>NC_056730.1:1019455283-1019820802 GCF_019279795.1 Protopterus annectens
GGGTAGCAGAAAAGAAAGAAGAAAATGAAAAACAAAAGTAATTGGTTAGTATTCAAAGTAAAGAAGACAAAGAAATGGACAGGTATGAAGTGTGGGACAATTTAATAGCTCCTTTGGGTGTAAAATCATATAAGGTAAGAGTGTTTATTCTTATTAACAAAGAGACATTTTATGACATCAAAGTTGAAACTGTTTTTCAATGAAAATTTTTCCGGGAGAATGTGAAAAAAACAGCTGTAACCCATGGAATCTTTATGTGATAAAAGCATTTAGCAGGGAAACAAAAAAAAGACTATAGTAAGAAGAATGGGGATTTTTGGAATGGTGTAATACATGTGATGCAGATGTAATTATATTACAAGACACAAGATTTTTAACAAATGAAGAAAGATTACAAACAGAGAAACTATGGGGAGGAAAGGCAATCTGGAATTTGGGAAATGAGAAATGCTCTGGATTGCTGTATTCTGTAAAAATATAGTAAAGATGTTAGATGTAACTATAACAAAAATGTGAAGATTAACCTCTGTAGCTTTAAAATGGAAAGAACAAGTATATATAATTATAACATTATATACTTATACCATTATGCCAAAACTAAAATGAAACTTACCACACACATCACTTTTAAGTAGTAGGGTAGCTGCCCCTTTTGGGCCATTTTAAGCCTAGTCAGTTTCCCTTGCAAAGGTAAGAAACAAACCCTGTACCTTGTGTCTATAAAGTAAATATCTTAATCATTATACCAACCTCCAAAGTTTGTTTCCTTCTTACACTGTCCTAAGACATGAAGGGGTCTATGCAAAGTAATATGCCCTGCAAGGTAATGGTGCTGATTCTGCTTATATGGACATCTGCTGCTTGGACAGCTGTACAATATTAATCTCATATGGTTATAGCAGATTATTTAAACTGTGATGATGGTAGATGTGAGAGGGGGATTTATTCCCTTATTTGTACTATACATTTGCATTTTAAGTACGAAAAGGACTATTAGATAATTTCTTTATGGGAAAATCATCAAAGAAAGGATGTGAGACTCCAGATTATTTGTCAGTGATGAAGATGCGTTTATGCAGTGTTTATATGATTGGCAATACTTGCAAATGACATGATTAATGATTAAAGATAATGCAGAAATGTTAGTTTAGATAATTCACAATAGGTAATAATAGAGCAACATTTATATTGCATTGCTGAATGATCAAAATTTATGAATGTTTCAGATCAGTAGTGCTTCAGTAACTCTCAGTGTAATAATTATATCAAATATTCACTTCACTTTAAATCTTGGTCGAGAATTTACTTTTTTTATTATTTCAAATGCTATAATACCTAATTTAATTAATCTAGTCATAGATCCACATACACTCATTCCAAAATTCAGTTAATAATTAATTCAGCTTCTGAGAACCCTAAGAAAACCCCTGTAAACAAATGGACCCTAAATCCATTAATACTCCAGGAGGAAGATATATTACAGGAAATAACTAGCTCTGTGGAAAAGTATGTGAATTATATGTCTCAAAATGATACTAAATTGGACATATATTGGGCAGCTTTAAAAACTAAAGTTAGAGAATTTTTAATTAGTACATGAGCTGGTTACAAAAAATAAAAAAGAAAAGAAAATGAGATTAAACAGACATTAACAAATCTTAAGAATAGACTTATTAAAAATTACAAAGAGGAAGTTACTTCCCAAATACAGAAGTGAAATAAAGAATTCAAACTTTTATATGTATCTTAGATATCATGATATGAGAGTGAAGTACTAGCAAAATCTGCTGAATGGTTACAAACTCATAAAATGCTAACAAAAGTGCTTCTGAATGGTAAAATGCCTTCTTATATACAACAGATTAATTACAATGGAAAAACCCACCATGATAACTCTGATATTGTAAAAAGATCTGAAGAATCCTATGAGTCCTCTATGAAAGTGGTACCTTAAGAGCATTCAGAAAATGAGCTTGGTGTATTTTTAGATCATCTGACTGTTTCTGCTCTTAAAATTGAGCACTGTAATACTTTAGCTAAACCTATACACACTTCTGAAATAAAGTTAGCAATTTATAATCTAAAGAAAAGAAAAGCAATGGGTCCAGATAGTTATTCCTCTGAATTTTATAAGTGTTTTGAGAACCAACTAGCAAGAATCTTATTAATATTATTTAACTAAATAAGCCATGAGGAATTTCTAATCTGTATCTGAATTGGGCCAAAATGACTTTAATTCCTAAAAATCAAACATATTAAATTATTGACCTATCATTCTGATTAATGTTGATATAAAAATCCATGCTATGATACTTGCTAATAAAATTAAAACAGTTTTTTCCAGCAATTATAACTCCATTTAAATCAGGTTTTATGAATCACTGTCAGACTTCAGACCAGACAATAACTATGAAAATATTGCATCTTAATAAACAAAACTATAAAACTAATATATATGCTCTCATACTAGATGCTGCCAAAGCTTTTGACAAGGTCAATTTAAATTTCCTGTTTGTTACATGGAATAAATTTGGTTTTCCTGTGAAACTTAATATATATTTTTAATACTTTGGATGCAAACCCCTGTACACAAATTTCTATTAATAAAACCATATCTGCCTCAATTTGGATTTAAAATGGAGTTTGTCAAGTATGTCCCATGTCACCCTATCTTTTTAACATATACATTAAAGTCTTATTTCTACTACTATCTCAAAAACCAAATTATGTTGCTCACAATCATCTTACTGTTCAAATACAGTTAACTACATTTGCTGATGATGTTAACATTTATCTTACTTGTCCAAAAATATATATTTACCCAATATCTTGTTTTTCTATGAATTGATTCTCCAAATTTGCAAACTTTAATGTAAACATTCAAAAATCTATACTTTTTTCAGTGTTATTAAATAAAGACTATTGTATAAATCTAAGCTGTCTGGAATAAATGCAACTAAATCTATGAAATATTTAAGAGTTAATTTCCTGGCTACAAATAGTTGTAACTGCTTAATCAGCACTCACAATTCATGGCAAAATATCATGCTAGACACTGAAAGATGGAATCTTGTGAAATTTGCTTTCTTGTCAAAAGTTGCAATAGTCAAAATGAAAATTTCCCCCAAGACCTCTTTTTCAATTCATGTACTATATCTAAATTTCCCCAAAACTTTTTTTTACTAAAATTCACTCATGTTTAACTTCATTTATATGGCATCTCAACTGGTACACTATCATACCAAAAATGACCTAGACAAAATTTCAGGGTGGAATGAATTTACCTGATTTTTATGCCTTTTATCTAAATTGTTAACTCATCTAGGCTTACTACAGCAATTTAAAATTTGTCTTAGCAATAATGACTTAATTTGGAGACCAACAAGGCTTTCTACCTGGTGCAAAATTATTAAAAAACGTATAAATGCAACCTTTCTGCTCTTCCTTTTCTAACATCATGCAATAATAAAAAAAATGAAATTCACCCTACTAAGACTGCAATTCTCCACTTCTAAAATCTAATGAAACAACTTATGAAGTTACAGAACATTTTCAACCAATTCATAATAATCCAAATATTTTTATAAATGTCCTTACAATTAAACTTATCATCTTTTCCTTTATTGAAAAAAATCTTAATATCAAATTTTATTTATTAAAACACAAACTCAGTAACTCAATTACTAGATCATCTTGAACTGCCTAGAGGCTGTCTTCCTGTCATATCTCAGATCTTATTTGTGTTGAAACCCAAATTCAATATTCAAAAAAATAATCTAAATAAAATGGATTTATTCCAAAATCAAATTTATGCTCTCAGCTCATCAAAACCTATATCTAGTTTATATAAAATGTATATTAAAATCAATTGTGAACAATCAATGTTATACTCATTATACAGCAATAATATGAATGCCAAATGTATAAGCAAGGACTGTATAACTCATTCAATAATTTAAAACATTCAATCCCATCCAAAAATTACATTATATACAATTTATGTTTTCAGATTATGCCTATTTAACACCTAATAAACTAGCACATTTTAAGTCTTCAGTGATTGATAACTGTAGTGCCTGTGGCATAGATGTGGCTGATTTATTGCATAAATTATGGAACTCCAAACACTGTAAGAAACTATGGCATACATTACAAGATGGTCTTAAAGTACATATTTCAAATTTAACAGCTATATTATACCAGTTTGCTATTTTACACAGTCCAAATATGTCAATGGAGTCTTACAAGATTCTTCTTAAGCTAAGAGCTCTTATTATTTGTTTTGCTGTACTGAAATTGTATATTCTAAAAATTGGGGATATCTCACACTTTTAACTAGTGTGACATTATTCAACTAACAAATAAATATTAGAAATCTTTTAAAATTATTTCCAAAGATAAATCTAAATTTAATAAATTGATCAAAGTGTGGACTATTGTCTTAAATATTCTAACATAAATGCACTAACCCATGATGCATCCACTTATTTCACTGCTTTGGGCAAGTCAGTTTATTTTTTATCATTGCTAGATGTTTTTCAAAGATAAAGGAGGTGTGTGTGTGTGTGTGTGTGTGTGTGTGTGTGTGTGTGTGTGTGTGTGTGTGTGTGTGTGTGTGTGTGTGTGTGTGCGTGTGTATGTGTGAGTGTGTGCAACTAATGTACATAATGTACATAGTTTTAGATTTGTTTATTGAAGTTCATCCTGTCTGTGATTTTTTTTTTTGTTTATCCTTTCTATTTTGACCTTTTGTTCCTACAGGAACAATTTTCAAAAAAAACATTTTTGAGAAAAAATAGGAATGCTGGCATATTTATAGTGTAAGTAAGAATTTAAGAAAATGGGTTTATGATACTACTGACAAACAGTAAATGAAAAAACAACTAATGAGAAATTAATAATTTTCTTCTTTTTTTAGATGTGATATATGCAGAATCCTCATTAGCTACTACCAGGGCTGCTTCTCATTTTCTTTCAAACCTTCTTGCTGCCCTTGAACTTAATCTAAAATAGGTTTGGGGCTAGTAAATAGATCAAGGCATTCTGGGGCAGCATCATACTGCTGACAAGGAAGTTTTGTCTTAATTTTAGGCCATTCCCCATCACCACAAACAGTTTTACTGCCCAAAGGGGTGGTGCAGAAAGGACGTATGGTGTGTCATCCATGCCACTGTGTGTGTCTCATGCAAAGTCTTGTCATTATTGTAAGCAGCACTGCCAATGTGTCACTGGACACCAGAAGAGATCAATCATGTATGCCTAAGTGCATGCCCTCCTACATGGTTAAGTACACCCACCCTATCTGCCTGATTGTCAAGTCCCCTAACCTTTAATCAAATCCAGGTCTCTAGGGCTGTAATCAGGACTTTATTCCTCAATGACACCAGTGCTAGCTCCTAGACTTTGTGTTAATTAATCTGAACTGATCTAGTACTTTGGTCCATGAGGATACACTATAGGCAATTGAAATAAATGAATGATGCCTGAATATAGTCAATTGGTTGACTTGAGAAAATAACTGCACATATCTGTGATGTTACTATGGAGGACTTACTGTGCAGGCTACATGTGCTCTTTGTGCTTCATTTTCAGACATATTGTTACTGACTGCATGATTGTGAAACAGTAGTACTGCTAATACATATAGTCTGCCGAATTTAGTAAAGACAATTACTGTTACTGATTGAGTCCTCTGTCAGTAGTCTGACTGGATAATGTGTCTGGCAATTTGAAGGAAGCACTGGAGTGCTGCTACTGCTTAAATGATGCATCACTGAAACAGGAAATTCTAAGTGATGAATAAAGTGTTTATTTGTATGAATTGGTGTGACATTAATGTTTTGGGTGAATGATTGGATTTAGTGCCCCATGTGGTTATGGTAAGACTAGAGGTATGCTGAGTAAATTATAAAATGTATCTACTTATATTGGGTAAATTATAAAATATCTCAATTATGTTGCTTAGTCTGGTAGGCTTGACACAGAAGACAGCCGACATTTGTATTGTTTTCTTTCATTTATTCCATGTGCAAATTCCTGGTGTTATTGGTGGCTAGCAAAAAAATGTCTTTTAAAAGGGAATATTTAAAACTTGATCATACACTGGTTTATGGAAGTGGTAACATATAAAGTATAATTCTATATTAATAAAATGGAGAAGGGCTGGGCTTCTTTATGTTTAAAAATATTCACCGTTGTACTAACTGAATATTTTAAAATATATAGTTGTACCATGCAAGAAAGAATGGGGAAGATTTTGGAATGGCTTGGGAGACAATGAGATATAAGAGGCAACAACCCAGGCATGTGTTTGAGTGCCTGATGGATAAAGGAGGTTAGAATTTTGGGATGATGAAGTTTTGTTGTGAACTGATGGCATGGTGACATTGTGACATATTTTACATTTAAAAGCTTAAAACCAGTGATTGGATTTGGTAGGACCTGTATTATTGATGAGGGAATAACTAAAATGAGAGCACCATTTGGCAAACTGTCAACACATGTTTAAGATTATGAGGAGACACAGAATGCAATGATAACAACATCATTGCTCAAGATTAGGTAAGGGGTGAATATTACAAGTTCATGCCTATTTTCCACTTTTTCACCTTCTCATGGGTGAATTAGCATTGAATTGATTGATGTTAACATCTAGAGGAATGTTAGAAATGAGTGAGAAATTATATATGATATGTTATAATATGTAAATTTTTATATGCAAGATGGTTTTCTTTATTAATTTATAGATAATTTATAGATAACTATATCTAAAGGTTAATTATTTTAATAGAATTGATAATCAAGATAAAGTATTAAGGATAGATTTGTATTTATGTAGAATGATACTATGGGTCTCCTACAAGTACCTGATTCCCATGTGCTCAAAGACCACCATTGTAAAGCCTGGGACTGAATGTCTTGTAGCTTTCATGGACAACTATTCGCATTCACTCTCAAGTTCATGCAAGGTGTGACAGGCATGAGTTAAGCTGCCGCACCTTTCCCAAATATGTTATTCAAGCTTGAGCATGGTAAGAGTAGCAGCCACGGGAGGGAGTGGGAGTGTAGGTAAGGGTTTCAAGTGGTAATTAAGAAGATGATTTAGGTTTAGGAAGTGCGAATGAGGTTTTACAGTTAGGAAGCAGGAAGGGAGTTCAAGGTTAGGAAGTGAGAGAGGTGTTTTAGAGTTCAGGAACAGGAATCTGTCTTCCCCCCATACCTATAGTCTGATTGTTAATTGGCCATCTTTTTGGAGGGAAATCACCAGTACTTTCTATCTCTGAAGCTTCACAGGAGCAGTGATCAGCTAAAAGCTTCTTTTCTGGCAAATAAGTCTCTGTTGGGGAACCTTTCCACACAGAATGTGTTGCCCTTTTAAGGAAATATTATTTAAATTTAATTTTTAACTAAAAATGGTATTTCTCTTTAACAGATCTAGCATTTTTTCACAACGTCAGAAGTTTCCTTTCAGGAACCATTGCTTTTAGTTACATGTGTTTTATGGTTAAATGGAGGCTCTTTCTTAAAAAATGTGTACTGTTTGTGTAAATATTGAGTTTTGTGACAAAGTTTTGTTTTGGGATGGAAAGGAATGTATTTCATTTGTGTACACCTTGTGACAACCTACCTTCCATTTTCTTTTATCTTTCCATGTGCTTTCAACTTTTAAACTAATGCTGACTGTGATTTTGTGTACTGCTTGTGCATTTACTTAGCGAAGGGACTGGGTGAAAAAGTGTGAGTTTGAGGTTGCTGCTTGTGGATACTTGGTGACAACTCACCGTCTGACCAATTCTCTTTTTTGGCTACTGCATGGATATCTACTCCAGTTCTGCTGGTCCCTCTCCTGCTCTACCAAGAAAGAAAAAAATACTTACCAAAGAGCCCTTACTGGTGTCATGGGCTCAGTCTATGCCTCAGCCGATAGTGGGTAAACCTGAAATGGCCACTGATTGTTCCTAAGACCACTCACTTACCTCTCAGGCTTTCACTGGTGTAGTCCTTTCACGGTCCTTCTCAGGCTTCCACTGGTGTAGTCTTTTTACCCTCCATGAACAGGGAGTCAGCCACATCCTCTTCAGCTATTCCAGTGTCCCATCAGGGCCTGAGAGAACCATCCATCTTTTCTAGGTGTGAGGGACAGTCTGGGAGATTAATTGTGGTATAACCGAGGCAAGAGACCATTAGACCAGGCAGATGTTCCATCTCTGAGCTGGCCTTCTTCCATAGAGATTCCTATAAAGAAACACTAAAAGATTAAACATCGTTTACCTCAAAAGGTTATAACTGCTAAGAAAGAAGCTTTTCTTATTTTAGCCAAGCATAGATTACAGGCTGTGAATCCTGGTGCCCAGAAACCATTATAGGTAGGTATTCCTTATAAAGAAATTCCTGAGGAAATATGGTCTAATGATTCTGATGATATAGATAGGGCTTTCTCTGCTGATTCAAAAGAAGAAATCACAGATAGTGAAGAAAATGTTAACTCTTATTCTCCTGTGAAGGAACTTTCTTTTAATCAAATCATAGCCAGGATGAATAAGACATTTTTATGAGAACAAATAGATGTTCCCCCTGAACTGAAGAGATAGTATGATACATTACAAATGGATATGACTCATTCCTTACCCATCCCTCCTGTGCTGCCAGCCTCAGAAGATGTGTTAAATGCTGCCTGTAATCATTCTGATACCCAGCCATCAATTCCCAAAAGGTCAGACAAAAATCCATAATGTGTCTCATACTAATACATTTATTTTCTCTCATCTTAGATTAGAACCAGCATGCATACCTACTTCTTTATCAACTGGCAATTATTTATTTTGTTTTATTTATTTCTCATTGTTTACCAGGAAGTTCCATCTGGGATTTATCCCATTTTCAGTGGTGGCCTGGGGTGGGGGGGCTCCGCATATTAGGCAGGTACATTAAAGGAAAAAAATAATACATTTTATAAAATACATGAAAACACAATAATACGAATACCTCTAGAACACATTATATAACATACAGCAGCCAATGAATTTAAGGAAATATATATATATATATATATATATATATATATATATATATATATATATATTTTTTTTTTCATGAGGTAGTTGGTTATCAAGAAATTACACAGATAGACAGTGGATGTATTATGTAATGTGCTAATCAAGTGGAAATACAGAGAAGGGCAGCAAAGGCAGCAAGGGATTTAACTGGAGATAGAACTTAAGAGGACAAGTAGTTATGTGAAACATTAGCATGAGACAGAGAGTTTGTAGAGAGCTGTAGTAAAGAAAATAGAGGTAGCAGTAGTTACCTGGGAAATGGAAGTTTTGTAGAAGAGAAAGTAGGCAAAGTGTGGTGTGGCAATCTGTAGAAGAGTGGTGTGACAGGTGTGGGGAATATACAGTGAGGTTTCTTAGTGATAGAGGCATAAAGTTACATGTGTAAGATGAGGGTACAGAAAGGTTAAGTAAGGGGAGTGTTACTTTGATGGTGGAGGTTTGGTTCAGCCCGGGAAGGGTGGGAAATTAGCCTGGGGTAGTGCACAAGAACAACCAGGTGTGATGTTTTGAAGCCATGCAGTGTGTCTACCTGTTTTATTTCAGAGGGGATTTGGTTCTAGATTTTTGCTACCTGGTTAGAGTATAGTGAGTCTCCTCACCTGTTATATGATTTTGTGATAGATACAAAAGCTTTCTTGTTGGATCACAGGACTCGATTAGGGGCATAAGGTTGTAGTAACCCTTTTAGAGTTGGGCATTTTTCTGGGAAGTTTATTAGTTTATGGGTTATAATAAGTTAATGTAGCTGAGGTGTTTTTTTTAAAGTTCTATCCAGCTGAGCCATTTTAGTGCTATGCAATGGTGTTTTTTGGGTTTTTTTTTTTTTTGACGATTATTTGTAGCAACTTTTGCAATTTTGTTATAGGCTACATCTAGTTGATTTTTGATGGTTAAGTTGAGATTTTTAAATATGGCTGAGGCATAGAATTAGGATGGGTGTTGGTAAGTTTGTGCTTTGTTTTTTTCTGGAGTTATTAATGAGGAAATCCCTAGCCTTCTAGAGAGATCCTAGTTTCCATTTTTTTTTTTTTTTTTTGATGGCTAGGGGTAGGTGTTAGTCATATCTGAGTTTATCACTGAGCATTACTCCAAGTAGTTTTGCCTGTGAGACATATTCTATTTTTGTTCTGTTAGCTGATAGTTTATGAAAAGATTGTTTTGATTGCATTTTTTTAATATTTAAGAGCAAATCTCAGCTATTTAGCCAAGGTTCTATGACTAGAAATGCCTTTTGGGTGTTTTCTTCTTGAGAGGTTACTGTTTGGGCTGAGTAGATGAGAGTGGCAGCATTTGCATATTGTACCAGGGTAGCTTGTTTAGCAGTGAAATGTAGATTATTGATAAAGAAAAGTAGGGGTCCTAGAACTGACCCCTGAGGGATACTGACTGTGACTGTGAGGAAATCAGAATAGTCTTGTTGCCATTTCACAGCTTGTTTCCTATTGAATTAGTTGCTGTGGAACCAGGTTAGTGATAGAGTACTGAGACCTGCAGAAACTAGTTCCTCAAGGATTTTCTGGTGTGAGACAGTATTGAATGCTCTAGATAGGTCTAGGAAGACTGTTGACACTAGGTTACCATTGTTTTAGAGTTGATTAACTGTGTTTTTAAAAGTTTAAAAGGACAGTAGTGGTGCTATGATTATGCCGAAAGCCATTTTAAGTCAAGGAGAGTAGGTTAGGTTAGTGAAGTATTTTACCATCTGAATGTGGATACATTTTTCTAATATCTTGGGTAGGATGGGAAGATGGCTATTGGACAATATTTGGTTAGGTCAGTAGAATGTCTGCCTTTATGTAGGGGTATAATGTATGATGTTTTCCAGATGCTGGGATAGGCCAGATTCATCAACTGCACTAAGTGTACACAGTTCTCAAGAACTTATAACAAAAGCATAACTCACACCTTCTTCCTCCTAATTTTAGTTTTCCTACTGATTTTCTTGTAGGCTTAAATATTGATGGGGATTCATAAGGTTAACTACAAGTACACTTAGTGCAATCTTTCTGAGTGACTAGAAAGCACTAGCAATGTGTTAGGGATGTTCTTGATTATAGATTGTGTGCACTTAGTGTAGGTGTTCATGAATCTTGCCTGTGTTGTTTTTTTTTTTTTTTAACAGATCTATGGATCTATTAATAAGTATGGAGACTGGGAGTGCTATAGCTTCTGCTGTTACTTTGAGGTACTCTGCTGGTAGTTTTTTGGCTACCAAGGTGGTTGGTTTCATTTTTAGTAGTTTTTTTATTACTTAGGTGGGTACACTATCAAGTTTAAAGAGTACTTTGTTGTTGATAGCGGAATGTAGAATAGTGACAGATAAGGTAGAGTTTTGTTTGTTTAGTGATAAGATATACTTTGCTAAGTGAGTGTTGAATTGAGTTGCTATATTTATTTTCGAGGTTGTTGTGGGTTAGGGGTTGCTGTATTACCTGACTATTTAGAGATTGTGGTGGGTTGGGTTGCTGTGTTACCTGGGTATTTAGAGGCTGTGGTGAGTTGGGGTTTGTTGTGTTACCTGGGTATTTAGAGATTGTGGTGGGTTGGAGGTTGCTGTATTACCTGGGTATATAAAGATTGTGGTGGGTTGGGGGTTGCTGTATTATCCGGCTATTTAGAATTTGTGGTGAGTTGGGGGTAGAGGATTGCCCAAGGTTAAGCAGTGTCTTTAAGGACTGTCAGAACAGTTTGGGGGTATTTTGTAGGTTTGTAAAATATTCTTTCTTGTCACTAAATATTTCTATTTTTGTGAGATTTTTTGGATATCTCTCATCCTGTACTGCTAACTGAGTTTTATTTTTTGTATATGTTTCCAGGCCCGGTCTTTATTTAATAGTAGCTGCTTATATAATCTTTGTTAGCCTGGGTGCTGGAATGGATTTGACTGCTTTGTTTTTGAGTGGGATCTGCTTACTTAGGATGGTTAAGAAGATATGATTAAAATGAGTAACTGTTTCAACAAGTGGTAATGTTTTAGGTAGTTCCAGTTATATTGCTTTAAAGTTATTATAAAGTGTTTAGGTTTGCAATTCTGCAGATTATGGACTTATTTGTATGCTATTTGCTTCTGAATGTTTAGCTGCTGTCTGATGGTGCAAACAGGTAGATGGTCACTAATACTGTATGGTAAGTTTTTGGTGGCATCAATATTATGGAGCCTATTCAAAAGAATCTGATCTACTGTGATTTCTTTGATAAATGTTTTGTGGGTCCTGATAGTGATGTTTAATAGTTATGAGAATCTGAAAGGTTTACGTCAGTTGAGGTATTTATTTGTTTCCTGTCAATATTTATGTCACCTATGGTTATGGTCTCTTTTTTTTATATATTCAGATACAACCACTGAAGACCTTCTTTAGTTGTAGCTAGATTGTTTCCAGGGGGATGTATAGTTCTACTAGGCAGACTGATTTACTGTTATGATTTTAAGTTGGGTAATGCAGTTTCAGTGGTTTGAAATTTGGGGGTAGTTTGAGAATGCCAGATTACCTCTATGTTGTTTCTAAAAAATATTGGTACTCTCCCTCCTCTTTTTGTTAGTCTTTCTGAACTGATTATGTTATATTGGGGGGTATTGCATTATTAGTTATTTCTGGATTCAGCCAGGTTTCAGTAGCTATACGTATGTTGGGGCTATAGTGTGAGAGGGTTGTGTGGAGATTATGGGTCTTGTTGCTTATGCTTTGAAAATTTATGTTTAGGAGAAATAGGTTGTAAACTGAGTTGTGGTTTGGGACAAGAGTTGTGTCATTCTGAAAGGTGTAGTTGGCTGTGACTGTATATTGGTTCTTGGGCAGCGGTTGAGGTTGATGTCTCCACTTTGGACCTGCTTAGTTATGGTACATGGATATGTGTACAAATATCTAGCCTTTATGTGTATGTAGGTAGGTAGGGAATGATGATTTACTGAGCTTTAAGCATTTAAAGGTGCATGTGTTTAGTAGTGAGTGTGGATATAGTTTGGAAGATATGGTTGAAATATATAGTGTGTTGCAGGACTGTAGTAGTTGTGGATTTGTAGTAGAGAAACTGAGTGTATGTAAGTGGGGTTTTAAGATTGTGATGTATGTGAGAAGGGTGAGTCACATCATGTACCTCATAATAGTGGGAGTAGTGCTTGTTGCAGTGTAGGATTGCCAGGTTATTGAGCAGTGTATGTTCAAGGTGGTTAGGGTGTACTATTGAAGGTTGCAAGAGTATTAGACAGGGTGGAGGTCTTAATAGTGATGGTGTTGCTAGAGGTTGTTATTGGTTAATTGTGAGATATGGGCATGGGTTGGGAGGTATAAATGTAGGTGTAGTGGGGGTAGATGGAAATTTGGGGGTAGAGTAGGAGATTGTAGCAAATCGTGAGTGAAATGAGGGTAGAATGGAGTGGGGCCCACACACAGAGTATTATATTCTCAAGAGAAACAGTTAGTGGTACTCCATTTAGAAGTAAAGTGATCTTATTAAGATAATATTACCGTGAATAATCCACCACAAGCAAAGTGTATTCTGTACCAGTGTTTCTGATGTTAAAGAATATCGTAGCAGACAGTACTATGTTAGCCAGTATATTGAGGTAAGCTGCCTTACTAAACTTGATTTAAAAGTGCCTGTATCAAAGTAAATGGCTATTATTATTTTCTAATTTGTTATATCCCAAAATGATCTGAAAGGAAGCTTCCATGGCTTGCATGATTTTGTTTTTCAATCAACGCATTCACCTTTCTGATGCCATGTTAGAGGAACATTAAAAAATCCTTATGACATGGGGATACTTCACTGTGGTTTTCTCTCATCAGTTTACAACGTTGCTGTGACGGCCTACTTTTCACTGTCAGCATCAATCTGCAATTTTAACTGCTTTGCTTCCTTTGATTTTCATTAGTGGCCATCTCTGTTACAGCATTTTAATGAATTTTGAAAGACAGGCTTGAAAATGTAGTTGAGTTCATTTTCTTTTCAAAGTAACAACTGTTGTTCAGTGTTCAAGTGTGAGAAATCTGACTCCTTTGACTAACAGGCATTAGTTGTGCCAAGATGGTTTGTGCTGTGTTCACAGTTTTAAATACTGTAGCAAGAATTAAAGTCTTTAATGTTAATTATCTTTCCCCAACTCACTGACTTGTCTCAGCAAAACACTCTTCTTCTTTTGGCTTTTCCTTTTAGGGGTCACCACAGCGGATCTTCTGTCCGCTCATGAATGGCAGTGGAGTTTTATGGTGTCGAGTTGCCAGCCCAGCGCCCAACCTTCCACAGAAGGCACACACGCACACATACACACACACACACACACACACACACACACACACACACACACATACCTAGGGCCAATTTAGAGTGTCCAATCCACCTACAGCATGTCTTTGGGATATGGGAGGAAACTGGAGCACCCGGTGGAAACCCACGCGACCACAGGGAGGACATGCAGACTCCGCACAGAAGGCACCCCAGCTGGGAATCGAACCAGATTACCTTTTGCTGTGCATTGCAAAAATGATGTAACAAAACACAAGAAGAAACATGCACTTTTACAGAAATTACATTGCAAAACAAAAAAAAAAACGAAAAAGCAAATACTGACAAAAAGTAAGAAGAGTTAGATGAATGTACTTTCTTTCTTTCTTTCTGGCACTGAGTTTTATTAAAGGGAAAGACATTTGCTTCTGAAAACTAAGCTTGAAAGCCCTGCCTTTGTTCAGACTCCAGACTACATTATTTATCTCAGGTGTGATGCTGGTAATCAGTAACTGATAAGGCACATTTAAATGTCATTTTTCAAGAGGCATTGTTTTATTAATGGCTTTGTAGTTGGGATGTCACCTAACCTAATTACTCTGCCACTCTTAGTAGCCTTTGTCATATAACAGATGAGACAAATGCAGGAAATAAAGGCAAACATAATTCATAAATTAGACTTTTTCTGAATGTAAAGTATTTAGTGTTGGATTACAGGGAAGGAAAAATTACTTTTTGGAAAAAAATAACTTGACGTTTGTGTGGCGTTCACCTTTAAGAGACTAACTTGTACACATTTTTTTCCTAGGGACTGTAACACAACTGTGTGTATTTTTAAGACTTTACGCCTAGTATAAGATTGTACTGTTAGAAATAGGGTGCTTAAGCAATATGTCTTCCTAATTTTTTTCAGGATATGCCATTGTTACCTCCTTGTAAACAAGCCCGGAAAACAGATGCACTTTTGTTCCTGTGGATGGGAATGTTTCCTTATGCTTTTCCACTCTTTCCAGTGATATCCATGGTCATTTTGGAGTCTATATTATAACATCAAAGTTCAAAAACTTAGAATGTTATAATATCGAACCCTTTAGTGTGAAAGCTAAGAATAGCGAAGCCTCGGAACATCTAAATTTTACCTAGGGTAAGATTTCAGTGGTCTGTGGCTTCGCTATTTACAGCAGTGTGGTGCGATGGTTATGGACCTGGTTTTAATAAAGTGAGCGAACAGAGATTACGGATTGGGTTCAGGTAAGTGTGGTGCGATGGTTATGGACCGGGTTAAGGTAAGTGAGTGAACGGACTGGGTTAAGGTGAGTGTGTGGTAGTTAGGGACTTTAGGGTTAGGGCGCTGGTGAGGTGAGTGTGCGGTAGTGACAGACTTTAGTGTTAGGGGCGGGTTAAGTGAGTTAGGGTTAGGGCGCGGGTCAGGTACATGTGCGATTGTGTGGACGTGAGGGTTAGGGTGGGGTAGGTGAGTTAGAGTTAGGGAGTGGGTAAGGTGAGTGTGCGATAGTTAGGGACCTTAGGGTTAGGGTTGGGTTAAGGTAAGTGGGTAGCTAGTGGTGTATGTCTGGTTTAGTGTAGGGTTTTGTGAAGTGTATGTGTGTGGATTATTTATTTTGGTGCTTGAGTTGCGTGTATGTTTGTCGGAACAGCAAATTTTTTCCCTGAAAAAAATTTGCTATTTTGACTGTTCGGTTTTCTGGTGTTTCAATTAAATGTGGTTGATATTATAACATTCAATGTTTTAGACTTCGATGTTATAATATAGACCCATAATTTTGAAGATTCAGAAGCAATCTCCAAAATTATCGTGCTGATCCCTTTTAGCCCATGTAACACTGATTCTTTCTTCTTATGGAATTGGCCAAGGGAAATTACCATAAGCTTCCTCACAGACTGGATCTACCCATACATGACATGGGTTGTTTAATACACCCCAAGCTGAATTAAGTTCAACTTACTACCTGGATGATTCAGTTCTGATACATTTTAGGCACTTATTTCATGAGGACGTGCAGCAGGTACTAAAGGATGCAAGAAAACCTGCTACGAGGAAATCCTATACTCATTTGGAAGCGATTTTCTACTTGATGCTCAGCTAATAACCAGAGACCCATCAAGGATTTTGTGCAAGAGGAGCTTAAAGATTTCTGTGAGTTATTAACCTCTGGCTTGTCTTATTACTCTCTTAAAGTTCAGCTTGCAGCCATTTCAGCATGTCTGCCCACGTATCCCCCTCTTTCATCTTTGTTTGTGGTAAGACAGTTTCTGAAAAGAGTTTTACACCTGAGAACTCCTTGTAAACAGGTTGTTCCTCCTTGGGATCTCAACTTTGTGCTGAAAAAGTTGACTATGTCACCATTTAAACCTGCTCACCAGGCTGAACCAAGGCTTTTGACCTGGAAAATTATACTCATCAATACTATAATGTTTGCAAGAGGAGTATCTGAGTTGCACGCTCGCATGATAAATGAACCTTACCTCATATTCCACAGAGACAGGGTCACATTAAGAGCAAACCTTTCTTTTATGCTCAAAGTGGTTTTAGAGTTTACTTTGAATCAAGCCAGCACTCTTCCATTTTCTACCTGGAGCCTAAAAACCAGAAAGAAAGGATTCTGCATACCCTGGACATAGACAGCTCAGGTACTATCTCGACAGAACTAAGCCCTTTCAAAAAGCTGATCAGCATATATTTCTTATCATGAGACAAACAATGGACATCCTGCATCAAAACAAACATTTTCCATATGGCTATCCTCAGGTTTTGCTTTTTGTTGTTCCCACCATGGCAATTCCATTTGAGGCAGTATCAAGGCCCATTCTGCTAGAGCCTTGTATACATTGATGGTATACTGGAAAGGGGTGTGGACTTTAGAAGCATTCTAGAGATAGCTACATGGTCTTCCAAACATATTTCACAAAGCATTACAAACTGAATTACATTTCTAGGTCCAGGTAAAGCTTTGCTAAGACCATTCTCTAGGGGCTCGCGAATACGTATTCCTCCTTTTCCAGGTTGGATAGGCTATGGTTATCAACCCATATAGCCTAAAGGCTACTGCAGCAGTGGAAATGATGAACATACTATAGCGGTGTAAGTCGTACTTAGCCAGAACAGTAGAGGATCAAATTACTCACTGCCACAGTAGCCACACCCGCCTTCCATCCCCCTACTCTTGTATATAGTTGTAGCTGAGATTTTTGTGTTTCTACTTTATATATACTTCATTGTTATTATTGCCTATTGGTTCAGGATGATTAGGCTCTTCTCTCACTCTCTGTCTCTCTCTTTCTCTCTATATGAGAAAGAAAGCTTTACCCTGACTGCAGATTTCCCTTCTTGGAGCTAGCCAATCAGCAATAAGAGTAAAGGTATGGAAGGAAGCCAGAGCTTTGTGAAGCTGTCCTGCTGTTGTATCCTGGGCAGGATACAACCCATATAAACTAAAGGCTACTTCAACAATGAGGGGTTTGAACATTTACTGTTATAGGTGAGGGAAATTTACACAACTGTGTACTTTTCTTTAGAAAGTTTTATCTTATAACTTTTTATCAAGAATAAGGAAGGTGTTATGTTTATAGATGTCTCTTCTGATATTAATAAGTGCTGTACTGTGTGAAGATTGTTCTAATTTGCCATTTCTTATTTTAAGACAAGCAACAAAGGTGATTTAAAAAAATGATCAAAATGGCTCAATGACATGAGAATGTTTTCTTCCCTCTGATGGCTTTCCATTTCCTGTTTACGCACCTCTAAGTAGTTATATATAGGTATGTGAATTTGACCCCTGCAGCCCATTTCCATTCATAACCTAGTGATAGTGATAAATAAACTGAAGTGCAGCAGCAATCACAGAATAATACAGTGATGACTTACTGAACATGTAGCAGCATTAGACAAGCATAATGAAACACAATATTTGTTGCTAACACTAAGTGAGAAATACCATCTAGATTGAATCATGGCACACCATTAGGATAAAGTTATGTGCTGCATTATGTAAGGGAGCCCATGCAGGTGCAGTATTCTTTATTCTGAAGGAGTAATGTAATCTACCTGGGGATATTTGTTAGTGTAGGCAGCTAATAGTCATCATAAGGGAGCTTTATACCACTGGGCCTTTATAGGTTCATAGGTTCATAGGTAGGTACTAGGCTATTCGCCCTAGGGCCTATATAAGCCTAGCCAAAAATGTACCCTGGCTTTTGCCATCCAAGAAAATTATTTTCCTGTGCCTCTGTCGAGCAGATCCACAGAAGTGATCCCTGGGGTGAATTTCCCATTTCCCATCCAATCATCAAGATTTTTCTTGAAGAGTGCTAATGAGGAGCTCTGTTTGACAT
Source organism: Protopterus annectens (assembly GCF_019279795.1). NCBI lineage: Eukaryota > Metazoa > Chordata > Ceratodontiformes > Protopteridae > Protopterus > Protopterus annectens. The sequence continues at coordinate 1,019,473,916 of NC_056730.1, forward strand.
AGATAGGTAGTCTGTTCCAGACTATGGGAAGTCTCTGGGACAGGAATCTATCCCTCCAGCATGTTCTGTTTATTGTGGTGACAAGGTTTAGGTCCCTAGAGCATGTAGCTCAGAGGGATTGGGATTTCTTTAAGTGGAGCATGTCCAACAGCTCTGGGTTTGACATAGCTTTGTATGTTAGGCAGAGATCGCCCCTGAGTAGGTGATATGCGATGGAGTAAAGCTGTAGTTTTTTGAGACGGTCTGCGTAGGGCATCTGTTTGAGGCCAGTAATCCTCTTTGTGAAGTATTTCTTCTGTGGTCTTTCCAGTTGTTGTAGATGTCTTGTGAGGTACATACCAAAAGGGGCGTTGTACTCTATAATGGGTCTAATGAGTGATGAGTAGAGGGGAACAATGACCTCTTTTTTCTGGATGAGAATCCTTTTGTGATGAGATGAGCCACGTAGAAGGATTTCCTGACCACTGTGGCAATGTGATTATCAAAGGAGAGACTACTGTTCACCTGTGTCCCAAGGTCTCTTATCACATTTTCGGCATTAAGTAGACTACCAGCTATGTGGTAGTTCATGGGTACAGAGTTTTTACCAAAGGGGATGACAATACACTTTTTGGCATTGAGCTTCAGGCCATGGCTTTGACACCAGGTATCTGTCTCAGTGAGGCCCTTTTGTAGTTTGTCCACATCGTTAGGAGTTTTGATTATGGCTCCTAGTTTGCAATCATCTGCAAACTTTGTTAGCCAAAGACCTTCTGTGTTAGCCTGCACTTCAGAGAAATAGATACCAAACAGGAGAGGACCCAGGACTGAACCCTGTGGTACTCCACTTGTCACTGGTCTGAAGTCGGATTTGGAATCCGCTACTTTCACAGTGTGGGTTCTGTCCGTGAGCCAGTTGTTTAAGTAGGAATATCTAGGAATGACTGTGAAGCAGTTATGTACCATTGGGCCTTTAACTAAAAAGGTCTAAAAGTGATTGTGAGGGAGTTATATACCACTGAGCATTTAACTGAGAAGGTGTATGAGTGACCGTGAGGGAGTTATATACCACTGGGCCTTTAACTGAGAAGGTCCAAGAGTGACTGTGAGGGAGATATGTACCAGTGGGCCTTTAACTGAGAAGGTAATGGCTATGCATGATAGGGATTGGTGAGGGAAAAGCCAGTTACAGATGTAAAGTATAATGATCTAATAGTCCTTAGTGAGTTTTTAATTATAATAGCATAATAAAGAAATATACAATAGTGAAGATTTATTAGTATGAAAATTAGAGCAATTATGAAGCAGGTGATTCTGAATGTAGCCAAGCTGCCCCTTTAATGGTGAGATAATTACATTACCTCCTGCTTGCTGTGGTAGCACATCTGAAGATTGTATTTTGTGCATTCTGCAGCCTGCGACAGGACATGGTAAAAGTATTTCTTCATCAGTAGCCTATTTTGCCAGTTTGCTGTAGGGGGTTTCAAACACCATGATAAGTGTGCTTTGGAGTGGACACTTTATTTTTATCTCCAACTTTACTAACATGAGCAGTGACATTTAATGCATTGCTAGATCTAACCAAATATGTGCAACTTCCAATGTCATGCTTTGTCTGACACAGCCATGCTTAATCTATCCTTTGTGCAGACTAAGGTATTTATGGGTACTAGATACCAGTGCGTTGGTACTCATCAGATGGATTCTGGGTTTTGTTGAAGTTCATGACAAAAAATTGTTTAGATCACTGCTGAGTGAATCAGTGATTAATGGAAAAGTCTAAGATGCTCAGTACTCATGTAACCTTCATAAAGGGTCATGCTATGAAAGGTTATTGCAAATGAGCTGATTTGTGAAGCAAACAGCAAAGACACAAGGACTGTGCCCTGAGGAACTCTATATTTTATCAATTGTAGATGGGAGTGGTATGTTCTATGACTACCTGATAATACCTGTAGTGCAAGAATTCAGAAAAAAAGCAGACAAGAGTAACTGGGTTCATACCACACCGTGTTAATTCTCTTATTAGAGCAAAATGGTTGGTAGCATTGAAGACCTTGGAAATGAAGACCAAGGCTGTTAGCTGTCCAGTCAGCATCATTCAAGGAGATTATAAGTAAGATATAATATTACAGTAGATGTACCACTCATACCTCTCAACTTCTTCACATAAGAATATTGGCCAAAATAATGTGGAGGGGGCCTAAAATGGGGTATAATTTTAAATATTATCCTAATTTCTTAAAGTTCATAGAATAATGTGGTTTGCATCAACATGCAGTTTCTGAACAATAAGAACTATGAAACTGCAATGTCTGGCATCACTGACTGACTGTAATTCTCAGTGGTTTGCTAAAAAGTGGAAAGATTTAAGAAGGGGAAGGATAACAAAATGAGTCAGAATCACGAGTATTCAGCAAAATCAATGAAAGTTGAGAGGTATGGTATCGCTACCCTTTCAAAAGCCATGTCATTGGTTGCTGATTAAGCCATTTATCTCCCTGTTGGCCTTTAATTACATTGCAGCAGCTTTTCCAGTATTTTGGCTGAAATTAATAATAGCACAATAGGCCTGGGCACTTTGGGTTGCATAGTTAGACCTTGCTTAGGGATGGAGATGGCACTTCCAATTTTCTACAATTCATGGAAAATACCAGTATGGAAAATATTGTTATATAACATGTCTCAAAGGATTAGTAACAAATGTGCTACATGTATGTGAGCATTTTGCATTTCAGAGAATGAGGCCCAGGTTATCCCTACCAAGGTATATCAAGCAGCCAGTTGTTTCTTTGCATAAAGGCAGCCAGTGGTTTATTTTGAATAATGAAACAGATGGATGAATCAAAAACAGTTCCAAGTGTAAGGCTTGGCTTTGTTTATTGGTTAGAGTGCAGGAGTTGAATTGCAACCCAAACATGATGGTAAGTACTTTAGCCTTCTGATTTAATTATGTTACTGGTATCCCATTGCTTATTCTGATATGGGACTTGCTTTGCTTTTAAGTTATTTAATTCCGTTCCAGGTCCAGTAGCTTTCCTGCTTTATTTTTACAACCAGTGATCCAGCAACTCTCATAGCTGTTGCCATTTACAGCCCCATATGGCTTCTTAAATGTTTATTTCAGTGATGTAAACTAGATCACATTCCATTTAGTTATTATACACTTTCAAGGAAAGACACTGAGTTTTTCCATTCTTGTTTGGAAAGACCAGTCTCTTCACTTACCATTCTAGTAGACTTTAGACCTTTAGTTCCAGAGCTGAACTTCAGTGCGTTGTGGGCTCTAACTATACAGTATGCATTTAGACATGTTATATGCAGCCACATATTTGGTAGACAAAGTAATCATGCTATAGTGTTGTTGGATGTATTGTCATTCATATGCATCAGTAAACTCAAAATGAGATTTATAGATATTGTTTGCACTCATGGAGGGTTGGTGAGTGGTTTGAACCCCATACTACAGCCTGTCATGATTCATAAAGGGACTCAGACAAAATGGAGGAACAACATACACAACTGCATTCCTGGATGAGTCCAGACATGAAGTCATCATGCAAATGAGGTGCACATCATTGTCCTCAATTCACAAACCTGTCATTCATGGGCTGTAATGCTGAATACGAACAGGGATTGGTGTGAGATCACTTGTGGATGACTTGTGTGCAATACAGCAGCCCAGCACATGAACTCAAAAAAATGGTGATGTTTTACTCAGCATGACATACCTAAGGCAGCAACATTAGCATTATTTGGAAGGCTACTGCATGGAATGTGATAGGAATACAGAGAAACATCCACAAAGCATTTAGATTTAGAAGTGCCTTATATTCGCAATCCAGATTTTCAGTATGCCACTTTCACAACTCTACCTCTTCAATTGTGATGGTAACTGAAGTGAATTCTCACACAGAGAAAATAATTCTACTTACAAAATCAACAGTGATATGTGTCCTAATCAAGGTCTAAGGAAACCATGTTGAAAATATGTGGCCAGAATATCAGAAATGGTCATGTAGTCATTGCATTAGTTTATAGTTAACTGTCTTTTGGGGAGGGTCCTGCATATCTAAACAGGAAAAAAGGGGGAGGCACACTTAGACGATTGCATAGGAAAGTAGATAAATGAAGGAGATTGCCTTAGTATGCAAATTAAAAAAGTCATATATCTTCATTTCAGGTATCAGACAAGGGTGAATCAGGCAATTTACTTAATGAGGCCACTGCTCATGCAAGTCAAGTGGAATTAGGCACCCCGACAGTCTGAGGAGCAAGTATACATGTGATGTAATGCACAGTTTATGGAAATATAGCATTTTCAATAGATCTGAAAACAAACATAAGAATTTATGAAATAATGGTCTTCGTTTCATCTGTCAGATACTAGGTGGTTGGAAATAATAGTCATCTAGATTTGAAGATATATGATTCAACAACTGTGCCTCTTATTTGATGGTTTTGGGTGATGCAAGAGGAAACAACAGTAGTAAATAGTGACCTTTAGGCATTAATATCTGAAAATAAACCTGCAGCTGTAATTTACAAGAAGGTTGAGTTTCTTTCTTCCAAGAAACATATGGGGAGGACAGGGCACCTATGCCTGAACATGTAATCATGCTTCTACAGGATGGGAAACTCCCTGGGACTCTCTTATTGGATGAATGTTGGAAGAGGAGTGGCAGCAGATGACTGACAGTAGTGTTTTTATTTAAGAGAGCAGCTTTCTTTCTTTCTTTTTGGATATAGCCATAGTTTAACACTGGTGGATTTGGTTCCTGCCAGTGTCACAGTTGATGTTTTGTGTGTTAACAGATGAGTGAAAATATTCCAACAATCTGAAGATGATTCAAAATATAGTTTCCAGCTGCTTTTCAGAATTAAACACTGTTATTCCTATTTTCCTGTTTATAGGCATGAATCATGTTGGTTACTATCAACAGTATCATCTCTAGATGTCAGTCAGTGAACTGAAAACAGTGACAAAATTAATAGGCTCAAGGCACTGTTCTGTGAAACACTGGCAAGCATGAATACTCCCTAGCAAACTAGTATTTTATTTGCATGATTATACAACACACCAATGATTATAGTTTGCTGTGAGAAAAGGTTCTCATCAAAATACAACAGACAGAAGACAGTACAACTCAGAGAGGAAGTCTTGTCTGTAATATCTTAGCATAAAGGAACGTAAAGAATACAGAAAATAAGAGAACAAGTTAGATGCAAAAACTTAGATTATCCATATTGGTGAACTGTTAAAGCAGAATAAAGCAAATTGGTAAAATTACTCACTGGATCTTAATTATAAACGGAATATCTTATTTGGATGCTAATATCATATACAGATACATGCAGTACAAGAGGCAGCTTTTCCACAAACAGCTGAAAGGAATGAATACTTAATATAAGTGCTACCAAAACAAAATCATTTCAAAATATCATGATTCTTCATGAAATGATGAGTGAAAAAATAAAAAGATCAGAATGAACCCCATAAAATACACATTGGAAACAGTTATATTGTAAATTCTTAATATTTATTACTATGTCTTAACTTTATCGTATCTCTAACACAAATTATGAAGAAATCATAAAGAGTTGTTTTTCATATAAACACAGAGGACATCTATGAGCACACTGAACCACTTTACAATGTCATTGCAAAACAGAATTCATTCTATCTCTAGCACCAGAAAAAAAAACCTTTACAGATCACTGTGCAAAAGTGGAAGCAATGCCAAGCAACTCTATTAATATGCGTAACAGTTTATGTAAGATCTGAGTAAGGAGTGGGGGAATAGCTCAAGTCCTAGTATATTTAACATACTGTCTTAACAGAATCCTGGAAGTAGTATTTTTGTGTTTCCTTCTTTGCTTTGTAATTTGCAAAAAACAAGGAACACCATTTCTTATTTGTTCAGGTGTCACCTGAACCAGACAGCTGTTACAAAATATCTAAACACAGTTCCTTGAAAGAGCCTTTATTAACAGGATTTTATAAAACATTACAATGTGAATATGCTTTTTTTTTTCTAAAAAAAACCAGTAAAATATTTAAGGTACTATGAACCTAGTAATTTAAATATTATAAGATGTGTACTTAGTCATTCATCCATTTATCAAGTTTTCATTTTAGTAATAACCCATGTCTGGGAGTGGCTAATGCTTGGGTTATCCATGGATGGCATGGTTTGCTCATGACAGTGAAGCCTCAGTGAACAAACAAAGAAAAAAGTGGGAAACCAAGAATTGCACACATTCAGCCAGCAACTATTGATATTGTGCAATTATATTATTTGTTCAAGATACTAGCATAAAGACATGCAGGTATATGGTATTCTTCCACTACATAATAGTGAAAAGTAGTTCTCCAAACAATAAACAATGAAATACTTAAGCAGCCTCATGGTATAGAAAGCAATACTGTTGAAAATGTTATTCAGACTTGAAAATAAGATATTTTATGGTACTATAGATATATAGAGAATTTTTTGTTTATATAATATAGACATAGTTATCATCACAAATGAAATTACAAGTGTAACATGAATATGCCGTTCATTTTATGGTAAATAAAAGACAATAGCTCTCAACCTCTCAGCAGAAATATCAGGGATGGGGCCAAGAATAATAAGGGACAAAGGCCCAAAGTCAGGGACAATTTTATGTATGTATGAATATGGTCAGGTTTCCAGTCATAACCAACTTATTTTGTATTTGAGACATGGATGCAGGGAAATTCATCTTGATAGCAAATGCTGAGAAGTTCACTGTAAATAGGTCTATTGGCATGAGTACTGCCTTATTTATTACTTTGTGAACTTAATTTATCTTAGAGGTAGTATGTCTTTTAATCTTTCCAGTGCAGTTTGGGGATCGTGATCAGAAACTGTCTACTTTTATTTCCTTTCCTCTAACTGCATGGAAACCAATGATAATTACCTGTAGATCTCAGTTTGCCTTTTTTTACATGGTTTAGTGCACATTGAAGAATAGTAGTGCTTCTCTTTCATTGTACTTACATTTGTTTTATTCAATGCACTATGGAACTGGGGTACTGGATTTCTTTCCCTTTGGTAAGGCTTGATTTATCAAGGGCACATTGATTTGTCTAGCCAAGCAGTGTGCACAGTTTTGAATGCTAATTAGATTATGTTGTATAATGCCCACTTTATCTTATGCAAGGTTTCCTGTCCCGGCACTCAACTAGTGTAAAGTAGAGAAACAATGTTGGGCAGTATACCAGTCCATTTCAGAATGTACACGAGTGCACATATACAAACACACAGACACACATGTACGTGTGTGCACACACATACACACAGACATTTTAGAGGCTGACCAAATAACTTACCTTCATGTCTTTAGCATGTGAAAGGAAATTAGTTCATGCACTTAAAATCCACAAGGACATAAGAAGGATGTTTGCAGTCCTCAACGAAGGTGCCCTAGCCATGGACCAAACCACACAACTTAGTGCTGTGAGGCAGCAATGCAAACTGCTGTACTACTATGCCACCCCCATAGCCAATCAAATAAAAAGAAAAAAAAAATCAGGTTTCAGTGTCCAAACAATGGATACACTTGTTTCCAAATATCAAGTGCTGAGTGACAAAATTCATCTAATACACATCCTGTATTAGTTAACTCCTTGTATGCAGGAATCTTGGAAATAATGAGTTAGTTTCCTGTCCACTCACACATGAGTTATGCGATAGACTGTGAGTGGTAAACCAAGCCAATGACTTATACACTGAGAACTCTACATAAAGTTGGTGCCTGGTAGTGAATGTAAAAGTATAGTAAGTTAGAAGAGTAACTGTGCATTACTGTAGGCCTGCAGTGGCACAACCCACAAGCTGCTCAGGTAGGATTAGCAGTATTTCAAGTCTGCAAAGTCTGCACAGAATAGAACCATATATTATAACAATGCAGAAGGTACTCATTGTCTGACTATAGAATGTGCACCACAGCATTACCAAACAATACTGCAGGGTGGGGAGTTCTAAAACCCAAAGCTCATAGCAGGGCAGTAGTATGCATCCTATTTGTAAACAGCACACAGGTTGCTCAGGGAGTATATTGTTATTACGGTAGACAATACAGAAGCTTTTTGCATCTTGCATAGCTAAATCATTCAAGAAGAAGGAACTGTTGAAAGGATAGGGCACAAAGCAGTGAAAAAAATATGTAACCTGCAAGTCAAATGTGGCCAATGTACAAAGGGAGTAACTTGATACTTAAATGTTACTCATCTACTGCACATCAGCATTGTGTAGCTCTCATCACGATAGTACCATGCATGACAACACAGCTCAACATGTGAATTTGTATTAGTACCGTGCAACATGCCACATACATGGGGATTGCAGCACACAGTTCTGACATTTGGGACTAAACTAATATGCATCAAGGTGTAGTACAATTCAAAATCACTAGGAACTATTTTGTACTTAATAGTCATCCCTGGTCATTTGCCTCTTATCTGGGATTCTTACTCCATTGCTGCCATTGTGTGTCCTGTCATATTAAAATAACATAATGGGCAGTCCAATTCCAGTATAGTCCATGTCTGTATGTTAATATTGTTATGTAGCTACAATGTTAGAGGTACAGTGATGGACTATACAGGTGACTGCAGCATGCTGTATCTAATTTCAATGTATGCGATCCTGTGTTTATTTTGTTTGTATATGTGAAAATGTGTGAGTGTGTGTGTGTGTGTGTGTGTGTGTGTGTGTGTGTGTGTGTGTGTGTGTGTGTGTGTGTGGTCATATATGCACATGTATGTGTAGTGCAGATATCTAAACAGTGTATGAGCAATAGTAATGCTTCCATATGAACACAGTAAACTCACTTCTACTAATGTATTTGTCACTCAAACTGTATTTTACTGCAGTTTCAGTACGCAACTTTAGTACTCTATACAGCTGTCTTGTAAAACACAGTAGTACTTATCTGCATATTTACTACACACCTTTTGTTGCCTGGATGTGCAATAACATTGCTTCTGATACAAAAGTGTGTGGTTATCTCTTTTTAAACTCTCTCTGACACTGCTGCCTGTCAATCATTAGCCTCTTCCTCACTCATTCAACTCATTCATTCCCCATCACCAGCGACAAAAGTTGAACAGAAGGGGCCATTATACAGAAAGCCATTAGGGATGGTTTGAGGATTTTTACATTTTGCTTTTCCCATTCGCCCTAACGACACATGCCATTGCGGTGTTGGCAATGGGTTATGCACAGAGGATGGCCCCTCTCTTCCATAATGGGCTTTCACTACAAGCAGTCTTGCCCCTTCCTACACAGCACAAGTGGTGGTTTCCTCAGTCTTCACCATGGAAATGTCACCCAGCCAGTTTGCCTCCAGGTACATGCAAAGTTGACTTAATCCCTAGAGGATGCAAGCAGGTCATGCCTCTTCAGACCTCTATCTCCCTACCTGCTCTTTCAGTGCCTAAGTTGCTAATGGAATCCAGTCACCTGGGTCACAGCCAAAGCTCCATCCCTTTGTGCCAAAGATCCAGGCATACAGTTATCTTTAAACTACAATTTGACTTTGCCTGTGCATTTGACAGGAAAGTGGCCACAGATATTATGGAGATGTCTGAATCTTATTGTCACTGATGCCAATAAAGAAACAGCTTCCTACTGAAGAAGCCTAGCAGTTCTACTGTTGTATATCTCCATTTTCTCTGACATGCTAGTTTATCTGGGTTAAAACTGTTTCCTGTACTGCTGACTTCATTTGAACTTTAAAACCAACTCATTCTGTTGATTTTGTTGATTGGATGCTACAGTATTCATATACTTTTTACACTATTGCATGGATGGGAAAGAATAATTATTTCATAAGCATGCTGTCTGCTTTTATATACAACCTTTACATAAAAAATATTCCCAGCAAAGTTTATAAATATAAAACAAAACTTGTGTTGGAATCTAGGGTGAGGACAAAATTAAGTGCTTTTACTTATATCTGGAAATAAAGTTATAGTACACGCAGGGGGATCTGGAAAAGGAGCAACGACAATGGAAGTTGTGATGTGCGTTGTGTGTAGCACTGGGGTATGAGCTAGAATGATTACTGGAAATTTTGCTGAAAGTGATTGTGGATTTATCATTTGCTAAATACCCTAGATGCCTGAAATTAAATATTACTGGCCCAAGAGTTTTTAAAACCTAACGTGATGGATATCCTGCAATGTGTTAATGGTAATCTGCAGTTGAACTGTAGAAGGAATCACGAACTGAGTGTAAGTTTAGAGTTTTGACTGATAGCTGAAATTCGATCTGAACATCTGCTGTTGTATTCATTGGCTCCTACATTCAGTGGAAATGTTGCTTTACATGGCTGCTTGTGGATTTATTATCATTGACAGTGATGGATATATAATTTAGAATATGTCAATGAATAAAATGAATTTTTAAAACTTAAGGCAAAAGTATTATTTGTTTTCTACATTTCAGTCTTTTGCTGTTATTCTGATAGTAAAGATGTAAATATGATAGCATCCCCTGGTAGTGTATTCTCTTTATGTCTCTCAGTGTGGGATACTAGAGACAAAGACTTTACTACGTATAAATAAACACTGTCAGATACATTTCTGGATATTCCTTAACTGTTATCTTCATTCCATTTTCAAGCTATGTCCATTGTTGCCTTAGTAACCTACAAAATATGCAGTTCTTCACAAGTTTTTTTTAAGCAGCAAATTAATCCAACTCATTTAAAGAATTCTAAACCATTAAATCTTAAGACAAATATTTCTATGCTCTTAGAAGTCTAATATTCATGTTCATTTTTGATAGCAGATGAAATGCATTCAGATATGACCCTTCAATTCCTGCACCTCAGCCCTGAATAGGTCAAAAAGATATGTAACTTGATACAAGCTAAAGCAAAAATTTCATCCAATATGAACCCTGGCTAAATACACAACACACAAATATTACAGCAAGAGCTTTAATTGAGTAAAACCTTCCACGTATAATCTGAGAGATCATCATCATCACCCGCTATAGTGTTCTCCAAAACATGTGCCTTAGCTGACAAGTACCAGGCACTGCAATATCCATGATGAAAAATATATTTGCAGCTCAACTCTTATTCATCCTCCTGTCATTCTCATAAAGGATCAAGGCATAATCACTTGCAGAATAGGCAACCATCTGAATCAACTCACCAACATCCTAAAATGGTAAACATGACCTACCGGTAGGTTACTTCAATCAACACTGGCACAACTCTCTCTCCCAGCCAGCTACCTCTCATTTACCATGCTCAACATACCCCAAATTATAGACACCCCCAACTTGACTGAACTCTGTGTTTCACAAGTACAGCAACTTAACCCACCCTTCCACCTGCATCATACTCAAATTTTTCAATTTCTTTTGGAAGACTATTATTATTAGGGTAGACAACATAGCAATTTTCTTACCCTGCATCAGGAAATCATTCAGCATGAAGGAACTGTTGAAAGTAGGATGCCCAGCAGTGCACCCTGCAAGACAACAATGCTCAGTGTACAAGACGGACAGTTTGATACCTAAATGTTGTGCATGTACTGCACATCGGTACTGTGTAGCTCTCATCATGATAGTACCATGCATGACAACAGCTTAACCTGTGTGTACATATTGTCACCATGCAACATGCATGGAGATTGCAACACACAGTGCTGATTTTTGAGGCTAAATTAATTTGTACAATTATGCAGTACAATTCAGAAACACAATTTATTTTATTTATTTATTTTATTTTACATTTGTTTACCGAGAAAGTCTGACTGGACACAGGTCCATTTTCAGTGAAGGCCCGGGGAGAAATGCTCCACATTACAATACATTACATGAGAGTAAAAAGAAGTAGAACATACAAACATATGGCATATATACACATCAGAACAACATGCTGATGATTAACAAACATACATATAGCATATATACACACAACAGGACATCATGCTAGTGATTAACATTTCTTACAGTAGACAATCAGAGGTACATTTTTTTTCTTTTGCAGTTATAAGTTTTGTAAGTTAAATGTATATGGGTTTGGAAGCTTTCAGGTGAGAAACTGTTTACACATAGCTGCACCCTGGCAAATTCTCTTGGTATGCATTAGCCTGGTGAGTGGCATGATCATAGCCAGTTACTTAGATAGTGGGTTTTCAGCAGTTTTTTGTATTGACTAAAGGAGGTGGTAGAAGTTATTTGGCTTGGTAGTGTGTTCCAGGTTTTGGCAATGGTGTTGGCAAAGAGGGACTTACCAGCTTTGTTTTTATGGTTGATGACAGTTATGAGGTTCTGGTTACTAGATCTTAAGGCTCTAGAGGGAATGTGAGGCTGAATTAGGTGCTGAAGTGCTGAAGTTATTTTAGGAAGGTAGTAGAGTTTGTGCATTATAGATAGCTGATTAAGTAGAAGTATATGAGGCAACTCAAGCCACTTGATAGACAGTGGTGGGACCTATATGAGGCTTCAGTAGCAAACTTGGCAATCTTGTTGTAGCAAGATTCCATTTTATTTAGATCAGTTTGGTGGAGATTGGTCAAGATGGGAGAGGCATAGAGGAGGGTGGATAGAAGATGAGTCCTTGCGATGGTTACTTTGGTGTGTTTTGTCATAAACTGCTTGTTCCTGTAGACGAGACCAAATTTTTTATTAACTTTCTTAATGGTTTGTGCTATATGGATGTCGAACCTCAGGTTATTGTCTATTTCTACGCCTAGCAGTTTAGTGTGTGTGGTTGGACTGATTTGAATGTTGTCTTTGGAGCTAATGGTGAAATTATTATTTAGGGGAGGAGCTCTGCCAGGGCTGAAAAGAATTAGTTTGTTTTTTTTGGGATTAAGAAGAAGTTTGATGTTAGTGAACCAAGTTTCGGCTAGGGTGAAGTTATTTTGGGTAAGAGTTTACAGTTCACTAAGGGTAGGGGCAGCACATATGAGGGTAGTGTCATCTGCATATTGTACTATTGAGGCAGTGGGACAGGATGAAGAGATCTGATTAGTAAATAGAGAAAACAGCGATGAATCCTTGAGGGACTCCTATGGCTACTAGTAACAGGGGGGGAAATTGGTCCTGCCATAGGACTGCTTGCTGATGGGCAGATAAGTAGCTGTTGAACCATGATATAGAGGAGGGACTTATATTTAGGGTGGATAGGGTATCAAGAAGTTGACTGTGGTTTACCATGTCAAAGGCTTTTGATAGGTCTAAGAATATGGAAGAAACAAATAGACCCTTGTTTCTGTGGTGGTTAACTATGTTGGTGAATGATAATAGTGCTGTTGTGGTGCTATGGGAAGGTCTAAAGCCATGCTGGGATATGGAGAGTAGGTTGTTATTCTGGAGGTACTGTATTAGTTGAGTATGAACAACTCTTTCTAATATTTTGGATAAAGGTGATAGGATTGCTATTGGGTGATAGTTGGTGAACTCTAAGGAGTTGCCTCCTTTGTGCAATGGAAATATATATGATGTTTTCCATGAGGTGGGAACTTTGGATTCTGAGAGAGATCTGTTTATGAGAATAGAGACAGGACAGGCTATAGCTTCAGCTGAGATGTGAAGGAGGTCTGCTGGCAGCTTATTAGCTGCTAGAGTGGTTGGTTTAAGTTTACCAAGGAGTTTAGATATTGATTTGGTGGATACAGAGTGGAGGTGAAAATTGGGGCTATTGTTTTGTATAGTGGGGTGGGTTGGGTTAGTTATTGGCATGGGTCTGCTAGTACTATTTTGGGCATCGGCATGGGTCTGGACTGTTTTGGTAAAGAATTTGTTAAACTGAGTAGGAATGTTTTCATGGTTATTTGGAAGCACAGGGGTTGGAGTTGTGGACTTTCCTGGGTGCAGTATACCATTTATTGAGGCCCAGACTTTTTGTGGGTTGTGAGCATATTTTTCTTGCATGCTTGTATAGTAGCTAGATTTGCCTAGTTTGATTTCTTCTTTGGCTTTGTTACGGAGCTCTACATAGTTTTGTCTCAAAGTAGTGGTTTTGTATTTCTGATATTGAATGCAGGCTTTGTCCCTTTCTTTCATTATAGTTTTAGTATCTTTTCTTAGCCATGGAGCATAGTTAGTTTTTATTCTAATGGTTCTAGGGGGGTGCATGATGGATTAAGATTTTTATAAAGGTTCTGTTAAAGTACTTGACCGCATCGTCTAGAGGTAGATGTTTTAGGAGGGGTCCAGTTACAGTTTTTAGAGTATTGATGAGATCAGTAGCTATAAAGGTTTTTTTGTTTCTAATTACTCTGAGGATAGGTTGGTTGATGGCTTGGGATCTGTTCCTAACTAGGTAGGTTGGATGATGGTCACTTAGGGTATCTGGAAGACAACCAGATTGCTGTGCAATTGCGGGGTCAGATACCAGGATCCAGTCTAAGATGGACTGGCATTTGGAAGTTTTGTCAATTCGGGTGGTGGTGGTTATAGTTTGGGTGAACCTGTAGAGGTTTATGAAGGCAGAGGGGTTATGGCTGGAGCAGTGAAGCCAGTCAATACTGAAGTCTCCTAATAGTATGGTTTCATGTGGAAGGGAGTTGGAGGTCCACTTAAGCAGGCTTTCCATTACAGTGATGATATTGCCTGGTGGTATATAGCCACCTGCAATACTTATATGTTTGTTGGAACTTATTTTTAATTTGGAAAGGATTAGTTCTACATCTTTGAATTCTTAGGTATTGTAATCTAGTTGTTCTAAGGCAAGATGATTTTGGAATAATATTGCAACACCTCTGCCCTTTTTCTCTGGTCTGTCTTTTCGGATAATGTTGTAACCCAGGGCAGTAATCTCATTATTGTGATGTTGTGCTTTGATCCATGTTTCAGTTAGCACAGCGATATCTGGTTTGTATAGAGCTAGTAGGGCATGAAGGTCATGAATTTTGTTAAGTATACTTCTTACATTAATGTTTAAGAAGAGGAGAGCTGAGGTAGGTCTGTGGTGTAGGGGATTTAGCTGATTTAAGTTTGGGTTGATTGATGTTTTGGGTCCTGGATTGGGAGGTATATCACCACTGCAAGTGAGTTTATGGAGTAGGTGTAGATAGAGTTTGGTCAATTTGTGAATTATTTTAGTTTGTCTTTGAGAAGAGAGGGGGTTAGTTTTGATTTTCAGTTTAATGCGTGAGTAAGAGAAGGGTAGGGGGGAGGTAAGGTCACATGGCGATATAGGGAAGTTTATTTAGTTTGGTGGTGTTGGCTGTGGAATCAGTTTGCCAAGGGGATGGGGTGTGGTTATGAACCTGAGTGTGATAGGAGGACAGGACGGAAAGTAGGAGTAGGGTGAAGATTATTAATGGGAAGAATGATGTTTTTAGTAGTTGGGTTGGATATGTGTAACGCATGTTATCTAGTTTCAGAAAGAATGTGTTACATGCAAGGGTATTATCTATGAATGAGTGTGATTGGTGTTGTATTAAAGGTGCAGTATTAGGTGTATGTGGGAGTTTGTTGTTAAGAGGGGTAAGAGATTTGAAGTGATAGGTGGATGAGAGTGTAAGACTTGCTAATGGGAATTGTCTGTATCTACAAGTGATGTTAGGGACCTAGGTGCTATATAAGCATCAGGTAATGCTGGGTATATGGCTACAGAAAAGTGATGTAGAGTATGGCCAGTGCAAGAGCTATTGTTTTATGTGTTAGGGAGCTGCAGTATGGCCAAGAAGCATTGGTCAGGTAATTGGTATCCTCTAGTTAAGAGAGGGTAGCAGAGATAGTGAGTTAGTAAATGGGGGGGGAGCCTTGCTACTTTATCTGTAATGATGTTCTTGACTATGGATAAGGTGAATAGGAATTATATATTGTCAATTTATTTGTACTATATTCAGATATGCATATTTACTGCACTAAAAAATATTAATTGTAGGTAATAGTTAATGGTTATAGGGTGGTGTGTATAGAGAGGTGGTGGAGGAGGTAGGGATTCTATGTTGGACTCAGGAAGTAGGCTAGAGTGTTTGTAAGGAACAGGAAGTGGAGGAGTGTTTGGGTAGGAGGAACCAGGTGGTTAGGTATAAAGGAAATGATATGGGGGTGGGAAGAGAGCGAAGTGAGCCCGAGCGTAGCGGGGCTGCACCCACAGCAACTGTAAAAAATAATCAATACCTTAACATAAAACAAATTATCAACAGTGAAATGAATGAAAGGGGTGGGGTGGGCTAAGAGGAAGAAGGTTTGCAGCTATTGCCCCTGGGGTATGCACTTTAGCTGACTGTAACAGATTTTAACAAGGCATACCAGTAGTCACAAAAGCTGGCACCTACACTACACAAGTGGCAACAACAAGGTTCCTTAAGTTAAACTTGAGGCTGCAGTCTATTTTTGGATGATTGCTGGTTAGAGTTTTCTTTGCTTTTAGCTGGAGTGAGAGGATTCCTTGCTCACACAAGTGGGGGGGGGAGGAGCACACGGAACTGTTTTGCACTTAATAGCTATCCATAGTTATTTGCCTCTTAACTAGGCTACATACTCTATTGCTGCCTAAATGTGTCCTGCCATGTTAAGGTCATAAACTGGACAGTACAAAATTAGAATAGACATGCTTGCATGTTAATACTGTTATGTAACTGCAGTATTACATCTACAATGATAGTACTGTATTGGTGATTGCAGCATGCTGTATCTAATTTCTATATAGTGATTCACTGTGCATTGTGTGTGTGTGTGTGTGTGTGTGTGTGTGTGTGTGTGTGTGTGTGTGTGTGTGTGTGTGTGCGCACATGCGCACGTATGTGTGTGTGTGTGTGTGTGCGCACATGTGTGTGCATGTATATGTGTGTAGTGTGGCTATCTAAATAGTGTATGATAATCACAAAAAAAAATCTCCTGGTAGAATTATTATCAATGATACCTTAGGCCTCCTAACTTGAAAACTGAGACATACTACTTTGATCAAAAGTTAGTCATAGAGAGAAAGTCAAAAAGGCATATTGGCGACTCCTCAAAATGGTGAAAGGAATAGTATAAATTGATACCTAATGCACTGCACATTGGCACTGTGCAGCTGTCATCATGATATCCTGCAATGTGTTAATGGTAATCTGCAGTTGAACTGTTAAACAAATACAACCTAGTAAAAGCTGTCTAACATAGTCTTTATACAAACACTGTCTCATCTAACAATTTTTATGTCCTTCTTTGGCTTCTTAACTTTTGAACAGAGCATTATTCTTTGACTGTTAACCATACAGAGATCATTGACAAGGCTCATTGGTGACTCTCCAATATGAGGAAAAGAATAGCATTGAAAAAACTCAAGTAAATAAGGTCAAACAACCACTGTTTTCCATAGTGCCAGCGCAAACACTGTGTCACCTAGAAATTAAGTGACAAACATGGTCTCACCTAGAAGTTGTAAAGCCTGAAGACCCACTAAGCTCCAGTAAGCCTAAAATCCATGAAAACAGTAAAATCAATCAATCAATAAATTATTATAAAAACAATTAAATGGTGATCAGTTGATAGAATTGGACCACATGTGAAATACTGTTAAAACTTTATTCGGTATGTAGACTCCATCCTGTAATACTATCTTCTGTAGACAGTGAAAGGTACCACTATGCTAACAAGCAGCTGCAATGCCAATGAAAAAAAAAAAGTTATTCAGTCTCAGTGCTGACCATGCTGAATGGTACAGCCTTGTTTGCTTACACTTTTTCTTTGCTGTTATTCTTTCCAGACTTTTAGAGAGTCACCAACGTGTCTTGTCAATACTTCCTGCATGATTACATTTCCATCAAAGTAATGTGCTTCGAATGAAGATTAGGAAGCTGATACCGTCAATAAAAGAAATGATCCCCTACTGTGGAATGAGCTCAACTATACCAACTGGCAAATTGTCAAAATGCAATCAAACCACAACACAGCCTTACAGTATGTAAGAAACGTACTACTTTCCCAGAATAAAAAATACCCACCAAAAAAAATTGACTAAGCTTCACCCTAACCAACAGTTTATTCTGAACTCAAAACATATTTGCAAAAAAGAGGGACAAAGTTTGGCTTACAAACAATAGCCATGAAAACTTAGAACAGTACTGCTCCTTCAAATAATCCTGTCAAATGAAACTATGAAACTATGAAATGACTAGTTAACAAAACCAAAAGATAGCACCTCAAAAATCATCCCATGCATAAAAGAACCACAGACTAATATAGAATTAACTAAAAATGCTGATAGGCACTAACTGTGATGTCCGAGAATAAATATGACATTGTTTTCTAAGTCAGACAGTTAACAGGTTTGTGAACTGTACTTAAACTCACAAAGGTAAACTAAGAAAGTATGTGATTGAATCTGTAATATGTGTTTCTAGTAACATGAAAAATGTTTGAATTTTGGGTACTTTTCCGTTAATGGGGCAGCAGACAAAATGTGCGGAAGCACGGCAATAATAGCAAACTTACACCACAATGGCGGTAAACACTGACTCGTAATTTGTTGATCCACACGTTTTTCGTGTGACATTTTCAGTGATGTTTTTCCTGCGAGATTTGGAGTCAAGGCCGATTTTTATATTGGGAGTCATGTGTGATTTTGTTATGCTGACAGGAATATGCCAATACTACAGCACGTAGGCAACTCCCATGGACATCACTCATTGCACCCCCTGTAAAAGACGTGAATGGGTCATGCCCCTTCACTCTTCTTCCACTCCTCATTAACTCATCCAGTACCCAAGCTACTTATTAAACCCCAGTCATTTGGATCATGGAGACTCCACTTAGGTTGTATCATGGAAAGAGTTACAGCTTAAGAAGGTAATGGACAGTTTTATAATATTATCAAATATGAATGAATAAATGGTGATCTCGATGCATACATACTCTATAGCCATTAATCAGCTGCATGTTGCAGTGAGGCTGTTAAGGTTAATATTAATGAGTACATCTGTGACTTTGCAGCTTGAGGTGGAATAATTGAAGGAAAAGCTTGTTGACCTGTTGGACAGAGCCCAAAGAAATATCTTTTGTATTCCTGCAGTGCTGGAGAAGGCAAAAGATAATGATTATATCAGTGTTTTTTTCCAAACCAAAATGCCATAATGGATTGCACTACATTTCATACCAATCAAAACTGAATCAGTGCACATACTGGTTATATCTGGGAGTAGTATTACAGATTTTAGGCCCAGGCATATCCTATTAAAATTTTATTTTACTCATTTATTTATTTAGTTATTCATCTCAAATTTAATTACTGGAAAAGTCCAACTGGGCCATAAAGAATCAATTTTCAGTGGAGGCATGGGGAGAAAAGCCCCACAAAAAGTGCAATGACTGCTGCCCCATTAACAGAAAAGTACTAAATTATGTAACTGCCTACTGTTAGAAATACAACAATTATAAGTAAAATGTGAAATGTATATCATAAATTAAACAAAAACTGTAATTATCCTGCCCTGTGATTACAACATATGTGACAATTACTTGTTCAAGAAGCAAAAAAGGTATAAAAGCACAATTAGAAGGTTTTATGAGAAGATAACTAGCCAAGAGCAGGAAAACAGACTCATTAGCAGATAAATGTGACTCCTTATAACATCTCTGCCATTGTGCTGGGAGGTGCCTCACAAATTTCATGTACACAGACTCTGCCTGACAAAAAACAACTGTCCCCCTTCTGCCAACTCCTCTGCAAATATATACAATAAGCAAATGGTTAACAACTATAAAATCTTGGGTCTATATTATATTTTCTAAAGTTTCAAACATCGAACACCATATGGTCGACACCATATGAGCGATGTTTGAAATTTCGAAAATATAATAAAAAAAGAAATAAAAAACTATACTTACCTAAATCCTGTAGGCAGGAGGGGCAAGCCCCCCTGTACCCCCATGTGGGGGCTGCACCCCCCACACCCCTGCTACTTAAATATTCCTACTCCGAGATTGCACTGCATTGACGTAAAGGGAAAATATTCCCTACGGTGATTTCTGTGTTACGTGGGTGATGTTTCAACATTTCAACCAATAGGTTCGCTCAATACGCATTTGCCATTTACAATTTTCGATCACGTGATAGGAACCCAAAATCTCATGGGTGCCCTAGAGTTAATGGAGTTTATACCAAATTCACCCATGCTTCCGATACATGCTGTTATAAATCATGGCTTATTAACATTTTGTAGACATACTCATCATGATTTATTACACGAAGCTTACATGAGTTATCAGGCATTTTGCACTGCACATAGGCTGCTAGATGCAAAGTATGTTAAATGTACTGAACATAAACATTGTTGATCAGTGGGGTAGGATGTTTCTACTTACCCCACTGCTGCACAGTCCTGTATTCCAATACATCTGCCTTTATACACTTTTATCACATAAGTAATCACATACACACAAGGCTACATTCCAAGTCTGTTCAAACGTATTGACTCTTATCAGTGGTTTTCATGGCCTCTCTGTTCCCTTACAAATTCCTAATCAAACCTGTTGTGTTATATGCACAGTATATTGATATATTTGCATTCAGTTTTCAGTGTTTTATTCTTATGCAGTTTTTTTACTAGATATTATGATTGTGTGTTGACCTATGTTCACCACTAAAAGCAATGTCTGCCATAGTGATGTCTGCCATAGTGGAATTTATTATCCAAGAATAGTGAATAGTCTTGATTTAGACTCATTGAACTCTTATCCTGAAAAATTGCCTAATTTCTTTGAGGTGTCTAAAGCAAAATAGTTGTTGTAAATAATGGTAATATCACTGGTAGCATTATCAGCTAAATTAAAAAGGATGAGGATCTTAAATGCTCTTGGAAAAATACTGGGAAAGTACCTGGTTTTAACTATTATTTTAGACAAGAAATATAATGAAAAGCAGCCTCATGACATAAAAGGTGTTCACAGAAATCTTAAATTTAGTAACAAAATCATATACATAAGCAAAACACATACACACACACACACACACACACACACACACACACACACACACACACACACACACACACACACACACAAGCAGAAGGATTGATTCTAAAATAATTTATGCATGGGTTAAAGGTACTACCCTAAAGTTGCAGATGTTACTATGCACTGGCAATTCCAAAAGTAGTGGAGAGGTGAAGCAAGCTAAAGAAATTCATAAGCTGCTTGCAGACTATCTGTGGGTCTGTAAAACTTCAGACCATTGCAGCACCCATGTAAGGCAGATGTAGAAATTAGAAGATGACTCACAAGAGACATAGCATATGAAGCAGAAATACAACACTTAAAAAAATAGATATGCTTCCATTCAAAGCAAAAACCACATTGCAGGTGAATATGGTACAGGAGCTCATACCAGCTGCAGCATGACCTAGTGCAAGGAGCTATTATAAGCCTTGTAATTAAAATAATAAAATATATAATTATAATATTACAAGTTTGTCCCAAATAGATAACTAGTGCCAAAATCATGGACTGAAACCAAATGCCAAAATATGCGTTATTGTATCCTTTGGGAAATCATCTACCCCAGGAAACTACTACATTGACAACACGTCCCTAAGAGTTGACCCAGTTGTTTGGGATTTGGGAACTTATGTAGATAGTGACCTAACATTTGACCAACCTGTGTTCATTGTGTAAGAAAGCCCTTCTTAAGTGCACAGCTTATAACAGAAGGATTGTATCTCGATCTAGGGGCATCATTGGCCCGCTCTACTCAGCGGGCCAATAATGAGTAGAGCGGGCCAATGATGCCCGCTCTACTCAGCCCTCATTAGGGCAATCATTGAATATAATGCTCCCTTTGCCTTGCATCTGACCAGTCGCATGTCACAACTGGAATGCCCACATATATATCTTACTAAAAGGATACAAGGCTAAAACAGCATGTCCTACATGGACCAACTCAAAGCCCTGTCCCTATACTCTGTATCCTACACACTGCACAGAGGTAACCTGTGTCTGACATACAAGCCAGTACTGATAGATTTACTGCACATCAGCAAGTCAAATGGCATCATAAATGCTCAGTCTAGGGATCTAAATCTCTCCTGCAACATTAGCAGAATGGTTTGGAGGAACAGGTATGGCTTGCAGAGGATACCACTGTTCTGGAATAGACTCTACATTTATGCAAAAATGAAGTCTATCTCTGGCCATATTCAAGTGCAACTTGCATCTATGAATGGGAAACAGAACATTTATCTTAAAACTGTCTCCTGTACTATTAATGGACATAGACAGCTCCTAAATGCCTTATCCCATACATGGGTCCCCTCAAATTGCCTATGGTATGATCCCAGTTGTTCTTATTAGGGGTAGTATATAATTATCAACCATGGGATGGGTAAGGCCAATCTATTACCAAATAGGATAGATTATTTTGAGCAGAAAAGGGGGAATTAGCTATGCTTAAAATGGCCAGCAAGACTAGCTAACATTTACCTATAAACCTATGAACCTTTGAGTATTTTTTTTTGGGTTCACAACTTGAGAAGACTATTTTATTTTTTATTTTTATTATTCATTATTTATTTATTTTTTGAGGTTTGAAGAGGAATGCTAGTCTGGGAGTTTTCCAAGTTGCCAATCGATGTAGCTATGACTCTGGTAAGGAGGCACACTCCTAGTTATTGTCAACAGCTCTCTCTTATTAGACCACCTCTCTAATCAGGGGATAATGGAAAGTACCCCAACCGGAAATAGAGATTATATTGTCAGTGAGTAAGATGTGTGCACCACATATGGGTCCAGACAGCCATGGGGGAAATACCATCATACTACAGGCAAGGTTTGCCTACCACTGAACATACTTGCATCTAGTTCTGATGAAGTCCTTTGTATTTAGGATGAAAGCACTTAACTTTGGATATTGTTGGATTTATTACATTTGGTGTGCCTAGCTGCTGCTGTGCTCTCAGAGGTGTTTTTCTCTACTGGTTCTGTTTTCACCCTGATGTTTTTTTTTTCCTATTTATTGCTACTTACATCTAGGACCTGCCAGTATGACACTGGTGATGCAGTAGAGGTGTCCCAGCCTACCAGCTGTCATATCCTGGATAAGTTCCTAGATATCATTTGTTACGACACTGAAAACTACATCAAGTTCTAATCAGCATCAGTTAATCACCCTGCAGCCATGGAACAGTTCTGTGAAATTATACATTTCTCCTGCATATTCAGGGTCATTGGCTGCTATCATAATAAAGGAATTTCTTGCTGAAGGTGGGAAAAGGGACATCAGTCCAAAAGATTTTAATTCAGTCAGCTGCCAGACCAAGGTATATAGCAAATGGACAGAATCTACAAGTCACAGTTCCCTGTCTAAGTCAGGTTTATTGGTAAACCTCTGTGTCTTGCGACACTGGTTTATCACAGTAGGTCAAATCTTATGTGGTTAACCCTGCACCCTTGCCTAATTACACCTGCTCACTATCCCCAAATGCTTGCAGGAAAAGCATATAATACAGAACGTTTATGTCTATACCACAACATAAGCATTTTCCATCATATAATGAAAAAATATTTTTGCAGATGACAAGCAACCCTAACACCCCTCACACCACAGCATTTCAAAATAAAATAATTCAAAGACTGCACAACAGTGGGGAAAGTAGAAATTTTCATAATCTGCTGATCAACAGTATTGCTCTTACTGAAATACACAAAACCCTAAGCCTTCAAAAAATAAAAAAACTATTCAAAAGTAATATTTTGTAGGAGAATAAGCTACTTTTTGAACATTGTACAGCTCCATATCTCTAAATATACTAAGTCCATGATTTCCCAGTGTACACAAGCACCCACCAACACACACACACACACACACACACACACACACACACACACACACACACACACACACACACACACACACACACACACACACACACACACACACACACACATCCACAGACACACACACACACACACACACACACACACACACACACACACACACACACACACACACACACACATACACACACACACACACACACACACACACACACACACACACACACACACACACACACACACACACACTCTCTCACATGCACAGAGCTGTCAATGAAACCTGAGATGATGGGCCATTGGATTACATTCCTATTTTTATAAAAGACATATTTTAACAAACTCTTATACACACATGCATGAGCACAGACACACACACACACACACACACACACACACACACACACACACACACACACACACACACACACACACACACACACACACACACACATGCACACACATATACATGCACACACATATACATGCACACACACACATACATGTGCATGCACACTGAGCTGATGATGAAATTTGAGTTGATGGGACATTGCATCGCATTCCTATTTTGATAAAAGACATATTTTGACAAACAGCATGGAATCTCTTTCTGCATGTAGCTCAAGCTGGTATCTGAATGAGTGAGGATGTGATGCCCACCACTGCTACCAATATGTGATGGCGACCAATATGTGTCATCTCCACACTGGGCCAGTAATCAAGGAGTCTGAATCCTCACCACTGACACTGGAGAGGGATGTGCACTTGGAATACAAATGGATACACTCAGTATTTCCAAATGCAAACCTCTCTGCATTAAGTACATTTTTCCTTAAGAGAGGAATGCACTGAGCCCAGAATCTGGATGTCTTTTTATCTATCTCCCTCCAGGTTCCCAATAAGACTCCCCACTGGTACAGCTGTAGGGTTAGGTCCTCAGCTGAGTGTCCAAGCCAAGTCTTCCAGCACTTCTCTGTAAACCCAGTGCTTCATGCCTCTGCCGCAAGTAGCTGACACGTACACTCTTTAAGATTTAATGTTCACACACACACATGCACACACACACACACACACACCCACACACACACACACACACACACACACACACACACACACACACACACACACACACACACACACACCTGGGAAAGGCTGGCACAGATTACCCACTGTATCAACTTTACCCAGACTATAAGGTAGTTATGACTGCCACCAGACAGTTACTATAAGGCTCTTAAAAGGGTATCCAATTATACTGTTTAGTATTAATACTAATACAAATGGTAGTAGTTCAACAAGATGTCTAGGCCTTCTGGAGTGGTTCACACAGTGTCACCAAATAAATATATCACTCTCCAAGGTTAGATACTTTTTACAAGGACCAGCCACAATAAACGTTTTAAATATATTTAATAATAAATAATGAAAATACATGAACATACTGAATATATATTCACAGTAAACCACAAAGTTCCTATCACAGGAAATATTGAAAAGAACATTAATAGACAGACTCAGACAAATAAAGAAAAATAATATCTAAACTGAGCTTCACTATATTCCTGACTAAATCTAAAAGAATTGCTGTTCCTTAGTTAAGTTACTTACTACTGCAAGGCAAGATGCTGAGGATCTTTCTAGTCAGGCTTCCCAAACAGAATACTCAATACCCTATTTGATTTCTCTTTGTAATATCTAAAATATAATTTCCAAGAGGGCTGACAGAATTACCTCATCTGGTTACTTAACTCTAGGTTCACACAGTACTCCCCTTTGAAGCTGAGACAGGAATTTAGCACAGACAGACACAATACACATCCAAATGTTTATGGCAGTGCCTGGGGCCTCCCCTCTCTTCACTGAGCTAATGGACAAAAGCTCTTCCCCAGACCCAGTGTCTCCAGTCCTGTTCAGCACTGTGGTGTTCCTTTTAATAGTTTAACAGCTAATTTACATTTCCCTTATTTTAACTGCGGGCCCCGTGTCCTCTATTAAAACATATACATTTAATTCAGTTGCAATAATACCTGTACATTTTTTTTCCTTTCAACAGGGTGCACTGTTGATGCATTTTAACACAAGCAAAGCTCACAAATACATTTTCAGCACAAGCATCTGTACAAAATTAGGTTGCTATACAAATGACATGCAGTTCTAATATATTTGTAACACAAGCATCTTGTGTAAATCAGCTCAGTACAATAATAATAAGTATAATGTACAAGAAATTTTTAAATAAAAAATAATGTAGTGAAAAACATGGAAAGTAAAAATGTTAAGAGAAAAAAAGAATAAGGAGTTAGGAAAAGAGATTTCTTTATATGAACTATATAAAGTATTAGGACAAGTAAATATAGATTTGGTTGCAGGACCAGATGAAATAGGTTAGGAAATGTATAAGAAATTAAGGACATATCATTCTTTACAAAACTCTAGCTGGTTATACTGGCACTTGCCCATATCATCACAAAGGGGTTTATCTAAAGGAAGTCCTCATTTTTGGATACTTCTAGGGTGGTCCCCTTCAATAAACACACTAGAAAACACATCTCACATGGTCACTGTATATGCAGTCCTGCACAATATGATAACAACAAAGTGTCATAGCTTTCTAATGCAGGGTGCAGAGAGTGGAACAGGAACAGTGGGAAACAAGAGGAGACATAACATCACAGGCAAGTATGCAAGTACACCACTTATGCCTGCATGGAAGCATTAAGGCAACAGCTGATACAAATATATGTACCATGAAATACTGTAAGTGCTATAAGGATGAAGAGGAATATGATGTCCATGCTGATACCACTGCCATGATGCTACTAACCCAAGGCATACTGATATGTGCATGTCATTGTCACTTGCAGCATTAGACACTAAACCATATAATTGTCCACAGTAGTGACAAGAGGCATAATCTGTCCAGGCACCATACCAGGCTTCATGTAGGCAGGTCATCATGTACAGTGACAGGTAGAACAGAGCTATACCACATGACACAGTGATAGCCTACATTATGTGACATCAATAGCCAAGGTATGAACAGAATGAAATCCCCAGCACCTGCAGAGAGAGCATCTTCATCGCTAGGAGAATGTGATCTAACAGCAGTGGCCACACAACAGCTATGCTTTAAGGACAGAGGCTCTGAGCTGAACAATTATCATTGTCAGGTAATCTGTCACAGCATGCTGTGTTTGAATCTGAATGTGAATCAATGGTGTTATAATTCATAAACTGTGCAATGGCTGCCCATGCAGATGCTGATGCTTTATGCTGTATATTATGGTCACAAACATGTACACCTAGTCAACATGTTTAGCAGGCATGATGTTCATATATCATGGACTATAAATGCCAGTGTAGTGTTGTACTGAAGTGCCCATGTGTGGTCATCAGTCACATGCATATAATCTGACATCATTCTTTCTCTTGCATCAATGTGCTCAGCATGACATTTTTCAGCCCAGTCATGCATACTGGACAGAATACATAAGTCTACTGCACAGGGATCTAGCTAAGCTGGCACCAGAATCCATGCTCTGATGCTGCAGGCACTTATTGCATGGCACCAATATACCGATGGGTAAGGGCACACCAGGCAGCCCTTGCACATGATGGTCCCCATGCTCATCACTTCCCTCATACACCACCTCCCTAGCTGCTACTAGTTGCCCATCTCCTTTAGCTGGGCCCTGCTGTCATTAAGTTTATGGGCTATTGTTTCCACCCTCCCCCAATTCCTCTCCATTGCAGGCACTGGGTACATAGTCCTACTGTAATTGTATGTGCCATAGACCTACATGCCTAGAATGCCTTGGTGTTTTGCATGCATCAGTGTGGGGTATCCTTGTGTTCCTACAACACTGCCCTGTGTGGCTGGTGTCATACCCAAAGACGACATCCTGGTCTTTGTCCACTGGGGAAGTACAATAATAATAAGTATAATATGTATAAGAAATGTTTAAATAAAAAATAAGGTAGTGAAAAATATGGAAATTAAAAATGTTAAGAGAAAAAAAGAATAAGGAGTTAGAAAAAAAATGTCTTTATATTAGCTAGATAAAGTATTGGGACAAGTAAATATAGATCCGGCTGCAGGACCAGATAAAATAGGATATGAAATGTATAAGAAATTAAGGGATTGGCAAAAAATATTTTTTAAATATTTTGGTTGAATGGTTAAATGAAGGTTTTATGTCTAAAAAATTATATAGTGGAATACATAAATCCAGATGGAAGACAGAAGAGAATTAAAAAAAAAAACTGGAGACCAATAGTATTGAATAATAATGATTATAAGATCTTTATGAAAATAATACAAAATAAATTTGAAATTAAAATGGGAAATGTTATGGAAGATAGCATATATAGTATAAAGGGGAAGAGTTTTCAAAAATTATTAATGGCAGATAAACTGTGCATGATATGAATAGAAAAGAAGAAGCAAAAATCATGATAGGAGACTTTAGTAAGGCATTTGATAAAACTGGACATAAAATCTTATGCTTAATGGATGAATATAACATAAGTGAGAAGGTTAGGAAATTATATATGTCAGTATATAGTAATAATAAAGTAAAATATACTTGTAAATGTCTGGTTAAGCCAAGAGATGTGTGACATCCACCAATATCCCACTGCTGCCACCAATAAAATGTGATATCCAACTAATATCCTACCAGACTGCCACCAATAATGTGACGCCCTTTACTTAAAACCCAGGTCAGTAATTAAGCAGCCTCAATCCTCAACACTGACTCCAGTGTGGGAATGTCACAGAAAGACACCAGAGCACAGACCACACAAGAGTAAAATTCTACAATTTCCCATAAGAGCACAACAGGAACATACTCTATTTTCCTGGGACTGGACTATATACCTCTGTCCACCACAAATGTAATCCCTTATCATACACTTCAGAGCAATGTGTTCCAGTTTAAGACCTATGACTCATTTGTAGTCAAAATAAATTCAAATCTCACATACTCTAACACTTATGGAAAGCCTGTCACAGATTTACAGCTGTGTCCCCTCACCAGTACAAATGGTAAATGCTACGACCACTGTCAGACAAGTTTACATGCCCTTCAAAGGGTGCCCAATTATTAAAAATTAAATATCAAAATAAATGATAGCTATGACCAGAAGCAGCCAGACATTTGAGGTGACCTAGTGAGTATCAAGCAGGTATAAACACTCTCTCATCTCTAAAGAACACTCTGATTGTCCAGCCATAATGTAAGGTAATGAAAAGCATTTAATAATAAGTAAAATTATTACAAGAATGTAAATCAATAACTTTCAATAAACATCAGAATTCAATCACCAGAAATATAAACTTAAACTGATATACATTGCAGGGGGGGCGTGGCCAAGGATGAACACAGGATAGCAGCAGATTTCTTCAGCTCCACCAACATAACTACACTGACAGGAAATAATTACTTTAAAATTCAACTAATGTAATAATTTTCTTTCTAAAAACGTTTGGAATATCAATATCTTGAATAATATCTAAAAAAGAAAGAAAATTTAAATAATTTTCCTGTCAGAAATCTTCTTGGAAATTTCTCTTTCAGCACCTCTGTTCAGAATGAGTTCCAGTAAGGCTAACAGTCAGGATTCCAGCATCAAGAAAGAGCTTCAGTCTTTACTATCAACTATTCAGCAACTAACAACTAAAATGGACAGACTGGATGTTAAAATTGATAACTTTATAGAAAAAAAACACAAAACAAATGGATTTGTTACATCAAGATTTACAACACCAGAAAGCTCAGATTACAGGTATAGAAGAGACTCTTAATGATATGGACAACAGAATTCAGGAAGAAAAAAATTAACATTGAATTTTTATTGAAACAGAACACACACCTTCAATCCAAACTAGATAACTTGGAAAACAGATCCAGACGCAATAACATAAGGATTTTTGGACTGCCAGAAAATATAGAAGGTAACAACATTACTTCCTTTTTAAATACTTGGCTTCCCAAAACTTTAGATCTGTCAGAAGCATTTTCTTTTGGTACTGAAAGAGCCCATAGGTCTTTATCTAATTCTAATATAAATAAAAAGTATCCTAGATCAGTTATTGTAAGATTTTTATCATCTTATGACAAGGAAATGGTATTAAAATCTGCATGGGCTAAAGCACCTATAAAAATTAATCAGGCAACTGTGCGTTTTGACAATGACTATTCTTCCTTGGTAATAACAAAAAGAAAAGTTTTTTTGCCATTAATAAGAGAGCTTAAGAAAGCACAGTTTAAAACTCAGCTTTTATTTCCTTCCAAACTAAAAATCTTTTTACCGGATGGCCCTAGAATATTTGAAGACTTGGACTCTGCTTTGCTGTATATTAAAAAAAATAAAATATTAGATAAATTAGAAGATATGGAATGGGCAAGCCCTTCCCTAAAGAGGATGGCTACAGGAACTTCTTGTAAGACTTCAGAGAAGCAAAAAAGACTAAAAAACAAATGACATGTTCTATATTCCTTTGAACTCTATAATTACAGTTACTACATTTTCAAGAAAGCCACAAATATCTTAAGGATTTATTCAAAGTTATTTTTTGTATGCAAAGAACTGATTTTGTTTTATAAATAATCAAACTTTCTGAGGAACAAATAACCTGATATGAATCAACTTGTTTCTCTTTGTGATAAAGAGACCTAAGAATGTTATGGGAGACAATCTGGGATGTGGGTTTCCTCGTGAATAGTGTCCTCGAGTCGTTTTAAAAGCTTCAACACTCAGAATACACTCAGAGAAGCTGAAAGCAGCCATTTTGAACTTTGACCCCTGATTTCACACTGACACATCGCAAATTCAAGAAGTAAACTGTTTCAGGAAGTAGAACTGCTGTAAATGCGATTTTGTGATGAAAAACGAACTTTATGACATCTAAATGTGAGTTTTTCTTTATAATAACTTACTTATTTAAGATGTAACTTATAAAATATAAAAGTTATAATTATTTTAAATGACTTAATATGCCATGGTAAACAAATGAGATATTTTAGAAGGCATAGAAGGTAAAACACATGTACACTTGTTTTTGAAAGCTTATATGACTGCTGCACTTTAATGTATATAGATGCTTATGATTTAAAGATATGTAATGTTATAAATCATTTGCCTTGACTAACAGACAAGTATATGTATCATTATGATTATATTTCAGAAGAAATTGTCATGTGACATATTTTAAAGCTGCAGTTCAGATATATAAAATACAGATGGCTTTCATCACAATGATTTATGTATAACTAGGAATCAATATTGCTGTGCAGTATGTTCTTTTAACTTATGCATGAGAATAATTATTTTATTTAATTGGCAATAATAAATATGAGAAGGAAGCTTTTGGTGCAAGTAATTTAAAGTTTTAAAGCTTTTAACTGTATTACTATGGCAGAATGTGGGAATACCCTAATATAAGTAATGTTTGAGTCATAATAGCCTAAGATAATAAATGTTATTGAATTCAAATAAGCATAAACATATAATAAGAACTTATTCTTACAAACTTTTATTAAACTATCATATGGATATTCCCTTTTCTCTCTCTCTCTCTCTCTCTCTTCTTTGCTCCCATTATCAAGATTGTTTGAATGCTATTTTGATTATGAGTTTATTATATAGAATAGATGTACATAGCTATATTAGTTGTTTCTAAATGTTTTATATGTTTATATAAAGCTGTTATATAAATTGTTTAGCCTTGTTATAGTAGATAATCAAATTAAATGAGGTTAACTTTAGTTAATAATAGTTAGTATCGAGTTAATTTGGTGGCAGCTGAAGTACTGCTGCTTAGGATAGGGGGATAACTTGAGTGGTATTTGCTACTCGAAGTTGGAGTTTTCAACTCTAGGCTGGGTGTAATGTTTAATCCAAACATTATTTTCACCTGATTATTGTTGTGTGTATATAGTTTTGACATCCACATCACATTTTATAAACTCATTATCACTACAAATAAAAGTGAAAATTACACAAAATTCCATAAGATTTTCATTAAATACAGCTATAATTAATGGAATACCTAAAGGAGAAATATAAACTTAAACTGTAGAATAGAAGTCCATCATCTTAGAAAAACTGTATCTAAATAACTAAACTTTCCTAATCTAACTAGAGAATGATGTCCCTGAATTATTCTAAAACATAACAGCAAGACAAAGGCAGGCTTACAATTCTGGTGAGTCCCCTTTCCAAGTATCTTCATCACAGCACTGTAACTGAGTGTAACTCTTCTCTAACTGGTGCTGTTAACCAACTGCTCAGCAACTGACTTCAGCAGTCTCTTTTTTATTCCAGGTTAACAGTTTCAACAGTCTTATTTTAAAAAAAATAGTCAGCTGTCTGAAAAAGTTATTTTTCTTGTAAATCAGCTGTTCAAATATTCACCTAGCAACCAGGAATATTCTAATGACATCACGTACTGATTAGTTGATTCTCCACAGACAGTTTGTATTTTAGAATCTCTCTCACAAACATGTGCAATTAGAAATCCATAAAAACACTGACAGATTCTTTAAGCATTTTGTATAAGCAGAGAGATATTCAACATTTTAATAACAAATTTACATTTTCACAATTAGATATGCTGACATACAATGCAAGTTATCTGAGAATATACGCAAATCTCCTGCCAGACATGTTAACACATATGACAGTGTTTTCAGTTTCTTCACAAGGCACATATGAAGAGTGGTGTCAGTCAGGGATGTCCAATGAGTTGTATACTCTTTGCATTAGTTATGAATGTGATAGCACGTGACATTAATTACAAAATGAAGGGGATGGGGTATATAACAGCTGAAGGGTTAAGAATTCCAGTTCTGTTAACATATGTAGATGACATTGCAATAATTGCAAATAACATAATTTGAATAAAAGAAGTAATAATTTGCACAAATAAATGTCTATAAGTGATAGTAAAGCTGTAGTAAAGATCAATGTGTACATTTTGCAATTAATGACATTTCTGAATTAGGTATAACATTTGAGAATAAAGATGTAAGTAGAATTCAATGGGAGAAGCAGATAGAAAAAGTAAAACAAACCTATTTTTTCTGGAAAACATAAATCATCATTCAGAAAACAGCTTATTTGATAAATTCAGTACTGATGGGAAAAATAGCATGCTTAGCAAGTGTATATTTGAAAAGAAACTATTGCAGATATGTTTTTCATTTATATGGTGTTCTAGACTAAACCCAGTACAAAGAGGAGTTCTGCATGTACATAAAGAGGAAGGAGATTTAGGGTTAATTAACCCAGTGGTATATGCTGCTTCATTAAATTTGTTCAAAGTGTTTAAGTAGATAAATGAAAAAATGAGAGATTAGTAGTAAAATTGTATAAATGTAACTATGATAAATTTGGTGGCATGACAAAAAAGAGGAAAATATTGTACAAATAAAGAAATAAAATGTTACCAAGAAAAAAATATTTTTTTGGAAAATAAAAATTAATGATATGAAAAGTATGGTATAAGGGCCACGTTCCATAAAAGTCACAGAATCTGGTGAATTACACAGATCTCAGTGCAACACTTGTGGATAACATTGTAATATGCTTATATACAACAAGAAACTCTGAATACCTTAGCACACATGGACTACTGCAGTTCCAACGATACACTATAGAAATGAGCAGGTAATCTGTAAGTATAAGAAATAGTTGTCCAATAACATTTTCAAATTACCAAACAAGTGGAAAGATATCACAAATCAAGAATCCCAATAGCTGATTAAAAAGATAAAATCTGAAAAGTAACTCTATGGATAACTATAGAATGTTACTGACTCCGTAGTGATAACCCCCCCCCAAAAAAAAAAAACACAAGTACATGAAAAATGCAAAGTATTTCAAACTAATCAGGGTGGAAATCATAACAGAAATTTGTAGAAATGTATGTACAGAAATGTGTACAATTATAGATATATCCATATGCCATCCACTAACTTACAATACATGCTCCAAAGTTGCAAGGGTATTTGTAACATAGATGTATATATATATATATATATATATATATATATATATATATATATATATATATATATATATATATATATATATATATATATATATATATATATATATATATATATATATATATATATATATATCACTTATTACATTAAACATTAAAATCAGAGACAAGTACAGATATCTACATATCACATGCATCATAAAAAATATTGACTTAAATTTATGGATTCCAATGGAATTAATAATTTCCTAATTTAAACAATGGCCATTTTGCCATAAATAACAGTTGCTAATACTGAGTTAGACCCATGTAGGGAATGCAAGAAATGCACACACCCAAGGAAAATGGGAGAGAGAAAAGAATATGTGAAGACTGGGTGAATAATAGGGACAAACGAGCAATGTTGGAACAGGAAAATCTGAGGGGAAAGTCATTAAGAGGAACAAACGAGCAATGTTGGAACAGGAAAATCTGAGGGGAAAATCAGAGGGGCATGAGCAATATTTTTTGATGGAATAGGTCTCATTTTTTATTTTTTTTAAAGAATGGAAGGAAAGGAAAACATGGGAATAGAGGAGGTGATGGTAAGCAGAAAAGGTATACCCATAGAACAAATAGCACAATACAAGACAGACAAAAGTTGGAAAAAACTGTATAGATAGCTTAGTTACACAGACAGCACACTGCACAATATGGGAAATGGAAAGTTGTCAAACATGGTGGGGGTGCATACCAGCCATGGTAAAATGCAGAACAAAATCTACCTATGCACTATCACGTTAGCACATGTTACATAATTTGTGACAGTCATACTTGGATGTGTATGACCAATGGTACATGTGTGTTCCAGGGTAATAAATTGGGATCACAGTACAGATTGGATAAATATGCATATAATTAGTCCATCAGCAGTGCAGGTGTTAGCCAAGCCACATCACAGATGAGCAAATGCAGGTCAAGCAATGGTGCATATCATCAGAGTACAGAAACAAACTTATGAGCATGCATGTGACTGAAAGACAACCATGCACAGAGCCAAACAGAAGTACTGCAGAAGATCAGACATGGCTGCTACATACATAAGTAAGTGTACACAACCAAATATGCGTATGTTACACACATATGTCCTGTCAAATGCAGTACACAGGTGTGCATGTGTATGTATGTATGTGTGTCAGTGGCATAAATGGAATATATATGAAATCAAGGTCAATACACACACATACGCCAATGACATGTAATAATATGTTAAAAAAATCTATCAGGACAGAATATTAATTATAGCAGTTTATGCACATGGATGTGAAAAAAATACAGTGGGTAACACAAGTAGAATGAGAAAAAGGACATACTGTAAACATTAGCCAGCGGCTTGCATGCATATGTCCCACATTGTAAAATGCCCATACATCTGGCACATGTTCACAGTCTCAAATTAATAACTGGCAATGGACAGTAGTTTTGACAAAGGCAAACATACCTGCAATAAACACTAGGGATATATTAAAGTGGTTGGAAAGTGGACAACCTGGGACCACGTCATGGGAAAACAGGACGTGGTAAGGTGACTTAATGCAAATGCATCTATAAAGTACACAGGGTAATGCAGAAGACACACAGACATCAATTTAAACAAATGGAAAATGTATGCCAAATGGACAGATGGACTGCTGATGTCCACAAACATGGACCTGTATAAAACACACATACACAGTAATATGCAATAATGTCACATCAACATGCATAGGTAAGCAAGTTAAAAATTCCAGTCACATACACATATACTGCCATGCAAATATCAAATAAAGAAACACGTGTATGCCAAACACATTTTTCATAACACAGCAGAGGACACCTCTGTGAGCATCATTACAGCACATTTGCAGTACATCACTGACTGCTCACTTGTCAAAGCTACATATCTGCATCAGTATGTATCTGACTACATGCACATATATGTACAGTCATTATGCATACAACTATTTATGGAAGGGCTATGCCATTATCACTACATCATGAGTGTGGAAATGATGAATACAGCAAACATGTTGTAATGTACTGTGAAAGATTGTGTAATCTTTAATATTGTGTACAGATTAATGTCACTTTGCAATTTGATGCAGTCAGATAAGGAGGACTGCACAAACACAGGCTATACCTGTATCGCATACCACATGGCATCAGTATTGCCAAACTATGACATAAACCACATGATGAGAATGAAACATCATGATAACTGTCATCCAAAACCATGTGGAATGACATGCCTGTATGTTGCACATACCGGATATAGCAAAATAGATATTCAAGGCATATGACACTGTTAGTGTTAGACTATGGACAACTTATGTTGTCTGTCAGTTGTCCCAGTAATACAAATCTTTATAAGCTGCCTGTTGCAGGACTATCAACAGGTTAACTGCCACAATGCATAGACAGTTGAATGTGTATGGACAGTGTGTTAATGTGTGTCATGCACACATTGAAACCACAGTGAATGTCACATGATAATAACACATAAGCATGACAGATAGATGAGATGGTATGCATGCACAAGAGTGCATATATAATCCAATCACTTAAATTGCAATCATCCTGTTGGCAGCAGAACATGAGTAGAGCACAAAGACAATACCTACCAACTAGAGGGACCAGGCTGATGTGGATCAGACTTCCAAA
This sequence comes from Protopterus annectens, assembly GCF_019279795.1. Taxonomy (NCBI): domain Eukaryota; kingdom Metazoa; phylum Chordata; order Ceratodontiformes; family Protopteridae; genus Protopterus; species Protopterus annectens. The sequence continues at coordinate 1,019,510,348 of NC_056730.1, forward strand.
TTATCTCACAAGCAATCAATGAATCCCACATAGCCCGTGCCACCTCTCAAAGGTACCCATCATGTCCCTCACAAGTGTTTGGAACACATCAGTAATGACCTCCCTGATCTCCTCGCAAAAATCATGTCTGTAATTGCCATGGGTATGTCACCTCTGGGGTGCAGGCAGGATGGCTCAAGCAGGGGCAGGTGCAGGCTCCTTATCATCATCATCATCACTGTCTTCTTTGCATGATTCAGGCAGCAGTCTCACATATGCATGTCATCATCTTCAGATTGGTGAATGTCCTTGGCTACCCTGTTTGTAAAGATTAATCACAAAACATAACAGAAAGGAAAGCAATGCTTATCACTCAGAACAATCCCCTGAAAATCAGAGCACAACACAATGATGTTGTTATGATGACAATTTACAAATTGACACAAAGAGACACAGCCCTTATCAGTTACCCATGGCCTGATATATCATACTCCTAAAAAGGACAACATTATTCTTTCCTGATCAATACTATACACTTTGACATACACACACACATCATTACCATTATAAAAATGTAGAATTATGGATATGACCAGACATAACATGCCATTGTATAAATGATGGGAAAGATATCGGAGACTACTGTGAACAATAGGCTCAACATATGACAACCTTCTGAGACAGGCAGCATGATATTTGATTGTACACATATCAATATGATGAGTACAACCCTAGAAATGTGAGATGTTCAATCAAAACAACTGTACATAATATCAGAATGTAATATATCTTTTAATAGTAGTATTGCAAGTGTACAACTGTATTCCTTCTTATCCAAAACAATCATGAATCAGAAGGCTTACAAAGCAAATATTTTGGAACATGATTGCTGATTATGACCTGCCACTCTCAAATGTATACCCACTCAAGTGCCAGTCAACCTAGGCTACAGCAATGTTTTTGAAAAAAAAAAGTGTTTTGAGAGAGAAACAATGCCAATGTTGACCTGCAGAGTGGGCTCATTATGAACTGCTGCTATCAAATGGATACCTGCTCAAGTATCAGTCAAACTAGGCTATAGCAGTGTTTTTACAAACACACACAGTGCGTGAGGCAGTTGCAATACCAAAAATGAACTGAAGGCTATGCCATACAGTGTGGAAACAGCTAAGCTAACATTGTCACCACAGACTCCCATTCATTCTGTAAAGAGACAGGCTATAAACAATAGATCAAACTTCAGAAAAATACAGCCAGATATACAAGTGTACCAAACAATGCATCATAAACAATAATCACAGCACTTACACTCGTATGTAAGCCATTTACCTAATAACCTGTGTGCCAGATACACACAATAAACTGTTTATGTTCTGGATGTATTTATAAAAGTGTGTGCTGACAAAATGGATCAAAAATACAAAACACATCAACATTATAAGTTTTATACATAGTTGTAATGACAGCTACTGTTTGCTGATTTCACTTACCTTACTAACGTATGATGGGTACTCCTATATTCTAATTAATAAACATGTATTTTTGAAAATTAAAACAGTGTAAGAAACTTCTCTGTGTGAGAGATTTTCAATCCATATATATCTAGTTAATCAATGTATATTAATCAAATCAGATAATGGTAGTAGAAGTAGTGAACTTAAACTCATCCTAAGTCAAAAAAGTAATTTAAAAAAAATCTGTAAATTTGAAATACTGTACAAAATTACTAAGTATTCGAAAGTAATCCAAGCAGGGTAGGCAGTCTGTTTCTAGGTGAAAGTCCTTTATTAAGTACACAGACAAGTGATCCAAGTAAAACAAAAATAACAGAATAATAGTGTCCTCACAAGCTTTTTAACTCTCTCTCTCTCTCTCTCTATATATATATATATATATATATATATATATATGTATGTATGTATATATATCAAGGGAGTTGTTTATTGTGCTGTAAAACAAAGTGCTATTGGTATACATGTTAAATTCACATCCCTTCCCCCATCAGTGTAATATTCGAGCTGGTCCTGCCCTACTTAGGGGCGCTCATAATAATATAATCCTTATGTACTTTAAATTAAATTGCAATTATATGTGTACCTCTTATTTAATCAGATTATTAAGTCTGTGATTTTATCCAAAACAATATACTACATGGCTGGAAATATATAAACCTTAGACCATTTGGCAATCTCTCTCTCTCTCTCTATATATATATATATATATATATATATATATATATATATATATATATATATACACACACACACATATACACTTGCATGCAAAAAAATCCATTGTAAAAATCATATTCTATTGACATAACCTATTCTTAACAAAGATCACTTTCGGCCTTCTAGATTTCTTCAGGTCTGCGTACAAGAAACCTAAAAACTATCTACAAAAATATTATTGAATAATTAGTATTGTTATGACACATCATTCTGAATAAAGTGGAAAAAAGAACAAGAAAAAGAAAATAATGTATGATGATGGAAACAAAATACACACATAAATTAAAACTGATTTAACAATATATTTAAAACCAACTGGAAGAATAAAATAAAAATAGTCATGTAAACAATGTGGCAATTTTCTAAGTTCCAGTACACTTTTAAGTGAACAGTAGTAGTTTAGTCCAGGCTTCCTAAAAGAGTTCAGCTTTAATTGCCACATGAGTTCACATTTCTCCAGCATATTTGGGATGTCTCCTTCAAGATCACCCATGTCTGTGTGATCCAGTATCTGGAACTTAAAACCTGTGTGTCTTTTATGAAGAGGAAGGTGTTTGGCTAATGCATTATTTTTACATCCGGAGCAGATTTCTGCCAGATGACATGAAATCCTATGCTTAATGTGAGAGTAAAGAACAGGTGAAAATGGATTTCTGTGGATTTTTCTGAAAATGTGAAATAAATGTTCTCCATTTCAGTTTATAGAGTGCACTCAGCTTGAACACAGTTACCTAACTTCGCAAAACTATATAGCTTGGCATTCATTGTTAATAAGAATCAGAAGTAAAATATTTTATCTCTTATAAACCAAGCAGCCTTGTAAAATTATTATCTACAAACAGGTCAAGACGAACTCTTGTATGCAGCTGTGTCTCATCAACATGATACGCAAGATAGGCCAAGGACGAAAAGAGTTATTCTTCAGGAACAGAATGTTTAAAATATGGAAAACAAGCTGTCAGCAGACCAGCTTCAAAGGAAAGACATTATTATGGCAAATTCCCTAAACTGCTGATGCAGGAAGAAAAGACACTATAAAGATTGATACTTTTTCTTTTGTGTCAGAGACTTTGATTATTCTATTCTTGCATAACTGATGCTATAAGCTGAAGTATGTTTTTGATGTATATACCTTTCATTGTTAAGCTAGATGTAAACCTCATGAGCAATAAATGAATGTCAAAACAGCAGAACTCTCTCAGTGTCTTCACTGAGTAAAGGTACAGACTACCATGAAAAGTGTAGTATAACTTTAACACAAGTTTATTTACAGTCTTGCTCACATAATATGCATCACATTCATTGCACTGTGCCCTGTACATTATTTTTGTAGTGTAACACACACCCCCTGCACTGGTCTTAATGATTTTCTTTAAATAAGGGCAATACAAACTATCACCTTGCTGCATAAATATACAAATGTACAATTAGCTTTACATCTTTTAGTGTTTCTCTCATGTAGTCTAGATTTAAATTCAACAAAACTTCTAATGTTCCTGGCCTTCCTGTAAACAAAGGATGGGGCTTCACCTCAGATGTTAATCAGAAAATGGTTTCCTGTGACAATGGCACATGAACTCATACACTGCCATCCTCAACTCAGAACTACAGCCAACCAAGTAGAACCGATCCCAGTGTAGACAAAGGTATGTGTAGCCCTACTTATGTGTAGCCCTTAGAATCTTAGTTACAGGTAACTTTCAGAGACCAGCAGGGGACATCCAAGATCTTCCACCATTTCCTGAATGCTATGCTCTCACATGCCAGTGATCACATATATTCTTCCCATAGTTCTGAGGATAGGGCCAGAAATATGCAGGAGTTTTGCCATGTAGCACATTACTCTGAAGTACTGGGTGCCATAGCTTGCACACACATATAAATAAAAGCACCACCTGTGGAACAGGATAGGCTCTGCATTAACAGAAAAGGCTACCACTCTATCAACTGCCAAGTTATGTGTAATGCCAAGAGAATCATCTTGAACGTGTATGCTGGGAACCCTGGCAGTTACCATGACTCACATATCTGGCACACCACCCAACTGTACCAGATGTTTGCTGGGGGGATATCCCACAAGGTCATTTACTTGGGGATGCATGCTATGCACTGGAACCATGGCTAATGACACCCATCAGAAATGCATATACACCCACAGATGAACATCATAATGAGGCACATGCTCAAACCAGAAATATCATAGAGCATGTGTCTGGGCTACTGAAGTCACTGTTCTAGTGCCTAGATACATCTGGGGGGTCCTGCAGTACAATCCAAGGACATGTACAGAAATATTCACAGTATGTGCCATGCTACATAACATAATCCCAAGGAAACAGTTTCAGCAAGATCAGCAAGGGGAAGGGGCACACATCCCAGCACCATTGCCAAGATCACCACAGCCACAGGTCGATGAGGAGTCAGAGAGGTAAACACCACCTGCTGTGGGTGTAGGCAGATGTAGGAGTGCTCATTATGCCCTTGCATTAGCTAAGAGACAATGTATAGCACACTTACTCACCACCAAGGGGCCTAAAACCTTCCTCCTACATATAGTAACATTGATGGTAGGCAACTCACACAACCTTTACCTCCCCATGTAATGGCTGCATACTGCATGCTTCAGACAGAATCAGCCCTGAACTACAACAATGTCAACTGCTGCTTTTACAAGGTACATCTCTAACCTGGAGCGTATTATGCAATAACATGAATGAGTGGCATACTCTTGTATCACACTAACTGGTAATTGGTACTGAAATTATTTTAAAATGTGACAGTAGAGATTTGTGTGACTTATATGTGTTCATTATTAAGTAGCAGGCCTCAGGTATCAAAGATTCACAGTCATACCCCTGAAAAGTAGTGATGGTCACTACATGGCCCAGTTTAGCACCATACATTTGTAATGGAAATTCATTTATTTATTTATTTATTTATTTATTTATTTATTTATTTATCACATTTGTTTACCGGGAAAGTCCACTGGGCCTAGGTGAGCCCATTTTCAGTGGATTTCCAGGTAGAAAAGCTCCACATAAAAGTCAACATTACAGAAATAAAAATATCAAAAAATACAAATATCAAAAATGTAGCACTATTTACAGTTTTTTAGCAATTCCATTGCAGTTTTATGGTAGTCCATCGATGATATTAACATGTACTTTTGGTCATATAGATGCCATAGACAGTACTGGTTGGGAGGCAGAAAAATACAGTAACAGTGTATATAATTATTTACATGCATTTAAATCTGTGTAGGCAGTGTAGTAACAGTCATTGGTATGGCTGTAGACCTGCTAAGAGTGAATACCTGTAGCCCCAGAGAGTGGTCTGTCTAGGCAGTGTAGTAACAGTCATTGGTATGGCTGTAGACCTGCTAAGAGTGAATACCTGTAGCCCCAGAGAGTGGTCTGTCTAGGCAGTGTAGTAACAGTCATAGGTATGGCTGCAGACCTGCTAAGAGTGCATACCTGTAGCCCCAGAGAGTGGTCTGTCTAGGCAGTGTAGTAACAGTCATAGGTACGGCTGCAGACCTGCTAAGAGTGCATACCTGTAGCCCCAGAGAGTGGTCTGTCTAGGCAGTGTAGTAACAGTCATATGTATGGCTGCAGACCTGCTAAGAGTGAATACATGTAGCCTCAGAGAGTGGTCTGTCTGGGCAGTGTAGTAACAGTCACAGGTATGGCTGCAGACCTGCTAAGAGTGAATACCTGTAGCCCCAGAGAGTGGGAGTAGTGAGAAGAGAAGAGGAGTTATTTTTGGCATGGGCATAACCAGCAGGTAGAGAGGTATTGTCTGATGGATTTTTTAAAGAGAGCATGGTATGAGATGGAGGCTATTGAGGTTGGGAGGTTATTCCAAAGTTTAGAGGTAGTGAAGGAGTAAAGCATTTGGCCAGCTGGAAGTTGAGGTTTATTGACTTTAAGTAGAATTTTGTTTTCAGCTCTAAGGTGTCTGGATGGTACAGAGTTAATATAGAGGAGAGAGCTGGACAAGCTGTTGGTTTATATATTATTTTATGTACAGTAATTAAGTGGAGGTAGTTGAGATAAAGTGGAAGTTCAAGCCAGTTTAGTTGTTGCAGTGAGGAACAGTGATGTGATGAGAATCTCGCATTTGTTGCAAATCTAGCAATTTTATTGTAGCATATATCAAGTTTGTTTTTTATTGAAGAGTGTATATTAGTGAGGATGGCGGCACCATATAGGAAGGATGGAAGTAGGAAGGCAGAGGCTAATGTTCTTTTGCCATTGTTATTTAGGTAATAGCTATGTCTGCAGAGGATACCTAGTTTCTGGTGTGTCTTTTTGATGTTATTGAGTATGTGGGGTTCAAATGTTAGGGTTTCATCGATAGTGACTCCTAATAGTTTAGTACTGGGGACAACTTCTATGGAGGTATTATTTTAGGAGAGGATAGAGAATTCAGCCCTGTTCAGAGGTGTTGTTTTTTTGGGAGTGAATAGAATCAGCTTGGTTTTGTTTGGGTTGAGAGCGAGGTGATTATTTGACATCCATTTTTCAGTGGATGTGAAGGCATTTTGGGTTAGTAATTGAAGCTCAGAAGGGGTTTTTGCAGTGCAGATAATTGTTGAGTCATCTTCATATTGTATTATGTCAACCTGTATTAGTGACTCATGGCAATTGTTGATGAATAAGTTGAATAGTAGGGTGCCCAATATTGAGCCTTGGGGGACACCTGTGGAGATTTTTAAGAAGGTGGAAGAGGACTGCTGCTATTTGGTTGATTGGTATCTGTCAGAAAGGTAGCTAGAGAACCAATTTAGGGTTGGGGGTGAGACACATAGGTTATTAAATTTAGAGAGTAAAATGGGGTAAGAAATTGTATCAAATGCCTTTGAAAGGTCGAGGAAGAGTGAAGAGATGATCAGACCTGAATCGCGGGCACGATTTACTGTATCCAAAAAGAAGATGAGGGCTGCATTTGTGCTATGGCCTGGTCTAAAGCCATGTTGGGTAGGGGTGAGTAGTTGGGTGTTGATTAAGTGGTTGATTAGTTGGGTGTGGACACATTTTTCAAGTATTTTAGAGATGTGGGAGAGAATGGCTATTGGCCGGAAGTTTGAGATGTCAGAATTTTTTCCACCTTTCTGCAGGGGCAGAATGTAAGCTTTTTTCCAGATATTGGGTACATAAGACTCTTGGATTGATCTATTGATTAGTATACTAATGGGGTACGCTATGGAATCAGCAGTTATTTTTAGGAATTCAGCAGGTATGTTGTCAGAAGCACAGGAGCAGGGTTTGAGTTTATGAAGCAGCTTCTTTATGGTGCTTGTGGGTATGGGACTGAAAGAAAAAGATGGTGGTGGGGATGATTTAGAATAAGTAGTATACTGGTCTGGTGAGTATAGGTTTGAAGAGGGGAAAGTAGTGGTCAGCTTCGCAATGGTGTCAATAAAATATGTGTTGAAGCAAGAGGCTATATCTGAGGGAGTTTTATCAGGGTATGGGCAGGGATTGAAGTTAGACCCTGAGTGAATAAGGGAATTTATTGTTCCCCAGAATTTTTGAGGGTTTAGTCTATGCTGGTTTTGCAGCTTATGGCAATAGTCCTTTTTATCTTTAATAACCTGTCTTTTGGCTTGATTACGTAGTTGTTTGTATTGTACCAGGTCAGCTGGGTTTTTGTGTTTTTGCCATGTTCTCCAAGCTTTATCTTTAGAGGACATGATTTGCTTTGTGGGTTTTGTGAGCCAAGTTGCGTAGTTAGTCTGGACTCTCTTTATTCTGGGTGGTGCTACCTCAGCTAGGATTTTGAGAAATGTTGAATAATTCAACTGCTTCATGTAGGGGAATGCTATGTAACGGAGTCCAGTTAGTATGATATAAGATTTCATTTAGAGGTTCTGGAGAGAAATTGGACAGGTCTCTTATTAGTTTTAAGTGCTGATTACCGGTCTTTGTAGTAGTTTTGCGGATGGCGAAGGCTAGTAGGTGGTCACTGATAGTGTTTGATAAAGTTCCAAAAGTGGAGATTTTATTTGGGTCAGACACAAGGATCCAATCTAAGGTTGAGCCTTGTTTCATTTGATTGTTGGGCCTGGTTATATCAGAAATTAGTTGGGTGTATTTGTATAGGTTGATATTTGTTTGGAGGTTTTGATTGGTGATATTTGACCAATTTATATTTACATCCCCTAGTATGATAGTTTCATTTTGAATATATTTGGATGACCAGGCTAGAATCTCTTCTAGAATGGGAATGTTATCACCTGGGGGAATGTATAAAACTATGATGCATAGGGTTTTATGGTTATTTAGTTTTAATATTGTAACTAAGAGTTCAACAGGTGAAAAATGTGGAATGGGTTTTGAGTAGGAAACTATGGTATAGCTACTTGGGTATATTAAGGCAACGCCCCCCGCCTTTTTTGTGTGGTCTGTCATTTCTAAAGCATGAATAGTTGGGGGGAGGAATTCTGTATTATTTATGCATGGCTTCAGCCATGTCTCTGTCATAGCTGTGAAATCAGGTCTGTTTAGGTGTAACCATGCATGGAAGTGGGGAATTTTGTTTTTAATGCTTTTTAAATATTAATGGTAGTAAAGTTTAAAGATTTGGTGGGATTTGGTTGGTTTTGCATTTTGGAAAGATGCCCTGGGTTTGGGTGTATATATCCACAGTTTATTAAATTAGAAAGGGTATTTTGAGTGAAGTGGTGTGGCTGTCTTTTGGTTTTCTGGCAGTAATAATGTTTGGGATAATTATGGTAGACTTTGTGTTGCAGGAAGATTTTTACTTTGGCTAGTAGAAATGTGTCTGTAGAAAATATGGTTGGGCCTATTGAGGAATAACTAGGAAGGGTCTGTGTCCAGGTAGAAGTTGAGTGTGTAAGTTTAAGAGGTATGTGATTTGTGTCATGCGATGTTAGATGGAAGAGTAGATAGAGATGAAAGGATATAGTTAGAATTATTGTAATAGTGTGGAGAGGCATAGTGATAGAGAGGGAGAAAATAAAAGAGATAGGGAGAAAACAATTGTAGTAAAGAAAGAGGAGTAGAGATAAAGAGGTGGGGTGAAACTTTAGTAGGAGGTGTATAGCTGTTTATGATGTGTATAATTGAAGGAGAGTAGATGTAGGGATTAGTTAGAGGTTTCGAAAGGAGGTAAAGATATGTAAAGAATTAGTAAGGTGGTATGTAGATATGCAAAATGCAAAGTTGAAAAAATTACACCACAAGATAAAAGCACTTTAAACAAATAAGTACTCCTACATATACAAGATTATATCAACAAATCATCTACAACATGTAGATTATAACTAACAAATGTGAAAAAAAGGATATATATAAAAATACCCTTATGTCTAAGATGTCATAACAAGACTGTACATTGAATTAACAGAAAGAAAAAATCTAAGTCCAAGCATAAAGTCCCAAAAGGGAAACAAAATCCAGGATATGTCCTGGCAAACAGTACCCTGACACAGCAGTAAAGTGTCTCCAAGTTTGGCCAATGTCATCGCTTGAAGTAATCACAATTGCAGTAGGGAAAATAATGAGGAGAATCAGCCCCTGTAGTAGAATTCAACACTCAAAAGCTTCCCAAAAGTAGAACCAGCAGTGGCTGCCTCCCAATTATAGTGACTGCTATAACAAAAATAGAAATAAAAATACAACTTTGCTGCATATGCCCCAAGGAAAGAGCCAATAGTAAATAAAATTGTTGTCTGAATAACAAAAAAACACACCAATCCAAAGTGACACATGGCAGACTCCCCATGCTCCAAAGTATCATACACCTGATCCATGGAACTGGCAACATGTTGGAGGCATTCACACATGTCAGACTGAGCCACATCTACAACCCTGAGCATTTGTCTAGAGCACCTATGGGACCATGCCTGTGCCTCAAATGACATCTCTAAACATATGTTGAGTGGCACAGGAAGCTAGACACCTGCACCAGATGGAGGAGGGACAGCAGGCCCCCTCCAAGCACCCTTATCAACACTCCTGCATGGCACCTCACCCACACTTTGGTTATGGCCAGATTCCACAGATACTGAAGCTGTGGTAACCACACTTCCCTGATCAATGGCCTTGCTCTCCACCTGTCTAATATCTCTGGTATCACTGGAATTGGTAGGCATAGGCCTACTGGCTGTGTCTGATGGAATTGCAGGGGATGGCTATATGTCAACCTCAGTGTCAGCTTCAACCTCTGCACCCCCTGGCTGTGCCTCAGATCAGAGTCTGCTGATACACTGACATCAGGTGGTAGAGGGCCTACACTTTCACTGTCATGATCACATGTGATAAAAAGTAAGAAATACTGGAGAATATTAATACCTACTCTACTGTATTCCAATATATGCTAACAAACTAACAGTGGTACCACTATTACAGACACTACAGCAATGCATACAATAGGCCTGATGTCAACAGCACACACTAAAATATTTCTTTAATTGTTCATCAGTACTAACATAAAAATCTGTGGCTTACCATCTGCAGATGAAAGTCTACTCTGTAAGGCAGATGGGCCTGGAAGAAGTTAAGCAAGAGGTAAGGGCAACATCATCACAATTAAAAGTAGCTCAAGTACCCCTTTATTTGTCCATTAACTGTACTGTCAACAAGGATGTGGCTGTCAACTCAAACCTAAGCTAATAACTGTACCAATCTTTATCCCCCCATAAAAAATGCATGTGACACAGAAGTAATGTACTGATTTCAATTGTTTTACTATACAGCAGTATTTAACATTTGAGATAGCAAAGCCTACATGAAAGATCCTCCTGGGACATGCTTGCTGTCTCTGACACTGTTGCTCCCACATCCAGGACATGCTGTACTGCACTCTCCTGTGATATGTCTGGATCCCTGATATGGGCCAGAAACTCTTCATTGGGTGTTAGTGGTGATTTACGAGCAGGGCATCCCCCAGAACCCATCTGGTCATGACCCACTGCAGCTGCTGTCCTCCATGCAGATGTGATCATATCAGTGGCCCTATGGTTCACCTGCTCATATGTCCTGCCATGGCCACCCACAGCATTCAGATCAGCAACTATATTTTGTCAAATTTGCAGCCATATCTCCCCATCCCCTTTCCAGCAGAAAAAAAAACATTATGTTGTCTAAAGACATCTACTATGATCTGGTTCTCAACATTGGTGAAGGGGGGTCTCCAAGGATTGACATGCCTGGGTGGCATACTCCTAGGTACCTACAAGACAACAAAAGGATAATATATGTAAGGATTACTTTTTTCTAGATAAAGCAGAAAAGATATCCAGACAATATTACCTTCTGTAGAAATGTACAACAGTCTACAGATGTGAAACAGGAACAAAAGACAGGATGCAAAACAAGGAGAGTAACAGGAGCAACATATCCTTGTTTGTGTCATAATAGTAACTCACGTTTGCTCCCCCACACACAAAAGAACAGTCTATCCTTGTTTGTACTATAACAGTAACAAACCTTTGCTCCCCCACCCACAAAAGAATAGGAAAATGATAAATGTTGCTAACAAACCATCTTTGAAATGCTAAAACTTCTATCAAAGGAACTGTCCCTGAAACATTTGTACATATTTATCACAGCACATTCCATTTTCATGCATTGGCAATCATGTACACCTCTGAAATGGTTTGGCAAACAAGCCCATGCCATCAGTACACTTCTAAGTAATGCATACAGATAAAACTGTAAACTCCTTTGCTCCAGAATTTTCTTAAATACATTCCAGCATATGCAATATGTAGCTGAACAAATGGAAGCATACCTTCTGAAGTTCAATACTCCTCGGTGCAGATATATCCCAAAGTAATACCATATTTTCAGTCTTCTCCACATAAACAAGTCTTCTCACCATCAGTTTTAGCTGCATGGTTGCCTTTTTTTGTGGTGTAGATTCAGGGCTGTCAGCATGGTGAAGATACAGGTGAGGTGTGAACACTTTAAATTGCTGAATCCCAAAAATTTGGATCCATGTAGGGATGAAAACATAGTGCAGCCACACCCTCAGTGTTTGTTTTTAATGGACTGAAACTGTTACTGATTAGTCTTTGAGAGAAGGAAAGCACAGCAGCACTGCAGGCTGCATTACTTACAGTGGGTGTTTGAAGTCACATCTTCAAGGTGTTAGATGTAAGACTGGTGGAAATGTAAGTAAGCAGCACACACATCACAGGTTGTGTTTCTTCACATCCAACCTGCACTTTATTTTTTGGCAACTGCATATGATATTATTTCCACTTAATATCATCACACATTTTAAGGCCAATGATATAGAATGGCTTACACACTGCACATCTCAGATTACTGCTCAGATACATGAGGCATGGCCAACAAACACAGAAATATAAGACAGAGCTGTATATATGCAAGCAATAATCATGATACGTTGTGTGATCACTAGGTGCACCATGTCCAATATTACTAAATGCACAAATAATGTTTGTATGGTTTGATATCACTGCAGATGCTGTTGTAGTTAGTTGTGTGCATATTGAGTTAGGTTCCTTGCTGCAACGCTGTTTGTACAGCAAAGAGGGATAAAGCACATATCCTGTGATCTGAAGGTGAATTGGAGTGAGAGTTCAAATCTAGACCAATGTAGTAATATCTCATATGTACTAACATTTTCTAGTGCACATGTCTAGGTTGCTTTTCCTCATTTCAACTAACACTCCCCTTTCTTTCTTTTTTCTTTTTCTTGTTTTTTTTATTATTATTGGCCAGTGTTTGCATGATGTGCCACTTAGCACAAATACTGGAATTGGAGAAAAATTAATGTCAGGTTTGGCTGTGCTTATTTCATTTGCAAGAAGTACAACACTGCACAAACGTACATCTGGCCAGACATGACCCAGACAGCTAAAAAAAGAAACTGGTTAAATTCAATTAATACTATTGGGCATTGTGCAAACCTGATAAGTGATGTTGCACTTCCATTAATAGCAAGACCTTAAGAATGATTGTAAAACATGGAATGTAGTCCTGTGGCAGTAGATGTTAAGTGTAGGATTGAACTACAGATGGTCTTGGTTCTAGTATAGGGTGTGCAACCTTTATTTTACTGTTGTGACATTGCAGTTTAAAGCAATGAACTGCATCACAGGCAAATGTTTTTTCAGCCTTCTTGTGGCAACACGTGTAAGTATAGGACTACCATATGCATGGTCCTGGGTTCAAGTATAGCATATTCCATGCATTGTTTGCTGTTGTTCCACTTCCCATTATAGTCACTGCTACTTATAACACTTGACATGGTGTAGCTGATATTAATTAATTATATGTATGAGGGATGAGGCAGTTATTTATTCAGTTATCTGTGTAATGTCACAACTGTCTGTACATCCAATAACCTTGAATTTGCTTTACTTGCTACTGTTGCGCTGTGCTTACCATCACACAAACACAGTGCTCAGAGGTGCGCACTGCTGAGCATTGTGTTTTCATGATGGTAAGTGGAGCACAACATTTTCAAACAGTGTATGCACTCCCAGTAAATGCAATAACTAGAAATAGCAGGAAACCATCATTATCCAGTGATCTTGATCCATGGTAGACATGGCAAGGCATTTCTGGAGAAGGTGTCAGATTTAGGGCACAGAGATTGGGTGTTCAGGAGTCCAAGATTTTTATTGGACTCCTAATTAAACACCACAATACCAGTCTTCTGCAGTGGGGCTATTCTGTCTCCCAGTATAAGTTAGAAGCTTGGGATAGTTTGTCCCGGGCTATAACCAGTATCACCGATATCCCACATACTGGTGACCAGTGTAGGCATCAGTATAATGACCTATGGCAGAGGAAGGGGGGATACCCTCAATGCTTGGATCAAGGAATTTAGGACTGCAGATATCCAACAACTGTGTAAGTATCAACTACAGTGAGTACTTGTAAGACGTAAAAGCTGAATATAGGCAAGACTGGTATTCATAATGGTATTCTGTTCTGTTCTGTTCTGTTTTTTTCCACAGCTGCCATGGACCAAGAGGTCAATGTAAGAACCCATGGGGCTAGATTAGTGAGGATGAGGGAAGCATGCAATATGTATGCCGCAGAAGAATAGTATTATTGTAACATTAAAAGTTAAAGATAGCTTTTTTGATATTTTATAGAGTTGTATCAAATTGAGCATGTGTATCTCAACTGTAAAAGCAGATATGCATGCATTAGTCTGTAGCACAAACCAAGAGTACAATATTAGACTTTAGTCAGAGGTTGTGGGTTCAAAGACCACATTTCCCAATTATACAGTACTGTTAATTCTTCAATTATGTGTAACTTAAAGGTTTAAAGTAAAAGCTCATTACCAGTGGTACACATGCCGTGCCATAAACTGTAATCTGTATAACTAGAACATGCATATGTGCAATATATGCACATGTCAAGGAGTCCTTCCTGCAGTCTTTCATATAGTGTGCATCTGCTAGGAGCTGGTAGCTTAAAAGTAAAAGTTCTCTGTTAAGAGGTGGCAGTCTTAAAAGTAAAAGTAACGGTAATAGAGTAAAATAATTGTATTAAGGCATTGATGTCACATATGAAGGTACTAATCTTATCTATTTTTTTCTCTTACTTCAACCCTTATCTCTCATTTATTTCATTTTTATTTTATTTTATTTTGTTGTATTTTATTTTATCTTTTTATTTTCTGTTGTGTTTTATTAAATGTCATCAAAATGTGTCCATGTCTTTTATGTGTACCACATAACTAAATGCTCCACAGCACAACGAGGTAGACCTGCCCCACAGGATCCTCCTGCCACACTAGTACCATTGCCTGGCACACCTGGGAGCCAACCTGGCAGCACCACCTCTGCTGCCCCTGCTATCTGCCTCTTCAGGTAGTCCTGCCCCAGAGGGTGGTCTTGTGGTACCCTCCAGGAGCATTAGTGGAGATGGTGATTTTATCACCCACACTAAGATGCCAGGGATGGTGCATAAAGTTGTGCTCCACACTGTTAGTGCATGCCTATGATGGCTGGAAGGGCTGCCATCCCTCATTTTACACAATAATAAGAGGAGGAGGTGACATCAAGTACTTCAGCCACTGATAGTCCAGTGGGTAAGGACTCAATTCTCACTGTTACCCAGCTTGATGACCATGGATTCAGGTTATCCTCACCCTCGCTCCAATCTTGGTACCCTCCCAACCTTTTGTAACTATCACCGTACCTGTCTCTTGTCTTGTTTGTCTCATCTGTCTGCAATTGCATCCTCACTTACCCAACTTACCTCACCCAGACATACCTAAGTCCATTCCCCAACATTCCTCCCTCTTAAAAAAAAAACATTGGTACCTGTCCCACAAAAAAAAAATTGTCCCATACATAGCTCTCCATTTTGCACACATGTCTTCTTGGCACACTTTATTTGGTCCAGTTGGTTATACAACATGACTGTGTTGTGATCACCCTTGTCTCTGGAGGTGACAGCCAAATTCAGTTAATATTGTGAACAAATGTTTAATTTACCTTATTAAAAAATGGATAGCTATGGTTCTTTCCTACCTCCCTCCTGCACAGCCCTGCCTTGTTTTCCCTTTGTTTTTCCCACTGTTTGCTCCCCATTTTACAATTTCCTATCTTCCCCATTTCTTTTCTTCAATCCATTATTGTGCAATGGTGCACAACACGCACCAATGTGCAGCAACAGTAATGTGAAAGTAGTTAAAAGTATTACATACAGCTGTATTTGAACCAAGTACCATCTGCCCCAAAAAGGAATCTATCACTGCATTAACAGCATTAACACATGCTGACACAGAATCAGTTAAGTAACAGGTGCATTCCAGAGACTCAAGACTCAATACTGAATGTCAGAATTTGTTCTTCCCCCGCTTGTTCCCCATTTCACCACTTTCTTATCTGCCCCATTTTAACACTTTAATCTGGTCAAAAAATAAAATCACACACAACACACATAAGTAACAGAAAATTCAATGGATCTCTTCACTTTTTGGGCTGCATGTTTGCAAGGAGGTGTGCATCACACACCAATCTGAAGGACTGGTCAGCTGCAGCAAAATGCTATGGTTACCGCTACACAATGCTGCTTAACCCCACTGCACTATGACAACACACCGCAACACATCTCGTATAAACAGTTCTGCTCATTGCATTATCATTCTGTTATAAAAAGTATTTTAAAGTATTAAATCTACCTTATATTGTGAAAATGAAAAAAGAAAAAAGAAAACAAACTCAAGTAAACCAAAAAGACAAGGTCGGCTATTCACTCCAAGACTAAAAGGTGAAAGATTTAAAAGTTTTATTAGCGCTTTCATTTGGCAATGTTGTCAAACTTCATCAGATACAAAAATAACAGCAAATAAATCATTTAAATAATAAATGTAAAATTGACATCACTTCCTGTTTCATAAATTAAAGAAATATCACATATTTTTGTAATAAATCAAACTGAATATTCACAAACAAATGTAGTATTGTGTGTGTATTCCTAAATAGCTCATCTGTCCAAAGCTTTTAGATTTAATAAACATTTTACATTACAATTATCATTAAGACCAGGAAAATTGAAAGAATTAAGGTGTAATTGCCAAAGCAATTCTTTTTCTTCCAAAATTAAAGACCATGGACCACCCCTCCTGTCAAGAACAACTTTTTCCAAAATGGAAAATGAAAAAGAATGGTTATTATTCTCAATAATATGTTTAGCCAAAACATTGTTGGAATTGTTTTTACGAATATCATACATGTGCTCATATATGCGCTGTTTCAATGATCTCTCAGTTTTACCTATATAGAAACAGTCGCACTTATCACATGAAGCCAAGTAGATCACCCCTTTAGTTTCGCAATTGTATTTATCCAAAATATAAAAATGTTGTCCTATTACATTTAACTTCTTGCCCACTTTTATATATTTGCAAAAAGTGTACCTACCACATTTATACATACTAGGATTAAAAACTGGTTTCCTAAAAGGTCTCTCTAACAGAGTTTTCAAACTGTGCCTTCTTCTAAAAATAAAAATGGGTCTATCACCTAATTTATGGCGTAAAGTAAGGTCAGTTTGAATTAAAGTCCAATTTTTGGTCAAAACTTTTTTTATTAAACAAGTGGTGTTTGAAAAAGATGTAATAAAGGTGGTGTTTTGTTCAAATGTCAGGCAAAAATTGTTATGGACAATACAAATCGAATTCTGAGATGTTTCAGTGAAAGTATTATCAGAACAATTAATTTCTTCTATAGATCTATCTAAAATAGGTTTAAAAACCCCATTTCTCCTTTTGTAAGTCACTTCTTGTATTATATTGTCTATTAATTCTGAAGGATAAGATCTTTTTAAAAACATGTCCTTTAATGTGTTAACCTCCATCAAAAAAGAAGTAAAAAGAGATAACATTCTTGCCGCACGGACAAGTTGTCCTTTTATAACCGCTTTCTTTTGATGGAAGGGATGAGAACTTTCATATTGAAGGAAGCTGTTAGAATAAGTGGGCTTCCTATACACGCTAGCTAGACATCTTCTGTTTGAAAAATCGTTAACTAGTGAAACATCTAAAAAGGCAATATGATGTTTATTAAATTCAAAGGTAAAATTCAAAAATTCCATAATATATATATATATATATATAATATAAATTATTGCAATATGAATTTTGAAAAAATGTTATGGGTGAAGATAACCAAGGTAACATGTTTCCCTATGTGGTTTTGAACCCACAATTCACCAAAATGATGACATACTGGTCAGGTGTTTTTCAAACCCAGCTAAATTGTACTAGGCTTTCATTGTAGACAAAAGTTAATGCAGCTGTTTATTAGAAATCCTGTGATGAATGACAGAATATGGAAAATGCATACAGTTTTTATACTTCTCATAGTGAGGACACGACAGTTATCAACACATACGTAATCAGAGATGTTCAACCAATGTCATGGGCATTAATTTTTACATTAGTTAAATGCGTCTGTGTACTTGTGTAGGAAAAAATGATGTAAATAAGTTATATAATTGTATGTCTTCTACCTTGTAACGGTCCAGTAGGTCATACAGTGAGACTATAAACAAAAACTACGAAATGCGCAATCATCCACAGCCTAGGTGCTATAGGCATCAGTGATACACAAGGACAGTGGCTATGTAAAACTATGTAGTTAGATGCAGCAAAACATATGTACATTTTCAAACAACATAGTTATGGTTATTTTTTAATTATTCAATAAAATAACAACATAGGAATCAAACTCACAGGCAAGAAGGTGATAAATACAAAGTCCACCAAATTAGCCACACAAGCTAATTCCCACAGCACAGCAGCTAAAACATGCTTATAAAAAGAATATATATATATATGTATTTATATATATATATATATGTATTTATATATACCTCATACTTATCAAATGATTTACAAAATCAGTGTATGCCAAGACTATATATTCCCCATTCTGGTATGGGCCTCCTCGAAATTGATTACTTCAAGACCGAAACATAGTGAAAGTTTTAATACATGAGGAGAATAAGTCTAAGATGACTTCCCTGCTTAGTTTAGTAGAAGCATATCGATGTCAAATGGGAATGGAAATAAAACCAGGAGTAGATTAAAATCAGGCAGCAACTAAATGTGCCAAAAAAAAAAGAAAGAAAGAATATAAGGTGAAGGATCAGATGAGAAGGCAAGATATATGAAAAATACATAAATATATTTGCAAGTACAGAAAAATCTTAGAACAGCCTCATGTTGATCAGGATTTAATGTAGGAATGGTTAAGGAGAGGTAAATTTAAACTGAAAGATGAAAGGTTAATACTGGTGACCCAAGATAGTGGACTACATACACGTTGGTTTAGAAAGCCCATTGAACATGTGGGAAAAACAGATAAATGTGCATTTTGTAAAAAAATAAATAAAATTGGAAACAGTCACTCATCTTGTTGCTTGTTGTGATATACTAATGACAGAAGGACTCTATACTGAAAGACATAATAATATAGCAAGACTATTGCATTGGGGATTGGGCAAACAATATAATATACTGAAATAGCTGAAACACATTGGAAACATGAGCCACAAAGCATTATAGAAATTGATGAAGTTTGTATCACATGGGATTGCCTATTACCAACAGTTTAAAAAATAGATGTGAGGAATGCCAGATATAGTAGTCCATGAAAAGAAGACAAAAGTAGCATTGATGACTGAAACTTCTACACCCAGTGACTACAGTATCTTGCGTACAGACACAAAGTCATAAGATACCAGGATTTGCAGGCCGAAACAAGGGCAATGCAGAGGAAGGACACTCAGACAGTTCCAATAGCAGTAGGAGAAATGAGTCTAATAAAAAAGTATTTATAGTCATAGTTAGATATACTACCAATACATGTAATTCCATATGAATTGCAGAAGGAGTCATTACTGGGCACATTGCTGGTGCTGTGAAGAGCACTTCTGACTAACATCAAAGACTGAAACAATACTAATTTCATGAACTTTAATCATACTTTGACTTAGGGATGGGTCCATTCCTGTCATGATATTAAAAACCAAAAAGACTTGGAGAAATTAAAGAATGGGACTATAATGGAAAACTACAAAATGTGTAGTCATTTGTGGTCTATGAGCTACACAGTGATACACAAGGACAATGGCTATGTAAAATTATATATTTAGATGCTGTGATATGTATGTACAACTTCAAAGGACATAGTTACTGTTATTAAAATTATTAGATGGTATCGAACCCATAGCCAGGAGGGCACTGAGTACAATGTCCTCTGAATTATCCCCACAAGCTAATTCAGACAGAAGCTAAAATGTGTTTATAACAAAATGTATATGATATATATATATATATATATATATATATATATATATATATATATATATATATATATATATATATATGTGTGTGTCAAATAAATGTCCGTAAAATCTGTAGGAATACTACTGGTACTTACTGTAGGGATCTACATGCTGTCTCCTCACCTCATTGAACCTTCTTCAAAGCTCTGCTGCGTTCCTCTGATGCAAGTCATCATAGCGGTGATGAACCTGCACTCCAGTGTCAGAGATCCCCATCCTCCGCCAATGCTCCCTCATGATCTGGTTCTGCACATTGATCATAGCAAAGTTCCTGGCCCTGGCTCTCATCCTCTGTTCCAGTAAAATATCCTTGAAGTCACCATCATGATTTGCAATTATTTCAAATCGAAAAAACATAAACAAAGAGAAATGCTCACTGAAGTACCACTAAGTTCACAGTTAGCAATGGTCTAATCAGGAAATGTATCAAAATCAGTATTTGAAATTGGTGCTGATGTCATGTTATCAGATTATTGGAAGATAACTGCAATGTGCCACACACGGTACCATTTATTGATACCTATTGGGTGTTTATGCAGGACACCTGTTTTTTTCAGGACAAAATGGTGTTTTATGCAAGTGTGCATGTGTGAGATCCAAGAAACTTGAATTTTAATTAATCTTATTAATTATGTATGGTGCAAATGGTATTTAAAGCTGTCTGCACACAAGGTGAACTTTGATTCTGTGAGACTGAGTGAGAGGTACATTGGCAACTGGTGGGATTTCTGTAGTGGTAATCAGTACATCTGTTAAATTTAATCATTTCAAAAGGTACATGTTTAAAGTCATATTTAGTCCATATGTTAAGTTTTACAGAAGTCATAACTTGCTAGAGTGATGTTGCCTTTGAATTTATACATACAGGTGTTGCTCTTCTAAATTGTTTAGTTCAGTCCCATATGCAGTTGTATAGACAGACTTCCAATGCAAATGATAACAGTATATGGAGGGGGATTTATGGATCAATTCTTACTGGTAATTCCAGCTTCATAAAAAAGGTGTTATCAGTAGTAGCTATGGATCTGTACTACCTATGGATCCAAAGGTATCCTGCTGCTTTCCATATGTTATTTAATTGTTAAGTGATTTAGTATGTCCAGACAGCTTAACCTAACTTTCAATACACCAAGCACATGCTCTATGGTGTTTCTGGTTGCTATGTGTGCTCTTTTGTAGACCTCCTAGGATTGGATGGATCATGGTACAGGATCATTGGCCATGGCTCAAGACGATAACCACAGTCACGTGTTGGGGGAGTAAAACACTTTTGTTCAGACTGGATATTGTTGATAGGGGGATCCTTTATTTACATCCTAGCTATGTTCCTGTACTTAACAAGGAGTAAATCTTCTGGAATTTCACCTTGCTGGAATTCAGTCCTGAGTCCACTTTCCCCTCCAAATGGCAGCATCATGGACACTACCAGGATATGTTGCCATGGTATTTGTTATGCTGCCATCTGCTGCACACACAAATTGGCAGTTGATGAATGTGCAACCCTTTCTGCTTATGTACCAGTGTGCTTCTGGATGTACTAGTGTCTGGTGTCTTGATAGGTATGTGTGCAGTCTATTGCACCGAGTACATGGCGTGCGATGTTGTAGAACTGGTGCATCACAGTTCTTCGTCCCATGGATGTGGATGGGAAGTATAGGTAGTCATCCACCTTGCTGCATACTGCTGCCAAGAATTTGGCCAGGATATGCCTGGCAGCTGTCCGTGATACTCCCACAGCACCACCATGTGTCTCTGGAATGTCTCAGATGCAAGTATGCCCAGGCTGATAAACACTTTGGTTTCGAGGGAGATTGGGGTTTCCTTGCAGGGTCTGCACAGACATGTGTGGGGCATACATGTTACAGGCAGTCTGTACCATTTGTCTGTCTAGATAGTATCTACTGATTATTTGCTGGTCTGACAACTAGTTTAGTTACAGCCTTGCGCCGACATTAGCTGGCCACCTTCTAAGATGCACAGCCACATCCTCATTTATGACTTGCATCACTGCTGCTTGTTGCAGTATATTAACAGCAGGTCACATTGTTATATTTCTCAGTTTTACTATGGCTTTCAACGTAATCCATAGTATTCACATGAAATCCTTGGGGATCAGTAATGTATGCACCGAGAATTTCGGAAGTTGAGACAGTATAACTGTTTGTCACATTTGATTTGCGTTGTGTGCACACAAAGTGTTTTGGAATCAGACTGGAATGTGCAGAACCCTTGACTACTGTACACCGAATAGTTAAGTAATCAGTCTGCCTTCAGTGTGTCTTCCAGAATTGCATTCACTGCAAGTGCACTGGAGTCTTCCTTCAGCATGCTGTGCTGTCCATAAATACTTTCAGTAAACTTTACAGAATCTGCCCAAATCTAACAGATGAAAAAAAAATTAAAGCTATAAAAATAAGAAGTAAATGGTGTAATCAGAAAGTAGAATGTCAAGATTTTTTGTGAAGACTGGTAACAGAAAAGCTACCAGTAAAAGGAAATATGCCATCTACAAAGAAAAGTGAATGAATATGTTTACATTGTCAAGAAGAAGAAACTACTGGACATGTGTTTTAAAAAGCAAAACAGTAAAAAAAAAGTTACGGGGAAAATTTTGTGAAGAAGATTTTTTTGGAAGATATAGAAGTGGATAAAATAAACATGGATATGATTAAATCTGGATATTATAAGAATAGAAGTAAATAATATGTTAATAGATAAAAAGTTATTTTATGTTATATGGAATAAAAGAATAAATGAAATTATGTTTAATGGTAAATGAATTTTAGCAACAATATTAAGTAAAATCAGATGGTGGTTATGGAAAAAGAGTGGGAGTCTAAATAGAGGTGAACATTTAGTCTGATTGTAAAGAAAATTATGAATATGTATAAATATATTTGTATGTCTATATATCTGTACATTTGTAAATATGTAAATATGTTGTAAATAAGAGTTCTTTATTTCTATATAAATAAAGGACCCCAATGGGAAAGGTGCATGTACATCCATGCGGGTGTCTGTACCAATGCTGACAACTCCAGCAGTAGCAGCTGATGTAGGCAGTGCGGCAGGCCTATGGGATGTGATCACAAGGCAAAAAACTGCTATTTCTAAGAGAGGTTCCAACTAGACAATAATAAGCACATATGAAAGGAAAGTAACTTGTCAATACTCTCCCCAACTAATGCCCAACTAATGGACTGTGTGTTTATTTCACCATCTCTGACTCGAATGCAGCACATTCATGATAATTGTGAAAGATGTTACATTAATGCATAGTGCATACACAAAGATATGCACACATAGGTGCTATATGGCATGCAGGCACATGCAACATACCTGGTTTTGCATCACTAGCTGAGGCTACAGAGATGCTCCATTCTTGCAGGACATCAAAACTGTCAGATAGCAAGGTCCTTGGTGTACAGGGAAAAAACCTTGACTACAGCCCAAGTGACCTGAGTTCTACTAATGACTCAGGTGTCAGCTAGAAATGGCTAGGTAGAAAAAGAATGATGAGGTATTGGTCTGCTTGCATTTTCCAGGGGTAAGGGTGAGGCAATGTGCAGAAAGCATGGCAGGTCTATGATCCCTAGTGGGGATACTGTGGTTAAATGAGAGACATTGCTGTTGTAAGTGTGGGGGGTGAGGTTGAAAGAGAGTCACCACATAGGTGAGGGAGTTCCTCATGGTGCATTTGCATAACCACATGTCAACCCACATCAGTGAGAGATAGAACATAAGATGAAAAGCTGCGGCCTCCTCTGAGAATGATGGCATCACGCCTGGGATGCTTGACCCTCACACCCAGGGAATGAGTGAACCCAAAATAAACAAGCAGAGCCCTCATACCTGGAGCAATGAATAAGTCATCTGAGTAGTAGAAGAGAGGCTTGATGGTCAGAAGAAGGGCCAGAGAGGAAGAAGAGAGTTAAAAATACTTTGTCGGGTATGGCTATCACAATAGTCTTGCAAGAGTGCCCTTCATGTGCCACAGTGTGAATGGGAATGCTAATGATAACATAACCTACCTCACAGGGGGAGGGGTCTACATCAAATCCACCAGTGGGTATGCTAATGTTAGAGCTATAGCAACCCAATAATATGAGGAAGCCCTCAGTCCCACTCAGGGAGCGCAGTAGTGTACAATCTCTAGTCACCTAACTCTTAGCTTCAATGTTCCTTGCATGTTGCTGTGCCTTGTCACATTTGTCATTGACAAAGAATGGCAGCCACTGATTACATTCACCCTCCAGACAATACCCTCCCATGGATGATCTTGTGGCTGTGCTCACCTTCTCTTCTCAGTATGACAGTGTTGTGTTGTAGTACCTTCAGTAGCACTTCAACCTAAGATACTGTAAAAGTGTCTTTACAGTCCTAGGTGAATTGTAGCCTAGTGGGTGACACATTACCAACAGGCTACTAACAGAAGCACAGCTCATCTGACTGTCAGCTGTGGATGATTGTACATCAGCAGTTCCAACAGGCCACGTGCTGACTGCTCCCATAACCCATCAGTCCAAGGCACATATGTATATTTAGAAGTATAAGGATCCATTCTACAATAAGTATACTAAAGTGAAATTGCAACCATCTATTATCTCTTTGTCATGGTTCCTATGCAGTCTACATACAATTAGCAATGCTTAAACCTGACTTCACAGGCACTTCCTCTGTGGAGCCATGCCTACCTCATACACAGATATTCAGTTAATAAACAAACATACTCTGAGCTCTGATTCCTCACAATGTCACTCAACAAATGTCAGAGCTTCAGGGAGTACACTTTTATCAGTAAGTGTCATTCCACTTTCATTATAAATAAACATTGTGTATATTAAATATTATTTATTCATATTATCCCTGTTTAGGCCAGAAAGATAACAACTCTGTTTAACACTGTAGACTGTTACAGGCATCATTTGCATCACTTTGAGGAGATTTGTGAAGACAGTGAAAAGGGTGTGGATACCATGCATGTGATCTACAGTCATGTGACTTGGATATTTCATGTTAGGTATAAAGTCCATTTTCAAAAAATATCATAACACCACATTATTATTCTGTCCTAAACAGCTGTATGTGCTGAAAGCTGCTAGATTGCCCCTACAACTGAAAACATCTGGAGCAACATTTATTAAGGTATGTGTATCATGACACTTTTGTGGTTTATTGGTACCATTAATAGATGAGTGGGAGACATTAATAATGCATGCCCTGCTATTTTATATATATATATATATATATATATATATATATATATATAAACCTAAACTAAACTTTACATACACTACTAGCTATCCACTTACCTTAACCCAACCCTAACCCTAAGGTTCGTCACTATCGCACACTCACCTCACCCGTGCCCTAACCCTAACTCACCTAACCTGCCCCCTAACCCTAACCTACACACAATCGCACACTTACCTGACCCGTGCCCTAAACCTAACGTCCACACAACTGCACACTTACTGGACCCGCTTCCGAACCCTAACTCACCTAACCCACCCCCTAACCCTAACCTACAAACAATTGCACACTTACCTGAACCCGACCCGTAACATTCTAACATATCGAACGCAGAAAACAGCAAAACCACAGCAACGGCCCACTGAATTCTTTCCCTGGGAAAGAATTTGGTGTCCTGCACCTTCGCTGTTTTCAGCATTCGACAAAACTGGTTCGATATTATAACATTCGAACTTTATAAAATGCGATGTTATAATATAGACCCGGATATCTGATGTTATTAGCCAAGGAAGATAGCTGTCCAAGAAAGGAACTTTGAATGAATTATTTTGCTAGTTTGAATGTTGCCTTTAATGATTTCCCCAGCATGAAATGTATATTGAAATAAAATACATGGACAACCTCCAACTCAGGGGCCACTAACCTGATGAACAGCTTCAAATATAACATTCTTCAAAAACAGTTTATCAGTAAGAAGCACAATAAATTTGAACAAAGCCATAAATAATGGGGGGACAAAGGCCCCAAATCAGGGGCGTTGTTTTAAATATTGCTCTTATAGACTTAGAATGTTGATAGAATAACAGGTTTTGCATTAACATGAATTTTCTGAACAATATGAAGTCTGAAACTCAAATGTCTGCCATTATTTTCTGACTTCAATAATGATTTACAGAAAACCAAAAAATGTTTTGAGGCACAGACCAAAAATTAGAGGCAAAAATCTGGACATTCTGTGCAAATCTGGACTGTTGAGAGCAACGGTAAGATGAGAAGTTAAAATAAGTTCCCAAAGTCAAATGCACCAGTAACACTGAATAATGCAGTTACGTGCACAGATAATATTGGATAATGCAGCTTGGTAGAGGGGTAAGACAGATTCTGATCCAGCAATTGTGCTACATACCTCAACACCATAGGTAGGTTGACTGCTTAGAGAAAATTCCTTCTTCTTAGCACTAACATAGAAACATTTCCCATTTGCATGGATGCATCTTCTATGTGTTAGGCTTCATTTTCTGCTCCAAAAGTGTATTCAATTTTTTAATAAAGAATTCTCTATATGAAACTAAAATTTCTGCAACCATCTCATCAAATAGAGCCTGTGCACAAATATTTGCAAAAACCTGTTCTGCTATTGAAACAGCAAGTCCCCTCTGTGGGATAACATCAGAGCCCTTACTGAAGGCTAAACTAGAAAGAAGAACCAAGACTTCCTTGGCTATGCTGAAACTACAAAAGCGAACCTTACCCTTTAACCCTTGCCTTTATCAAGATACTTGGAATGAGGAGAATGGCATGGAATACATAAATGAGCTCTCACCTATGACTTGGACAGAACATTCTAAACCCTTATCCAAAATGTTGCCACTTGTGGAAACAGGTGCTGCTAGGGGACCTCAGAAGTTCATATCAGTAAGATGAAGACCCTTTGGCTCAGTTAGTGCTCATGATCCATCACTGCTGACCATCTCAGCTTGTTTTCTAAAACATTCTCTTCACCTATTCACTGAAATCTATACTAGCATTAGCAGGTCCCCAAGGTTTCAAGCAGCTATATTTTTTCCTACAAAACAAAGATAAGAGATATCCCCCTGTCTTTTTATGAAGTATGCTACTATGATATTATTCAAGACTTCCTGGAGTAACCCTTTGTGATGCACATACCTGATAGACTTGATAGCCAAGGGGATCATCAGCAACTCGTTTAGACTGGTGGAGCTCCATCTACTCAGCAGGTCACACTTCCCTGAATCAAGGATCTCAGATGTGCTCCCTACACCATGTCTAATGTACCGGTCATGAACAACTGCAATGGGAGGTTCAATGCTCAGTTAGAACAAACTTTGGGCCTCAACAGTGACTTTATATTATAGAGTTTGTCACCCTTCAACAAATACCATAGACCTCATCACCAAACCATTTGTCTAAACCAGCCCTGAAACTATCAAGGCCTGGTGCCTTTCTAAACCCAATAGGCAGTTCAATCTATAGATTCACAGCCCTGTAATGGAACCATTGTTTAATTAAATGTAATTAATTGTACAATATTTCATAAAAAATATCATTCTTAATGCTATGTCTGTGATGATGTTTTCCCATGCCAATTGTGGCTTGTGTAGCAGCATCAGTCATGCATTTATACTTAACTATAAGAACCTCTACCTTAATGAATACCAGGACAACCGCTCCAGGTGATCAGTGTATTTTAGATAATTAACTGTCTTTTTAGTGAAATACTTCTACATTTTTCAGCCTAATGATATGAAAGTAGTTACAGGCACTAGCAGTCCCACAATATACAATGTGACACCTTACAACTGTTTTCTGGATTGGTACCAATATGCTCTCATCTTGACTTGTAAGGCTACACAAAACATCTGTGATAACTGCATAAAACTTCCAAATAACCAGTGTGAGATTATCAACATGACTTACTTAATTTTCCACAAATATGTACAGATCACTGATTTAGTTATCATTACTTACTATAACACTGTACAGGGCATGTAGAAAATCTGTTTTATGTAAGTCAAAATCGAATACCGTGGTTTCGCTGACATTAAACTTCATATTCTTACTTAATGGCAAAGTGAACAAGGCAATCCCTGAAAAGTAGCTTGATCATTTACTGAGCTTTTTCTCACTAAATAAAATGTTGCTAAGGAATGGAAAATCAGACGTAAATATATTAAACGTTAGAGGCCTGAGCACCAAACCCTGAGTCTTCCCAACAGTTACTTTCCTAATTTTGGAATGGTTACCCTCAACTTTAACCCTAAATGTCCTCAAAGCCAAACACTTAGCAATCCAACTAACTACAAACTGATTAATGCACAGCCTTGTCAAGATAGAGAGAATGCCACCTTGAGGCCCAGAGTCAAATGCTTCGGTGAGATCTAAATAAATCATATCCACTAACAAGCCTTGGTCTACTGACTCAAATGTGTTTTTATAAAAATAAGTAGATTGATAAGACAAAATCTACCAGAGAAAAATGTGCTGGAAGATATCCAAAGTGGCACATAATTCCTCTATTATTAGAGAATAAATCTCTCTTTCAAAACTCTTCCCATGATACATGTCAGGCTGATTGGGTGGTAGTTATCTAAAGTATATGTATTATCTCCTTTAAAGGAGTACCGCACCCACAGACTCAAAAAACATGTTTAAAACATCATGGCATGATGTTTCCTATACTTTAACAGCACTCTGGGATTATTTACAGGATTTTAAATATTTTTATATGTAATTCCAGACTCTGACCACCTGGAGGCTGGCATATTGACGTGGTTTGGATAAATCAGGTTGCCATCCAGTATCCCAGAAATCATTGTTTGTCTCAAAAATGTTACATCATGCAGGCCTCCGTTTGCCTAAAGTTCCTGTCATTTCATAGATGTTGCATGTGTACAAAGTACTGAGTAAAATAGAACAGTGTAAGTAACATTCCCTGATGCTGGATGACTACTTAAAACAGAAACAGTGCAAATGCCACAGAACACACTCAAAGTGCTGTTTACTGCTGCCTTTTTTTTCTAATTTAGTTTAAATGGCACTAATTTGTGAGACAATGAATTCTAGTCCATTTACTTCTCCCCTCCCCCATAACACTTAGCTTCCCTAGCTGTCAAAGTCCTGAGGGTAATTTGACCTGGTAATTCCATTGATTGGCAGATCTCAGCAGGG
Source organism: Protopterus annectens (assembly GCF_019279795.1). Taxonomy (NCBI): domain Eukaryota; kingdom Metazoa; phylum Chordata; order Ceratodontiformes; family Protopteridae; genus Protopterus; species Protopterus annectens. Next base: position 1,019,539,539 of record NC_056730.1, read on the forward strand.
TGCTTGACTCATGTAATTGAATCTTTTCTCTAGCATTTCCTTTGTTAGAGGGGACATTTTTTTGCTGCACTATAGCCATGGCCTTACTTGACTGCAATCACATCCAGTAAGGTCTTGCACCAAGGAGCTAAAGAATAAAACATTTATACTATTAACCAGTTTATATCTTTATTAATTTAAGTGTTAAGGTATCACTTCATGCTTCCACCTTGTTAAAAATTGAGATTTACATGTGCAAAGTGTGTTGGTATGCAGTGTTTGCCTTCATATGTTTTTACTCCACTTGTTGGTTTGCAAAAAATTCTTTTGCAGTTTCCCTGGATTTGTCTTTGTACATACAAACCACATTGCTATATTTTCCCCTTCCTTTTTCTTGTGTCCAGAAGTCACTTATAACAAAGTAAATGTTTTATTGATTTTTTTAAATAAAGGACATCAAGGTTAACTTACCTTGAATCAGATAATGGATGCCACTGCAAAGAATCACTGTTGAAATATTTGTGCATGGACAAAATCCCTTACTAAATCTATTTGCCAGCCTCCAGTTCAATTGGTGCTATGGCTTTAATGTACTAGTGTGTTTGCTCATGTCTTCCAAATATCTCCTCCATCACATACCAGTTTTGCAGTGTAGTAACCACCCGATATGCCCATACACCTTTAGCCATCAATATGCAGCTACTCCTGTTCATGTGAGTATGTGAATTCATTTTCAGACTTAAGGTGTGGAAGCTGCACTGAATAATTCTAGGTGCTTGTTCAGGTTTCACATGGTGCTTGCTTAGAGCTACTCTCATGTTAAGCCACTATGAATATGTTGCACTGCCACCTCTGATACCAGGGTAATGTTTTAATCTTTCTATTCCTGCACTGCACACTAGCAGTATCTGGTGCAAATACAACAGAGAAGTATGCAAGCGATACACCACTTAAGCATCATTTGCCGTGCAGAATGTACAAGTATGCATACCAAATTTCTGTGTTTCCAAACATCGGTGTTACTACACTACTACTGAATAAAATGAACAGCACTCAGGCTGGGGGAAGGACAAGGGAGCCATGACATCACAGAATGGGTGGGTCTTATTATTTTAGTTAGAATCAGATGATGGCTGTGGTGATGCCACTTTGGGGGAGGGAACTGATTAAAAAAAAAAAAAAAAGTACCTGCACTGCCTGGCCTCGATGATGTCAGTAATTGTGAGACTCCAGCAAGCTTTATTCAAACATGAGAGAATCATTTTGTAAGTGAAACCATCACAGTATGAGAAGGTAGGAATTATATAAATTGTAAATGCTTTATTGTTGTTTCTTTACAGAGGACAATGTAAATAGGGAGGAAAAGGGCTGTGAAGTTGAGGAATACATTAGAGAAACATGTTGTACTCCTTTAAAATGAGGAATAACAGCAGCAGTTTTCCATATGTGTTAAACATATCTTTCCACTAATCCACGTTGAAATAACCAGTGTATACACTGATACAATATGGACTTACTAATCTTTAGAATGAAGTACCCATTCAGTCTTTAAGGACCCATCTTGGAATCTGGCTTAACAGCTCATAAAGATTTCTCAAACATGCCTAATGTTAGAAAAGGACAGTTATCTCTAATATCACTTAAGATGAAGATACTGTGGAATGGATAATGCTGAAACTTTATTGACAAAGATCTCTACTAATTATATCTGACTAGAGATTGTTACTCTGTGTTTCTTAAGACTCTGATAATCGGGTTAGAATCCTCCCAGTAACGCATCAGATGCCTACACAGTGCTTTTTGTTGTCTATAATAAAGTTTGTCAGCCTAAACTCATAGTTTCTTTCTGTAGTTCTCTTCAGTTTTCTAAACCTTGTCTTTAATTCCTGATACTTATTTTTATTAATGCAGCTTTTTTTTAATATATCCCAGTACCTCTTTTTTTTCTATCCATCCAGTTTTCCTGACCACCACTCTAAAGTTTCTTAAAACATCTACTAGTGTTGGACATTGGGACATATCTGTTAGTCGGATTGAAAATAGTTATAGCAAACGGTCCCACCAATCTTGTAAATCTCAAACAGTTATAAATTCCTTCCACTTCCAATTACTTTAATCACTGTTTATAGCTGAGTAGTCAGCCTGGTAGAATTTCAGGTTTGATAAGTTGTTTTCAGCACTTGATATTTGTTTTAAATCAGTGACCTCCCAGCAAATACACAAATGATCTGTTCCTTGAATAGATTGCCTAGGTTGGCCTAAGCTGCTGAGATCAACCACTTGAGCTCTCTAATCACAGATGGAGTCAAAGGAATCATCTTACCCAAACGATCTATCAGGAGCCATATCTAAAACTCACAGTTTCCTGATATAAAGTCTTACTATTCTCATGGGCTGTCTGCTTTTGGCACCATCAGCATGTCTGCCAACACGTGGCCCAGATTACTGAGGAACTCTCTGTCTGACACCACCTTTAGAAGAACCCCCTGGCTGGCATCACCTTTAAAAAGATCACCCACCAATGACATGTTAGCAAGTTCCGAAATTTGTCATTGGTGAAATACACAGCTTTCATCTGAGTCCAACAAAGCCCAAAGAATTAAAAACCTTCCTCTTATCTAGAGACAGGCTGATTCTTCTCATAGATTGTGAACCCCAAGGAATTCAGAAAGTGAATCATCATTCCAATTCCAGAAGTTGCAGCAAGAGCGGCTCCACCATCACGTAGTCACTCATTTTATGGAAATATAGTAATGTCTCTCAAAAGCAGCATGCCAACTGCCATGAGAAGGCATTTCATCAATATCCTGGATGCAATTGTCAGACCAAATCAGAGCACTCACAACTGAAAGTGCTGCTCTTGTACCTGAAAACTGAGATATAATCAGAAGCTTTGAACTCTGCAATATGCTGACATGTATCTTTCAAATCCAGGATTGTCACTTAACAAAGACATTGTGTTTTTTTTTTTTTTTTTTTTGAGTCTTGTTGCATTGATGAACTCTTTTGTTTAAAATAATTTGCATGCCCCAAAGCTGAGTGGCCATGGAGGATGTTATTTTAAGTAAGAGGGTACAGGGACTGAAGCATCCTACCCTAGAGAGATGGAAAGGATTACCCCCAGTTCACCCAAGGTCTTTTGGTATGAAATTATTAGGAAATGGTCCATCATACCATCAAGATTCAACAAATCATACCATGTATAATCTATATCCACAGGAGTGCAGATGAAGAAGGGACTGCAAAATGACTGTCCTAGATTTGTTTAATCTTGACAAATTTGCTAATATTGGAAACATCTAAAACTGGTTTTAATCATTTTCTTTCTTTGCTACAAGAAAAAAAATGGAAATAGTAAATGGTTCATTATTCAAAAGAAGAAATAGACAAATATCTTTTCATCATCATTAACCTCAGCAAGGGACTAGCTAAGTCTGATCCTTGTGAAATTTTGTTCTACTTTGTTATGCAAGCACACTCAATTTTGTAAGCCCCCCCACCCCATGGCTCAATACTCTATGTAACCTAAGTCATAGAAAGAGATTATCTACTGCCTCCTATGGCTAACACATTCCTCACTGCAGCCAAACTGAACTGGAGAGGATCACAATGTGATGATGACTGGAAAAGAGAGGGAAATGAATGATCACCACACACACACACACACACACACACACACACACACACACACACACACACACACACACACATGCACAAACTCTTGCAGAATTATTTCACTCATAGAAATTACTTATTAAAAGACTACCCCTTCCCCTCCAACAAGGAACTCTGCTAATAGAAATTACTTTGTAGACTGACCTTGTAAGATAGGTTTCTGGCTCTGATCAAGATTAGTGAAAAGGAGGATCTTCCTGCCATGTTCATGTGAGGCAGAAGACCCTACAGACATATGAATAAAGCTTAGAAAAGACTCGATCTTCTTGCCTTTCTCTTCTTTTTCCTTAACCACATGTAATCACATTCTGTCCATAAGGTTCCTCTTTAAATGTTTTCTGTCTCCTAGACATGACTCGTAAAGTACAGAATTAAACAATAGGCAGAGACATAAAATACACACTTGCAAACATAAGTAAACATTTCAGAATCTATAACCAGCACATATCAGAAATGCTCTTCTTATCAGACCTGGCAATCGGCAAATTATTTTTCCCAAGATTTGAACTAACATATTTAAATCATCTCAAAAAATTGTCAGCCATAGTACGATACCTGTCAAGAACTATGAGCCTTTTTATAGGTTCATATCTAAGTACTAGCCTAACTGTCCTTGCAGGCCATTTTGAGCCTTGCATTTCCCTTTTTGTGCTTGAAATAACCTATCCCATCTGGTTAGAGACTGGCCTTACCCATCCCATGCGCAATAATTATATATTATCCCTAATGAGAATAACTGGAATCATACCACAGATCATTTGAAGGGACTTGTGCATGGGATAAAGCATTTGGGAGCTGCCTCCATCCATTAGTAGTACAGGAGGCAGTCCTGGAATACATTTTCTGCTTCCCATCCAGAGATCTAAGTTTTTCGTGAAAATGGGCAGGGTTAACTTTGTTTTAGGTGCACAGGGATTCTGTTTCACAGCAGCGGTATCCACTGCACGATACACCTGTCCCTCCAAACTGTTCTGCTGATGTTGCAGAAAAGGTTTAGATCTCTAAACCAAGTATTTCTGATGCCATTTGACTTACTGATGTGCAGTAAATCCATCAGTAGTTAGTAGGAGGATGCTTTGCATGCCAGACACAGGTTACCTCTTAGCAGTCTGTAGGATATCGAGTATAGTGACAGGACTTTGAGTCAGTGCATGCAGAGCATGTTGTTTAGGCTTTGTATCCTTTTAATACGGTATCTATGTGGACATTCCAGTTGTTGCATGTGTCTGGAGAGATACATTCCAAAGGGAGCATTACATTCAATGGCTGGCCTAATGAGGGATGAGTAAAGGGGGCAACAACATCCCTAGATCTAGACACACTCCCTTTGTTTATAAGCTGTGCAATACAGAAGGACTTTTTACAACAATTGACACATGTTGGTCAAAGGTGAGGTTACTGTCCACATAAATTTCCAAATCCCAATTAACTGGGTCAACTCTTAGAGATGTTTTGTCAATATGGTAGTTCCCTGGGGCAGATGACTTTCCAAAGGATACAATAATGTATTTTTGGCATTTAGTTTTTGGCCATGATTTTGGCACCAGTTATTTATTTGAGACAAACTTTCCTGTAGATGCATGCATCATACAAAAACATTTCAATATATTTAAAACTATCATAGATAGCTCTGACAGTCGCATTTTCATATTCGTCCTCATTTTCCAATAGTTTCATCATTCTCTGTTTGTACTGTTCAACAGTAATAACTACTATACGCCCCCCTTTATCAGTTTTCATAAACCTAAATGAAGTGTTTGCTTTTAATTCAGCTAATGCTCTACGTTAGGCATTAGTTAAATTATCATGCCATTTTTTTGTTCTTATTATTTTTACTTAAAATAAACTTTAACTCGTTTATACACATTTGCTCAAATACCTCTAAGGTCTGTTGTAATGGGGGTGTAAAATTTGAGGGTTTAACATACTTGTCCTTAACCACATGATTCAACAAATATTCTAAATTTAATTTACGTGTATATTTTTTTATGTTTTATGTTCATTTCATTGCATTTGGTGACCAGAGTCATGTGACCTTAATTGACCTTCACTGACAACCGAACACTGGTGTTTTTTTCTTTGGTTGGATATTTTGGACACAAGTTTCATGTACTTTTGAGTTTTCTGGTTGGGTTGTTGGTACATGGTTTGATGGCCAAGGCTTTGGATCCTGTGATGGACTTAACTATTCATCATACACTGTCAGTAAGTGATTCAAATCTGTTACAAATCTTACTGACTTCAGTGAGTGAGATACAAAAAACTTTAAAAGTATTAATGATGAAAAAAGCTGAAGAAAATGAGACACCGCCTAGCTCTGAGGATGACAGGGCTACTGTGTTTAATTGTTTTATTGGAGAGGGTATAAGAGAAGTGTGGTTGGAAGTGTGGATAGTTTTCTGATGAAGTCTGTCTAGATGAAAGCGGAGAAATACATTTTTATAGACTAAAGAGAGGGTTCTTTTCATTGCATTTGGTGACGGAGACATGTGACCTTCACTGACCTTCATTGACCATCGAACACTGGTGTTATTTTCTTTGGTTGGACATTTTGGACACAAGTTTCACATACTTTTGAGTTTTTTACCTGGGGGTCTTCACTGGTGACTGGTCTCTTTGTGCAAGTAACTTCCCTTGTTTTGATTATTTCTGACCCATCTGTGAGGTATTTAGCAAACCAGTGAGAGACATAAGAGATTATTCCTAGTTTATTCAGCTTTTCTGCTATGTCTAAGTGGAGAATTGTATCAAAAGCTTTGGTCAAGTCGAGGTATGCGGTGTGTGCATTTTCCCTTCATCTATTGCTTTGGTGAACTTTAAAAAAAAATCCACCAGGTTGAGTAAACATGACCTGTCCTTGAAGAATCCAAACTGAGATGAGTTCAGAGTCTATAGTTTACCTATGTCCTGACTGATTCGTTCCATGATAAGTCTTTCCATGGTTTTGCATATGAGGCTGGTCAGACTAATGGGTCTGTAATTGCCTGGCTTTGTGGATGTTTGTACTTCTTAGGGTATATAAGCAGTAGTCTGATATGCAGAGAATCTCAAAGCTTCAAAATGTTTATGCAGTGGATAGAAGTGAGATGGAGGCATTCTGGAGAAAGATGACATAATTCTGACCAGATAATTCTAAACACAAATGTCATGCTTTAGATATTTTTTCAGTATCCACTGGAAATGTTCATGCATTAGCTTCATTAAGACAACAATTCATATGCAAAGGGGGATATTCCAATGATATTTTGTGTGTGTGTGTGTGTGTGTGTGTGTGTGTGTATGTGTGTGTGTGTGTGTGTGTGTGTGTGTGTGTGTGTGTGTGTGTGTGTGTGTGTGTGTGTGTGTGTGTGTGTGTGTGTGTGTGTGTGTGTGTGTGTGTGTGTGTGTGTGTGTGTGTGTGTGTGTGTGTGTGTGTGTGTGTGTGTGTGTGTGTGTGTGTGTGTGTGTGTGTGTGCATATTAATATATATCTTTATATATATATATATATATATATATATATATATATATATATATACACACACACATATATATATATATATATATATATATATATATATATATATATATATATATAAATAAAAGTATAAAAAATGTTGAATGTTTGTATTATGGAACGAGTGAAATGCCACCAGAATTAATCACAGAATCATTTGATTGTCTCTTTTGGTATCACTGCATGGGAGGTCATGGAGAAGCAGGGAGTGGAGATTTGCTCTTACCCTGCTGTTGTGCAAGTTCAAAGTTGGTATATATAATTAGTAGGGGATGTAGGAGGGGCAAAATGATCATATGAAGTAACACTATCTCTTTCTCTCTCTCTCTCTCTATATATATATATATATATATATATATATATATATATATAGTTTGTGTTTATATAGATAGATAGATAAATACACACACACACACACACACACACACACACACACACACACACACACACACACATATGGGGTTATATTTGTGTGTTTGTTGTTTCTTTATTCTTGAAATCCTTATAGCTGCCCCAGTGCTCTTTCAGAATTTCCAGGTATTGCAAGTCCCGACATAAATATTTCTTCTCAGTCTGATACCATCTATTTCTGGGCCAGAGAAGAAACTGAGTCAATACAGTACAGAATGAGATGAAATAGCACAGTAGTGGTGAGTAAAGAAATACCACTTTTCCCCACTGTTGTATTACCTCAAAATTAGTGTTGATATAGTTGCAGGGTTTAGAGCTAACAGTCTCCCACCATGGGGGATATCCCCATTTAAAAGAAAACTGAGTTGTATATTAAACAATGTAGTCAGGAAGTAGTGTTGGTGGAATTGCCCGGCTTTATAGTAGTTGATAAAGATGTTGTCAGTGAATATCAATTGATTTACTGGCTGTCAAGGAAGTGGTAAGTTGACCAGTCATCATATAATCACTTCAGAGTAACACATCCTGCCTGTTGTCATCATTTTTTTATAAAACTATCAAGATGTGAGACACTGAATCCAGCTGCACACCTTCAGGTATAGAGCGAGAACTATTCCTGCCTAGAGAATGATCAGTAAAAATCATGCATCTGTGAAGGGTGACTGGTACCTGTAACACCAGTCAACAATTCATATAAACATGTGAACCTAGGCTTAAAATGGTTCTTCAGGATAGTTAGCCTATGAACCTATGAAGCTATAAACCTATCTACAGCTGAAACACAGAAGACTGATTTTTTAAAAATCTCTTCTAGTATTTTTGCCTTTTAAACTGCTCTAAAAAAGTGTATAGCAACAAATTCTATGAAATTCAGCACCAACGGCTAAGGTAAATTAAAGTAAAATCTGAGCCACATTCCTGCAGTCCAGAAAGCTTCCAACAAAGCCCTTTTCATCAGATAATCTGCAGCAAGAGATATACTCATAACACACTGTACTTGTATATGCTGTGCTAAAACATCCTAATGGGGCACAAACAGTATTCTTTCAGTGGATAACACATAGATACTGGTACTTGGAGTGCTTAACTCAGTAACACGAAGTTATCACCTTGTTCCCTGGCCTCTCCTTCCCCAGCTACAGTATTATACTTAGAATGAATTGTGCAAATTCTTGACCTCTCAGACTTTAACTTATTAAAACTGTTTGTAAACATATGTCAGACAGTTCCAGCCTGCTCCTACTCTAGCTGTTGAGATTACAGGAATAATAAAGAAACAGCTGCATCAAGTACTTTCCCAGCACTGTTGGCAATGATTATCCAGGAATGCCCTTTCTCATGTCAGAGAGCAGCTAATGAAGTACAAGGACCTCTTTATTCAGTATGAGAATAGATAACATGTATTATTATTTCGTCTCCTGGCTAGACTTGCTACAGGTCAGTAGGAAACATTTATTTTGTTTTCCTCAGAATAAAGTTATCCTTATGTGATGAGAAAACAAATGATACCTGTATGCATATACATTCTAAAGTGTAGTAAATAATACTAGGGTAAGACCATGATTTGCCATTGTTTCAGTGCTGACTTGCATATTAAAACAGGATGGCCAGAAGGGGGAGCATTTCCACTGCAACAGTGAAATATATGCTCTGCATCTTCCTAACTTAATTATCTTGACAGAGTGATGCAATTTACTTACTTATGTTTGTTAACTTTTTATGTTCACCTGCACATTTACAAAACAAACTGTCCATGAATATACTTTACTAGTAAAAAATATGATTCCTAAGTGGCTAACTTTACCATACCACAGAGTTATTTAAATTAACACCTGACTTATTCATTTCAGTGTTTTTTTTTTTTCTTTTCAGGTTGTTATACTATTTCCACCTACAAACCCTCTCAGAGAGGGTGTCTGCAAATGTGCTTTTTTGATAATACTTCTGTGGGGCCCCACTAGAATTGAGGCATGAACTTGGTAAGGGCCAAGAAGTAAATCCGCATCTACTAATTATCACTCTGAGCCTCTACTGATTTACTACCTTAATCCATGAATCTTGGATCTTAGGGAACCCAAATTATTATCCATTTGTTGTAGCACCAGGTATTATGTAGCTTTCTTGTTGTGTATATTTGTTTCATCAGTACTTCTGGGAGTGAAGAGCTGGTCATAATGCCTTCATGGTATGATTGAGGCTGTCTAGATTTCAGAGTGCATGGTTGTTTTCACTTTTTGCTTCTAGGGTTATATTTGAAGTCATCCATCCTTACCATGCTGTGGGTGTGGTCATTCATCTCTCTGGGATTGGCTGTAGTTCTGGTCATACATTCACTGTCATCCACCATATTTGGGATCAGTGATATTCATCTATCTATCCATTGGTATGGATCTGATCATCCATCCATCTCTGGGTCTGGATGCAGTCCTCTGGTGTTCCATCAAGACTCAGAAAGAAAGAGAAATGCCATGCTAGTTCACTGCAAGAAAACACTGGAACATAGAGGTGATGAAATACCTAAACAGCTATTCCTCTGTTAACTCTTGATGAGGGGTGCATTTTAGTCCAAAGCTTGAGTAGCTATACTGCAAAACTTACACTGGTCTAATAAAGAGCATATTTCATTAAAATTCAGTCAAATTAATTTTTGTTCATCCTAGACAGTGGCACTTCAGATTTGGTATACATGACATCTCCTTGTGTTACTTCAGGGGCCTTACTGCTGAACTTCTAGATCTTTATTTCCATTTATAATTTCTGCAGTCATGTAACAGCATACAGTTTTCTGTAGAAAATGTTTTTCCTAGGCTCTTACTGTTTCTAAAAATTACCTGTTTGGTACAGTTCCCTTACCATAAGGGTTCAGTAGGTCAAACCATGACCTTAAGTCCTTGATCACAAACAATGTAATTGGTTGTATGCAATGGATGTACTATATTAAATAGAAACTGGTTCACTTTGAGGTCTAATATTAACTATAAATTATTGCTGCTCAGAATAGATCAGTGTCTATGAGCATGACAAAATGTAGTACATAAACCAAGCAGCACTAGTTATGAATAAACCTACAGTACCTAGTGAATGTACTTGTAGAAAATGTTATGTAAACTTCAGTATAAGCAAATATGTGAGTCAGAGTACAATACTGACAAGGGAAATCATCATTTTATGTAACTGCAGTCAAAATATCTGCTGTCAAAATAAAATAAAAAAAATAAAATCTCAAGTTCCATGAGACTAGACAGTATAATGGTAGCTTCCTATACATGATCAAAGGAAATCCGCAAATATAGGCACTTAGGAAGGACCACTATCGAAGCCAGGAACTAGGAAACAAAGTTTAATATTCAATAAAATGCACTTTTACTGAATATTAAACTTCGTTTCCTGGTTCCTGACTTCGACGGCGGTCTTTCCTAAGTGTCTATATTTGCAGATTATTGGTTATTTATTACAACACTTCTTTTCCTTTTTGAGCAGAATCAAAGGAAACCTATCTAAACTGCTGTCATTCATATCAAATAAAATGCTAGCATGTTGAAGCACCCCTGAAGTATGACAGTAAGCTGTAATGGCACCATCTTATGAGGTGAGGGGCAGACCTGGATTAAGGGCCTCCTGGACCTTGAAATGTAAGTTTGGATGGGCTTACACCACACTAAGTAATGTAATATGTAAGATTTCACACTGTGGACATGCAGCGTGTGGTGTAATAGATTTCCTTTTTTGTACTTGCTGTATTCAGGAGCCAGTTGATCAAGCAAAAGCACTTACATAGAAAGACAGTTCATCAAAAAGTTATGCTGAAAAACTTTCACTGTTGGTAGAGTTTTTCCTTTTCTCCACTGTTGTTTGAGGTATGGGGAGTGTACCCCTCAAGGAGAGTGCTGGGGCCTTTGAACCACTGAAAAAAAATTAACTTTGACGTTCAGCAAAAGTTGTTCTGGCACAATTTTTTCACTAAACTGACACTCACTATAAGTGCAGTCTATCTATAAACATGAATCAAATATCTATATTAAAGGTACGGTTGTGCTAAGTAAAATGTTAACCACTTCAGTTAAGACAGTCTTGTGTTCCATATTGAAATTATTTTTCAAACACTTGTTATAGTTTTAACTTCAACAAGCATCCATAGCAAATAATACTGACTAATATTAGTTCAACAAAATCCAGCAAAATCTATCAGATCCCCCCAACAAAAGCTATAAGGACTACTGAGGAAAATCTGTGGAGTTATAATACTGAAAAAGTAAGATACAGAATAATTAATCAAATGTTGATGACTGTACTGCTCCAAATAATACAAATTATAGTATTTATAAAGAAAATTATGAAGCAACGGCAAGGAAAAGAAGGTCTCTAGGGGAATAAATCAAGAATATCTGGAATTAGTAGATATTTTCCCAAATGAAAGTAGTAAGTGTAAAAATATTAATACCAAATACATGGAAGAAGAACTAAGAAATAATAGTCTAAATCAAGATGTAAACAACAAGAATGTGTGTAAAGAAAGGGAAAACACTGTACTGATTATAACAGAGTTCACACTTAAAGGAATGAAAATGTACCTACCTCATATAGGCAAACAGAGGATTGTGGTTTCAGCCTTGCATTGAGTCAGGATGGCTTCCATCAGGAAGGGAGTTCATAAATTAGTTCCAAAAAATAAAATATTCAGCAATTGTAGTTTGTGGTAGAAATAATTATGTTAAAAACGTAACTCTGAGGAGGTTATAAAGAAGGTGACAGTGATCATTAACCACTATGTAAAATTTGGTGTAAAGATCCTTTTTATAGGTACCTTTCCTGCTGAAAAATATGGAGCATTGTATAAGACTACATCTATATTTTAATAGCTACATTAAGAGACAAGTTTAATGTCATAGCTAGCAATTCTGGTACCCTGTGCTATTCATTCCTCAATCTGGTACCCTCTCGGTTCTTTAAACTGAGGTGTAAAAAATGCTCCTCAGGCAGAGCTTCTACAGTTTCTGCATCACACACAGAGTCGAAAGCACTTCAGGCTTGATCACAAATGCAATACTGTCATTCATTTCTGAATGCCAACAATGCACCAATAATGACTTCAGCTGCTCAAGTCTTGCTTTTCACAGTACTTGGTGCATTACTCCTTAAATCCTATAATCTAGTATTCATGGCTGCTGTCTAATCAACCTGTAACATAATTCCCATTATACTTATTTTATTTAGGGTCCTTGTACCTCCTTTTTCCTCAGTAAACAGCATCTTTTAACTACTCAGATCTGTTCTGAGACTGCAGGTCTTTCCTTTGCAATCAAACAGGTCCTCTTGTGGTTTTTGAGGACCAAGATAAGAAAGCTCCTTGGTAACAAACCATTTGCTACATTTGTTGCAAGCAGCTCCTACAATTTCTACCGCACACTGAATGCTGAAGTGCTTTAATTCTGAATGCAAATGCAAATACATATGACAATTATACAATTACACCCCATAACACTTTACCTTTTCCTGCCCCCTTCACCCCTCTCTAGCCATTCCTTGACTTATGTTGGAGTCTAAAAATTATCATATGTGTATATAAAAATATATGGAGGACAAGAGAGAGAAAACTTTGCAAATGAATGATTTCAACTTAATCTCTCAGCCAGTAAAATTATGTGTCATAAACTGAGGAAGATAATTAAGAGATTTTTTAGTGGTAGAGTTGATAGTCTTGTAGATGGGAATCAAAATAAAAATACTGAAGACAAGCTAATGTTATAAGTGTTAAATGCTACAAGTCTAAACAATAAATTTGATAAGATGAGGTTTCTATGTTTTGAAGAAAATCTGGACATAGCAATAATGATAGAAACCTGGTTTAATGATGCTAAGTTTTTTCTGAATTTTCTTCATATTGAGAGTTTCATAATTTCAGGAAAGATATCATGGGAGGGGTGTTAATACATAAATGGAGTCTTCTGGTGAGTCAATTCTGTTCAGTAATAAAATCTCAGAAATAATTTCAGTTGCTTTTCAGGAAAAGAAAAGAGTATACAAATTATAGGCCAAGTTATAAGTTTTTATAGCTCACCTTCCCTGTACAAGGGAGAATCTAAGAAATGGGCTGAGAACTCAAAAGATTGGATTCTGGTGATAACTTCATTTTAGATTGAAATCTCAGTCTTTCAGAAATACACTGAAATAATACAGTATGTTAGGAAATAGCACTTCAGCAAAAATGATGTTTAACTGCTTTTCATGAACTAGGAATTATGCAGCATGTGAGCCATCGTACTATGAAAAGCAATATCTTTAATGCTATTTTGACCCTCCCGCTGATGAAATAAGAGACGTTATGGTAAAAGATTCCTTGGGTAATTCATATATCTCTCTATAGTTAGATGTAATATAAGTTAGAAATCACTTAAAATACATTATTTTATAGTTTAAGGGAAGTAACTAATAGAGATCCAGTTTCACATCTGTAAATAATTGCATAAATAACTCAAATCAGAAAAAAATGGATTTAGGGGCATCTCAGTTCAAGAAGTATGGAGTGGCTTTTATGAAAAATAGTTACAATTACAGATTGCTCCAGCTGCAAAAATGTAGTAGCTCAAAACCATCCAACTCCTACATGGCTAAATTCAAACAAAGCTGCATTAGAAGAAAAAGATATGTTGGGAGAATGTGAGGAGAAATCCCACAAAGTGACATAAGGTAAGATACAAAATCTCTGCCTCTAAAGTTATTCAGATTAGGAAGACTAGGAGTAACTATGAGCTTAAATGTGACAGATAATAAAATATATATTAATAAATATGTAAGGCAGAGTAGAAAAGTTTCTAAAACCAATTTATATTTAACTGAAGAAGGCAAGATAATAAGTGAACCAAACTGTTTGCTGGAATGTTTTTGAAGATTTTTATTCAAAGCAAATTGGGGAGAGTAATAGATTGAAAGTTTATAATTATGATTCTCAAATAGCACAATATTGCACAATAGAGATGCTTAGAGAAAGTATTTTCTAAGAAAAGTTTAGCTATTGCTTCAGGTCCTGGTAAAATAAATGGATTGTTCTTATTATTTATCAAGAAGAATGTCCTGGAAGTTTTAAAATTCATATTTCAACAAACACTGGTGTCTGGAGTACAGTCCCCCCACTGGAAAAGTGCTAACATAATGCCATAATTCCAGTCCATAAGGGAGGGGTATCATAGGTTCATAGGTTCATAGGTTTATACTAGGCTAACTGCCCTAGGGCATTTATAAGCCTAGCCCAAAGTTATGTGGCTTACGCCGCCCCTTATGTTAGAAATACTGTGCCCATTAGTTTGTTGTGCCTCTGTCCAGTAGTGACACAGAGATGATTCCTGGGGTAAACCTATGATCTCCCATCCACCGGTCAAGATTTCTCTTGAACAGAGCCAGCGAGGTGCTCTGCCTCACATGGACTGGGATTTTATTCCACAGCATGGGGAGTCTCTGGGTGATAAATCTATCCCTCCAGCATGTCCTATTTATATCCGTGCTAAGGTTTAAGTCTCTTGCTCTAGTGGTTTTGGTGGATTTGGATTTTTTGAGGTGGAGCATGTCCATTAATTCCGGGTTGGTCATGGCCTTGTATGTCAGGCACAGGTCACCTCTGAGCAGACGGTATGCAACTGAATAGAGTTGGAGTTTCTTCAGTCTGGCAGCATATGACAGGTTTTGGAGTCCCTTTATCCTTTTGGTGAGGAACTTTTGGGGTCTCTCCAATTGCTGCAGGTGTCGGGTGAGATACATCCTGAATGGGGCATTGTACTCAATCATTGGACTGATAAGTGAAGAGTACAGGGGAACAATGACCTCACTTGATCTGGATGTGAATCCCTTCATGATCAGGTGGGCAATGTAGAAGGTCTTTCGAACCACTTTAGCAACGTGAGCGTCAAACGAGAGGCCACTGTCAACCTGGGTCCCCAGGTCCCTGATAACCTCTTCTGTGCTTAGTGGGTTGCCACCTATATGGTAGCTTGGGGTTACCTTGTTTTTCCCGAAGGGTATGACTATACACTTTTTTGCGTTTAACTTCAGGCCATGGCTCTGGCACCAGCTATCAGTTTCCATGAGACCCCTCTGAAGGATGTCTGTGTCCGATGTACTATCCACTATGGCACCCAGTTTGCAGTCATCCGCAAACTTTGTCAGCCATAGTCCTCCTATGTTTGCCTGTACTTCTGAGAAGTAGATGCCGAACAATAGGGGCCAAGGACTGAGCCCTGTGGGACTCCACTTGTAACCGGCTTGGAGTCTGACATGGCTCCAGCAACTCTAACCCTGTGGGTTCTGTCCTTTAGCCAGTTTGCAACCCATCTTGTGACATATGGGTTTACATTTAAGCTGGTAAGTTTCTCTATAATACCCAAGTGGGGTATTGTGTCGAAAGCTTTTGCAAGGTCAAGGTAGGCTGTATGGACTGCCTTTCCCTCATCAATGGCCTTGGTGACTGATTCGAAGAAGTCGACCAAGTTCAAAAGGCAAGATCTGCCCTTGACAAAGCCAAACTGGGTTGGGTCCAAGGTCTGCAAGTCCCCTATGTCCTTGTTTATGAGTTCCATTATGATCCTCTCCATAGCTTTGCAGACCAGGCTTGTTAAGCTTATGGGGCGGTAATTACCAGGGTCCGTAGAGGCACCGCCTTTGTGGAGTGGGACCACAGTTGCCGTACGCCACTCCTTGGGCACATATCCTGTGGTGAGGCTAAGATTAAACAGCTGCCTTATGTGCGGGTTTAGTTCTTCATTGAGTTCATGTAGCACACAGCGGGGGACCCCATCCGGTCCCATTGATGCTGTGTTTTTAGCTTTAGAGAGCAGCTTTCACCTGCGCATTTGAGATGTCTGGGAGGCTACTCTCAGTTGGGATAGTTATCTCTCCTTTTGGGGAGAAGGGGGTGAAGTTTGCGCTGAACCTGTCTGCCAGTATGTTGGCAATGTCTGTGGGTTCAGTGATTTTTGTATCATTTTGGACTAATTCTGAGCATATCTGGGAGTTTCCACCCAGGTTTCTGACATAGCTGAAGAAGGCCTTATGATTGTCTTTTGAATCTATGGCAATTTTTCTCTCAAAGTTGGCCTTGGATGATTTTATGAGGGATCGTAGTTTCTTGCTAGTGCTGATCAAAGATGCCTTCCCTTTTGGGATTTTGCTCTATCATGTAATAGCTTTCTCCTCTTATTGTAAAGTTTGTTTATGGCTGGGGTCCACCAGACTGGACGTTTGCCCTTGGTGGAAAGAGTCTTGGTTTTATTTGGGATTGCCTGATCCATGCAGTCCTGAAGGTGTTCATAGAAGGCATTTGTAAGGGCTTCCGCAGCTTGGGTTGTGGTTTCCATTGGCTCGGGGCCTTGAAGGATACCACACCTGTCTTGAGTAGTGTGAAGTTTGCTTTAGAGAAGTTCTTCACTGTGGTCTTTTTGTTTGGGGTGGGGCGGGATGTGGATTTCTAGTGAGATTAGTTTATGATCTGATCTCACCAATGAGGGATATACTTCCGGTGTGGAGCATTTTGTCCCCATGTTCGTGATGATGAGATCTAGTATATTTTCTCCTCTTGTGGGGACGGTGACTAGTTGTTCCATGGCATTTGAATTTATGAACTCCAGGAACCTTTGGGCTAGAAAGTTTGGGCTTGAGTAATGTTCCCAGTCTATATTCGGGTAGTTGAAGTCACCCAATATGATGGTGTTTGGTGATACATTTATACCCTCCAGTGTCTTCAGGAAGGCTATGTGGGTTTCCTTAGTTTGAGAGGGTGGCCTGTAGCATGCTACAAATTGTAGAGCAGTTTTGCCTATGGTTAATTGCACCTGGATGGTTTCCGATGCTTCGTGCGTAGCCACCAACCTGGAGGTGTGGGTATCCTTGATGAATATGGATACACCCCCTCCTTTTGTGGTGTGGTCCGGGTTTTAGGGCCGGAACGCATGATATGAGATGAAACCTGATAGTGCCGGGGTGCTCTCAGGAGCCTTGAACCAGGTTTCAGTCACAGCACAGCCATCGATGTTCTCCATACTGAGAAGGGCCTCGAGTGCGTGCATTTTGAGATTTAGACATCTGGCATTGAGCAGCATTACCCTTAGTTTCTTCACGTTTTTGTTTTCTAGGGTGGTAGGTTTAGAATTTGAGCCTTGCATAAAAAAGGCACTATGGGGGTGGCAAGAGCCTTAGCCAATATCCGGAATCCCAGGGGTGACAGGTGCAAGCCTTCCCTTGCGAAGCAGCGTGGCTTGTCGAGCATGTCATCCCAGGCAGACAGGCACTGGATCCCCTTTGAATGACACCAGAAATTAAGCCAATTGTTAAAGCTGATCATCTTGTCACTATATTGTGGCATCATTCTTGGTGAAGGAAGGATACTGCTCAGGGTCAGGGTCATACCTGCCTGGGCTACATAATCAGAGAGCTCCTCTATGTCTCTTTTCATGTAGTCCAGGGAGGTACATCTCAGGTCGTTCACACCAGCATGGACAATGACTGTGTCATACTTGTACTTGCCGTGGAGTGACCTGAGTGCTTGTGTTATGTGGCGGATTCTAGCGCCCGATAGGCAGCTTACCGTGACCTTCTCCTTGTTCAGCCTGGTGAGTGGGACGTCAGTGTGTCTGACTATGGAGTCACCTATGACAAGTATGTTTGGTGTTGTATTTGGCCTTAAGGGCAGTGACTGCTTTGCACACTGATTTTGTTGTTTATGTGTTGTTTGTGTGGTGTATTGAGTTTGCAGTTGCTTGGGTGTCTGCTTTGGAGGCCTCTGCTGTTTAGGTAAATTTTTGCTCAGAGCCTCCGAGTATGTCTTAGTGTGTTTATGTGTTTGATTCAGTGGTGTGGTTGAGTTATGTGAGACTGGTATTGTGGTGTGTGTAGTTGCCTTCTCCTCCTGCCTGGTCTTGCCAGTCCTGAGTTGAGAGAGCTCAGCCTCCAGTTTGGCTAAATAGCTGCATCTCTCGCAAGTGTTAGTGTTACATGGGAGGAGGAGAGGGTTGTCCGTGTACATGAGGCAATTGTAACATTGTCTCAGAATTCCCAGATTCACCAACTGGGCAGGAGAGGACGCCAGCATCTGACCCTTCGACATGCTAGAAAGATTTATGAGTTGGTATGAGACAGAAAAGTAGTGGGCTTAGCAGGGAAGTGGGCACTCCTGGGGGGTTTGGCTAGTGAGAGATTTGTATAATATAGGAGTGCTTGACCTGCAAAGAGAATGCTTATAAGACAAGGGATATGCTTATAAGACAAGTGCTGAGCTTTTTGAGAAGAAAAAGCTATTTGGAACAAGTGCTGCACTTTTAGTGAAGGTGTAAACTGTTTAGGTTCCTAACAGAGCAGTTCTAAGGGAAAAATTGAAGAACAGACTTTCTGGAGCCAGAAAGAGTTTAACCTTGTTTAACCGGCGCTGCCCGATGCTGCTCTAGTGGCAACTCTGCGCTAAATCGCGCTAAAGCACGTTAAAGCGTGCTTGATAGCAGGGGCTGGAAAGAAGCAGGAATAGACCCAAAACGGACAATAAAACTACAGTTTCAAGTCAGTAACCACCTCTACGGGGGGCAGGGAAGCTGCTCAATGTTATTCACTGCCACTGATCAACAGAGAGACTTTCCTTTAGCCCAAGCAAAAATGGCCTCACAGAAACTTTCAAATAGTTCAGGAACAGCAAGCCTGTAACTGAACTTTTTTAACTCTCAGAAAACTGGGAAAAAAGCAAGATTTTTGTTTTTGTTTTTGTTTTTTTCAGAGATAGCAGAGGTTCACAAGTAATATCAAGTTATAACAGTGCAGTAAATAACCCCACACAAGAGTGCTAGGTCAAGGACAGAAAATATGCAAGTTTTAAGAAAAAAACGATTTAAAATTAAGTGCAAACAGGAAATTCAGCAAACAGCTTTTGGTTGTCCTCTAAATACAGCTACTAATACAGAAATTGAGTTTAACAAGCCAGCAAATGCTCAAGCTAGGCAGCTATGCAGAAAAACTTAGCAAATAAACAGAGAAAAAATACTTAAAATCTCAAAAGTGGCTCCCTTCTTCTCTCAGCGTTTTTTCCTCTTGGAGGGTGCTTCACCAACAGCCAACAAGCCTGAAAAGATGCCCAAACCACGAAGCAACTAGGTTTTAAGAGAGGAAGATGAAGGAGTTTTGGAAATGACCCCTAGTGGCCAATAAAACTACAGTTTCAAGTCAGTAACCACCTCTACGGGGGGCAGGGAAGCTGCTCAATGTTATTCACTGCCACTGATCAACAGAGAGACTTTCCTTTAGCCCAAGCAAAAATGGCCTCACGGAAACTTTCAAATAGTTCAGGAACAGCAAGCCTGTAACTGAACTTTTTTAACTCTCAGAAAAGTGGGAATAAAGCAAGATTTTTTTTGTTGTTTTTTTTTTCAGAGATAGCAGAGGTTCACAAGTAATATCAAGTTATAACAGTGCAGTAAATGACCCCACACAAGAGTGCTAGGTCAAGGACAGAAAATATGCAAGTTTTAAGAAAAAAACGATTTAAAATTAAGTGCAAACAGGAAATTCAGCAAACAGCTTTTGGTTGTGCTCTAAATACAGCTACTAATACAGAAATCAAGTTTAACAAGCCAGCAAATGCTCAAGCTAGGCAGCTATGCAGAAAAACTTAGCAAGTAAACAGAGAAAAAATACTTAAAATCTCAAAAGTGGCTCCCTTCTTCTCTCAGCATTTTTTCCTGTTGGAGGGTGCTTCACCAACAGCCAACAAGCCTGAAAAGATGCCCAAACCATGAAGCAACTAGGTTTTAAGAGAGGAAGATGAAGGAGTTTTGGAAATGACCCCTAGTGGCCAATAAAACTACAGTTTCAAGTCAGTAACCACCTCTACGGGGGGCAGGGAAGCTGCTCAATGTTATTCACTGCCACTGATCAACAGAGAGACTTCCCTTTAGCCCAAGCAAAAATGGCCTCACAGAAACTTTCAAATAGTTCAGGAACAGCAAGCATGTAACTGAACTTTTAACTCTCAGAAAAGTGGGAAAAAGCAAGATTTTTTTGTTGTTTTGTTTTTTCAGAGATAGCAGAGGTTCACAAGTAATATCAAGTTATAACAGTGCAGTAAATGACCCCACACAAGAGTGCTAGGTCAAGGACAGAAAATATGCAAGTTTTAAGAGAAAAACAATTTAAAATTAAGTGCAAACAGGAAATTCAGCAAACAGCTTTTGGTTGTGCTCTAAATACAGCTACTAATACAGAAATCAAGTTTAACAAGCCAGCAAATGCTCAAGCTAGGCAGCTATGCAGAAAAACTTAGCAAATAAACAGAGAAAAAATACTTAAAATCTCAAAAGTGGCTCCCTTCTTCTCTCAGCATTTTTTCCTCTTGGAGGGTGCTTCACCAATAGCCAACAAGCCTGAAAAGATGCCCAAACCACAAAGCAACTAGGTTTTAAGAGAGGAAGATGAAGGAGTTTTGGAAATGACTCCTAGTGGCCAATAAAACTACAGTTTCAAGTCAGTAACCACCTCTACGGGGGGCAGGGAAGCTGCTCAATGTTATTCACTGCCACTGATCAACAGAGAGACTTTCCTTTAGCCCAAGCAAAAATGGCCTCACAGAAACTTTCAAATAGTTCAGGAACAGCAAGCCTGTAACTGAACTTTTTTAACTCTCAGAAAAGTGGGAAAAAAGCAAGATTTTTTTTTGTTTTTGTTTTTTTCAGAGATAGCAGAGGTTCACAAGTAATATCAAGTTATAACAGTGCAGTAAATGACCCCACACAAGAGTGCTAGGTCAAGGACAGAAAATATGCAAGTTTTAAGAAAAAAAACGATTTAAAATTAAGACTGAAAACTATAGCTTTATTAATCTTACTGGAAAACATTTCAAATTAATTCTGATAAATGTCATGCAAGATTCAGTTAAAATATATTTTTGATGCATATCAGTATTTGATTATCCCAGGAAGGTCCAGAATAACTAACTGATAAGTTTCTAGACTGATGTTGTGCAGTCACTTGATAGTATGGATGTGGATGTGATTTATTTGGATTTCGATTTGATTCAGTACTACACTGAGTGATTGCAATGGCTTTGGAGAACTGGAAGTTTAATGTTCATTATTCAATAAATAGTGAATTGGTTAAAGGACAGAAAAGTGAAGTTATTTATTCAGGGGTCTTAGTCAATTAAAGGAATTCAGAATAACAAGGGCAGTACCACAAGGATCAGTTTTGGGCCACTTTTATTTCATGCATTTATGTTTACATTTCCAGTATTAGGCAGATGATGGGTTGAAAAATTTGCAGATGATGCCAAGACTGCCAGACATCTGACATGTATTAGAGACCAACTTGAAATCCAAAGGTAATTAAATAGTTTTTTATGTGTGGGTACTGTCAAAGGGTATCCTCTTTAGTGACATAAAGTGTAAAGTATTACATATGGGTAGAGCTAATTTAAGGGGCCCATATGATATGAATGGCACAATAACTGAAAATGTCTGGAATTTGAGGATCTGGGTGTCACAATAGAATATCCTCAAGAAATATTATGGTAATATGTCCTATTCATAAATCCATTATAAGACCAACTATGGAATACTCTATAATTTCAACAATATCCATTTGGTTACCTTGCAATATCCATTTGGTTACCTTTAAGCAATTCACTATCCATATCAACAAGTACACAGAAGACTTCCAGACAATGGATCCATCCCAGTTTGGCTTTGTCAAAGAAAAGTCATATTTACTGAAGCTGGTGGACTTCTTTGAAAAGCTCACAAGGGAGCTTTTGACTATCTTCTCATACACACACACACACACACACACACACACACACACACATACACACACACACACACACACACACACACACACACACACACACACACACACACTTTAATTTGAAAAGATCACAAAGGCAATGGATGAAGGGAAAATGGTGCATACTGCCTACCTAGATCTGGTTAAGGCATTTGATACAATATCCTACTTAAGCATTGTCAATATACTTACAGAACTAGGTATAAAGTCCTTTATAACATGTGGGATAGCTAGCTGGCTCACTGATAGGATCCAGGAGGTTAGAATCAGTGAGGCCACCTCCACAGTGAGACCATTCACCAGGGAGGCCCCAAGGGCTCTGTCCTAGGCCCATTCATATTTGGTATCTACTTCTCAGATGTCAAAGCCAGTATTAAAGGCCTCTGTTGATTGTGAACAGGGAGTAGTAATTGAATTCCTCCAAGATGAGAACACCCTACAGGAAGGTTTAATAGAGGTATAAGCTTGGTGCCAAAGCCATGGATTAAAACTCAATACCAAGAAATGCATTATAGTACCTTTTGGGAAGTCTCCACCTGGGTAACTACACCATCAACAAAACACCCTTAAAAGATGATTTTAGGGATCAGGGAAGTCATGTAGATAGTAACCTAGCCTTCGACCAACATGTGTCCATGTTAGTAAACAAATCCTTCTATCTTGCTCAACTTATAAGCAATGGGGTGGCATCTAGGTCCAGAGATGTCATCAAACCACTGTACTCAGCACTCATCAAGCCCATCATAGTTTATAATGCCCCATTCGATATGTACCTGACCAGACACATGCAGCAAATGGAACATCCACAAATGCTCCTTACAAAAAGAATACAGGACATAAACACAATGTCCTACATTGATCACCTCAAAGCCCTATCTCTTTACTCTGTATCATACAGACTTCTTAGAGATGATCTTTGTCTTACATACAAGGCATCCCTGGACTTGTTTTGATGAATCTTTTGCACATCCTGAAAACAAACAGCATCAAAACTACTAGATTAAAAGACCTAGATTTTGCTTGCAACATAGATATGACATGTTGGAGAGACATATATGTTTCTCAGAGAATTCCCATTCTCTGGAATAGGCTCCCATCCGTGTGAATCAGAATTCCTCCCTATTCCTGTTTTAAGCGCAGGGGATGGGTAGTTGGAATTTGTCTCCTGCTCTGGTGCCTGTGTCTCTGATGGACAGAGGCAGTCAGTAAATCACCCCCTATAAATCAAATATAAATCAAATTTGTAGGTCACATTTGGGTTGCATGGCTAGGCTTTTAAGGGCCCTAGTGGTCGATAGCCTAGTATACACTTATGAACCTATAAACCTGTATGGCACTGGCATATTTTCTAGAACAGATACTTGTTGACTGAGCAAACTGAAAGAATTCTTCACTAAAAACATAAAGGGAATGTATATTTTAAATTATTGATGTGCAGCAATGTATACCTAGCCTACAGGGCATCCTTTAATCCCACACTGATGGATTTGTTGCACATCCACAAACGAAATAGCATCAGAAATAGCTGTTCTAAGGAATTAAACCTCATTTGTGACATAGACATATTGGAGGGACAGGTATGTGTCTTCAAAGACTACCACTTGTTTGTAACAGGTTTCCTATCCATGTGAAGCAAAGCTCATCCCTAACCCTATTCAAATATGACTTGGACCAAAAGATCAGAAATTTCAAATTTACCCTAGGTTTGGCATTATGCCCCTAATGGAAAAGAGGCAGCCTGTAAATGCTTGATGGGTAGAAGCCTATATCATAACCATAAAATTATTTGGGGTATTGAGACACCAGCAATATTTTGGCAAATCTGGGGTTAGCTTTTAGCTTGGCCAGGCTTAAAATGGCTCTTAAACTGATATCCTAATAAGTATCTATGAACTAAGAATTTCCTTTTCTGAGGTATGAAGTACTAGGAACTATCAGTTTACTATTGACTTGAAAGTGATGAGATCTAAACAAGTTAGAAATGTTTTTTAGACTAGAGCTAGAAATAGATGGAATTTGTTACCATTAGTAGTTAGACCAGTGGATACTATAGAACGTTTTAAAAAGAAATTGGGATTATGGATTTGAGGTGGGTTTTTTTTACTTTGTTTTCATGCAGAAGGGCTGGTAATGGTCTCATCTGAGGCCGTGGACCAATTTTAAATACTAAGACATTGAAACATATAAAATAATACATTTTGTTGTGACTAAGTCACACAAGTCTCAACTGTTTACCCTAAAAACTCTTGCTGACCTACTCTGTCTACAAATGTTATAAATAAAAATATCTTACATTGCTCACTTTGCCCATAGGACTCAGTGGAGTTTGCCTGTTGGTGAAAACATTTCTGTTTTTCAGTAAATATTCTGCAATAGACTATCTCATCAAGCCATCTGTCTACATGAGCATACATTTCCTGCAACCTTCAATAGATGTCACACTCCATGCGCCATATGTACTCCGAGATTACACAGATAGCCACAAAATCCCATATATATATATATATATATATATATATATATATATATATATATATATATATATATATAGGTCCACTTTAAAATGCCAAAATGCCAAAATCTTGAATTAAAAAAAAATGAACCCAAAACACCGAGATTTTGGTATCTCGACATTTGAAAGTGAAAAAAAAACCCACAAATGAACTAAAATAAAGTGTTTGCAGGGGGGCAAGCCCATCTGAACCCCCCACAACCCCCTCATTTCAATATATCCACTCCGAGATCCTGCTACAGTGAAGAGAACAGTAAGTGCAACAGGAACATTACCGTTCTCCTCACTGTAGCGCGATCTCGGAGTTGGTATATTTAAGTAGGGGGGTGGGTGGCTGCAGGGGGGCTTGCCCCCCTGCAATCACTTTATTTTAGGTGTCTGTCTTTTTTTCCCCACTTTTAAATGTCGAGATACCGAAATCTCAATGTTTTGGGTTCGTTTTTTTTTAAACTCGAGATTTCGGCATTTTAAAGTGGACTATATATATATATATATATATATATATATATATATATATATATATATACATACACACACACACACACACACACACACACACACGCACACACACATATGCACACGAGACCAAAGCACAGATGGCATTAAAAAATGTACTTGATTCTTGCTATATCCATTTACAGAGTGGGTTAGTCAGTGGGAAGGGTATTCAGTATTCATTATATATGTAAATCAATTTCAGAACCTTCATTAGAGACTTTCATTGAGTTTGTACATGATTAGTCGTGGATCATAGACCCTCTTACCAAACCATTTGTCTACACTGGTTTTAAAAGACCCCAGTATATCTACCTCCCTTGCACTTAGGCTGAGGCAGCATATTTCATAGCCATCCTGGGTATTCTTGAGAAGTACTTTTACATAAGTAAGTCTTGTTTGCGGTTACATATTAAAACTATAAGCAATCAAGCTAATAGTTATCTTTTTATAAATCAATAAATCATAGCTGTATTTTCTGGGGGCATTTCTGTCTACCCCCACCCCACACACACACACACACACACACACACACACACACACACACACACACACACACACACACACACACACACACACACACACACTCATATTCACAACATTCATTCAAGTTCTGTCTACCTAATCAGATAAATGCAACAAATACACTGAGATGTCTCCCAATTTATTATTATTAATGGGAAACATCTTGGTGCATTGAGTGTATTTATCTGAGTAATAAAATATAAAAATAAATTGGTCTTGTTTGCATGTAGATATTAAAACACTAAACAAGCAAGCTAACAAACACCCTTTTATAGGTCAGTAGATCACAGCTGTATTTCCCAAGGGAGCTTTTGAATCCCTACACACACACATACACACACACACACACACACACACACACACACACACACACACACACACACACACACACACACACACACACACACACACACACACACAATGTTACTACATTAAGCCAAGTTATGGCTAATTAATCAGATAAATGCAATGAATACACTGAGATGTTTTGGATTAGCATAACACTCAGTTGTCCAGTATTTGCAAGAAATGACAGATTTTATTTAAAAACAACAGGGTGCCATGAGTTCTAAGTATCCCCTTTAAAATCATGATTTGTTTATTCTTGTTTCAAAATGCAACCATCATGTCATCAGCCTGTGCCTGTGGCCCCTAATGTCAGACATGATGATGTCACAAGAGAGATGTGACTGTTGCTTATGGCATATGACTAGAAGGAGGTTAAAAATGCTTAGTAAGTCAAATCATTAACTTTCCTCCATACTGGTGCTAGTGAAAGTGTGTTTGTGTCAGCGTATTTAGAAATCACCTCAGGTTGTCTTTATTGTTTGTTGAACCCCTAATCATAAAACACATGTTGCTATTTTCATAGCCAAAGTACAGAAAAGAGAGGTATTTACAGTGTGCTCAAGCATAACCTGTGTAACTACTTCCAACGTGGTGTGCTGTTGTTCCCACTATTTGGGTAAGTTAGTTGGATGTACTGAGTGAAGATAATGGGCCATTTTAGACAATGCTGGGCTGATGTCAAGCTTGGCAAATACTACAGGTATTTAAAAGTAATTCCTGTAATTTTTTAAGTTGGTTCACCTGTACTCAGGCAAGATACCTGTTCCCACCTGCAGTGACTTGCCTTAGTGGGAAGTATCATTGGATCAGTATTGCACCGCTGACTTGTTTAATGTTGCAGTGTAATTTCTGTATACAGCACAGAATACATCCATCGCAGTTCCTCTTTTGATGTCAGTGTTTCTGAACTTTTGCATAGTACAATCTTGATGTCTTATTTCTGATGGGATATCGGCTGTATAGCTACGTAAGATTGTTTCATTTGGGATGCTGGCTGGCATCATTTTGTGTCTCTCATTTTCTAATTGCTAGGAGTTATTTGGTATGTAATTTTTATGCTAAGAGTCCAGACTATTGGACAAATGCAACAACTTTTTAACAGCCTTTCTCCAGATTTTCTACATCTGCAAGTTGAAAGGTATGCTTACCATTGGAATAAATACTGAATCCCACTTTTGCAGCAATTCCAGTTGTTTCTCGTAGACATTCAAGATTTTCACCTCTGCAGTTCTTCCCCATGGATGCCATAGTGATACAAAGATGTCCATACAATATATTTTATTTGTTCAGTGAATTTTATTGACATAGTCTATTAAATCAAAATTTTGACTGGGACAAACCTAATGTACATAATGTTAAAACAAGCAGATAGCTAAACTTTAATAACATAACCATATTTGTTCCTTTATAGGAGCTCCAGGAAATGCTTGAAAAACACCGGGTTCAGAATGAGGCCTGGCTTCTAGCAAGAGCAGAAGAAAATGACAAAGAAAGGAAGGAGTTATGCAGACTGAGGGTAACATATAAATTATAAGCATGGCAGATTACAGTATGATGTATTTTCATAATTAAATGAGGTGATATTCATCAGCTTTTTTTTCAGAAAATACATTTGTTTAATGAAAACTACATTTTGACTGTCAGCATTTTGTACAAATGCCTTTATTTTTGTATATTTCACATCACCGCACAGCCGAACGATGAAGGAAACCACCAGAAATTAGCGAAGACCACAGTTTATTGTCACTTTCGTCTCCAAGAGACTTCATCCTATTTTTTTTTTAATTTGTTCATTTTGTAGTGTATTTTATGATGGAATGACCACAAGGTCTTTGAGTAAAAAAATAAAGGAACATTATTATTGTATTAAGACTAAGAATACTAATAACCCCTATTTAGGCATTCCCTAAAATGTAAGGGATACAAAAAATTTTTGTTTACAGTTTTAGAACATGTAGTGATGAATATTATGGGTGGGTCCTGCAAGGATTTTCTTGAGCAAAGAGAAACTATGTGGCAGTTAAGATTAGGTGCTGACACCTAATTAGGTGCTGACACCTAATTAGTTGCTGACAAACAACCTGGTATAAATGATTTTGTTAATATTAAATGTTTTTTTTTTAAAAAAAAATAGGAGATTGAGGGTCTTAAAATGACTTGTTCTTGCCTTTTAAAAATGTCTTGGTCTTTGTATCTTTAAGAATGTGTGTTTTTTAATTGAACGTAATTAGTGGTTTGATATATAAGGAGTTGCTGATGCATGTTTAATTTATTCTGATGAAGTCTCTTGGAGACGAAAGCGACAATAACCTGTGGTCTTTGCAATTTTCTGGTGGTTTTCATCATTGTTTGGCCTGTGTGGTGGTATAATATTTTTACTGGTGTTTGGTTTGCTGCTACATCCTTTGGGATTGTTTCCTTTATTAGTGTCTTATCTTTCCGGTGGATGTCTGGACTGAATGAGGACCCACTAATGGAGATGTCTATTCATCCTACACCTGGTATGGCTGATGCAAAAGATACCAACTTGCTTTCCATGCGTGTTTGTTCCATGAAATACATGCAAAAGACTTTGGAAACTTTACTGGCAGGTATTTACAACAAGACTGCCTTTACTAGAGTTTCCTCTCTGATTTCAGATGATGAAAGTGTAGAAACTGTTATAGAGAAGTCTTCCTCTGGGCATCATTCTGACAGTGGAAACCATTTGTTTAGTGACATTAAGGCAATATTAAACTGTGATTTTGATCCATTTGATGGTTACCATTTGGCCCTATCCTCCACATCTATAACAGGGAGGGATGTGGAGGTAGAAAAAGAAGCCAAACATCTTTTGTCGTTGTTGGAAAAATCCTTAAAGAAGTACATGGCTTTAGTAGTGGAAACAAAATACTTTGATAAATGTATACAAGTGGGGGTAGTACCCAAGGATTTGTGTTTTTTCAAGTGCCTCGATGGTGTGCTACCCACTGACTCATTTTTCTCTGAACTGGCTTCTTTCTTTTCAAAAACCACACTAGAGTTTTTGAAGTTGCTAGTTGTTCGTAACAAGCAATGGATTACTGAAGTCCATAATGAAATTATTAAAACCAGAGCCTCATTTCAGAAATAAATTTTGAAATTGCCCTCCTTGAATAAAGACTATTCAAACATGTTGTCTTATATAGAGGAGTTTGATCATGGGCTAATTCAGGGAAAACTAAAGAAATTACAAAGGGACATTGATACTTATTCCACCAATATAGCGTTTTCTCACTTTTCTGAGGTTAGAAACACCTATGTTCCCTTTAAGGCATAAAGTATTTTCAGTGGACATTATGGCAACTGCTTTGTTCAATGAGGAATTCTGGCTTCCAATTGTAATGCTATAAAAGATACTACTGGCAACGTAACTTCCGGTTTGTCAACGGATTTTGAACAGCACAATGAAGAGTCTGCGGGTGCTGTTTCAGCCGATTCAAATGTGACTGTGGATGAGGAAACTGAAACTTTCAATGATGAACAGAATGGGTTTACATTTTTTGGACATACTTCTAATAGCATAGGGCGAATGCCTTTAGACAAGCAACAAATATTGGGCCAGAACCAGATGAGCGATGCCCCGAAGAGGAAGGCTTCTGTGAGAAACAAGAAAAAACAAAATCCTTGAGTGCAGACTTTTACAATGATAATTCTACTGTTCAAATATACAATTTGTCTGAACATTCTTTTACTTTTGAACATTTATTTGTTTTAGGATTGGGACTTAATTTTGTGCCCTGTAAAAGGATGGACTTGGGGCACACTTTGCGCGATTTAAAAATGTTTTGTCGGAAATTAAATTTGAATTTATTTTTTTCTGAAGTTGGTTTAGGTAAACGTACATTTAGTAAACCCAGCACCATATCTCCACCTTTAGTTAACACTTTGCATGTGTTTGAAAATTGCTGTGAAGATGAGATTAGGAGATTGATTCAGGTTAAGCCTGAAGTAAAATACTACAGTCTCACTAAGGCTCAACATTTAGCCTTAAAGGAATTAAGTAATTTACATCATCTTTGGTTTATGAAGGCTGACAAGGGAGGGGGGCAGGTAATTTTGGAGCAAGACAAGTATATACAATCTATGGAGAATAAGTTGAATAATGAGTTAAAGTATTTACTTACTGACTACAATTCTATTTATAAAGCCTACCATTCCATATGTGTACACCTATATGAACTTTTGATTGATGGTTACATCACTGGGGGTATGTATGAGTTTATGCTGGTTGACCATCCTTTTTTGGGGACCTTGTTTGGTATCCCCAAAATTCACAAAGACCTCCTTAATCCCCCATTTAGACCCATTGTCTCTTCACCCAGTTCAGTGACCATTTCTTTGGTTATAGATTATATGTTGACTCCTTTGGTACAAAAATTGGAATCCTTTATTAAGGACACATGGCATTTTCTGGATAAAATCAGGAATTTTAATGTTAATTATTCTTTTTATCCTGGTAAAAATATTATATTTACTGTGGATGTTCAGTCATTGCTTATCAGTATTCTGCATAACAAGGGAGTGGACACTGTTAGACAATTTTTGGGGACTGTGGCCATTGTTTCCCCAACAACATTTTTGTTTTATGTACTTTGTTGGATTTAGTGCTTAATAACAATTATTTTTTGTTTAATGGAAAAATTTACAAACAGTTGAGATATGTAGCTATGGGGTCAGCAGTGGCCCCAGCTTACACCAATCTTGTCCTTGGGTGGTGGGAACACAGTGTTCTGAGATCTATTATGGATCATTACAAGGTTGTTTTTTACGTTAGATATGTGGATGATTTTTTTTGTATTTTAGAACATAGCATGGATCAAGTGACTGCTTTTTGTGATAGCATAAACAGTTCTTCTGATTTTTTAAAATGTGTGGTGGGTAGCGTTGCTTTAACTGTTCATTTTTTGGATGTTACCTTAATGTGGGGCATGCACAACAGTAAATTTAACAGTAACATTCACAGGAAGGATACCTTTGTCAACGGTTACTTACATTCAGTAACCATCCAGTTTTTATGAAAAATAATATACCTAAGGGTCAGTTCATACGTGTCGCAGATATTTTCATATAATACTGTTTTTGAAAAAGAGGTTACA
The DNA here is from genome assembly GCF_019279795.1 of Protopterus annectens. Classification (NCBI taxonomy): domain Eukaryota; kingdom Metazoa; phylum Chordata; order Ceratodontiformes; family Protopteridae; genus Protopterus; species Protopterus annectens. The sequence continues at coordinate 1,019,570,895 of NC_056730.1, forward strand.
TTTATTTATCATTTCTTTTTACAGAGGGGATATCCTTCAGATTTGTTAGATAGACTTGTTGGAGAGATTACAGAAAGAATGGTTAATGACCCCCCCCCTATTTTATTATATGGGTTTAGTAATAATAATAAAACACAAGCTGTTTCAAGTGGCACAAATACTAACCTGCACAATAAAGGTAATTATGGTACCTCATGTTTTGGATATGTCCATTGACAGACATAGTATAAGATCTATTATAAGTAGAAACTGGAATATTTTACAAGGAACTTCTGCTTTATCACAGGTTGTTGGTAACAAGCCTAACTTTACATATAAGAATACTCACTGTCTAAAAAATTGTTTAAATTAGAGTCTCTTACTAGAAGTAATCATGATACAGGGAGGCGTTGTAAGGGAATGTACAAATGTGGTTTCTGTATCTCTTGTACATTCATTTTAGAAGGACCTTATGTTGAATTACCACATTTAAATAAGACCATTCGTATTGATGGAATATACAGTTGTAATACATGTGGTATGGTTTACATTGCTATTTATCCCTTTTGTGGTGAATTTTATGATGGAATGACCACAAGGTCTTTGAGTAAAAAAATAAAGCAACATTATTATTGTATTAAGACTAAGAATATTAATAATGCCCTGTTTAGGCATTGTCTAAAATGTAAGGGATACAAAAAAAATTTGTTTACAGTTTTAGAACATGTAGTGATGAATATTAGGGGTGGGTCCTTCAAGGATTTCCTTGAGCAAAGAGAAACTATGTGGCAGTTAAAATTAAGTGCTGACAAACAACCTGGTATAAATGATTATGTTAATATTAAATGTTTTTTTTTTAAAAAATAGGAGACTGAATGTTTTAAAATGACTTGCTCTTGCCTTTTCAAAATGTCCTGGTCTTTGTATCTTTAAGAATGTGTGTTTTTTAATTGAACGTAATTAGTGGTTTGATAAATAAGGAGTTGCTGATGCATGTTTAATTTATTCTGATGAAGTCTCTTGGAGATGAAAGCAACAATAACCTGTGGTCTTTGCTAATTTATGGTGGTTTCCTTCATTGTTCGGCCTGTGTAGTGGTATAATATCTTTACTGGTGTTTGGTTTGCTGCTACATCCTTTGGGATTGTTTCCTTTATTATATTTCATGTCACTGCACAATGTGCTGTGTATTTTTTTATTTTACTATAGTCTTGTGGGACATACCTGAAAATAAGGACTCATCTTGTACGACATATTTTTGTGCCAGTTAAGAAAATAAATGTGTTGAATGAGTGAACTAAATAAATCACACAGCCATACAAGAAGCTTAAAATAAATGTATATGGACATTTAAACTTAGAGAGTTGTTGCACTTAGCTGCTGCTTTACCTTCCATTTCTATGGGACCCTTTGGATGCCTCTGTTGACTTATACTCACATTTTTTAGGATGACATTCCAGTGCCTCATCAATCTGTCTGAAAAAAGTGTTTCCTGAAGTTTCCCTGAAATAGTCTGCTGTTCAGGTGCCGCCCCTTTCCCTCCTTTCTCCTTCTCAAGCCCATACCACCTTCTTGTCCTAGATAATATAACAAATTCCAGTCAAGCTCCTACTCACACCCTTACTGAATTTTGCACAGTCACTAAATGTTAAGCCTTTCTTCACATGCCTAACCCTCCTCTTGTTTATCTCCTCAACAGCAGCATTTGAGTAACTCTCTTCTGCATATTTTAGTTGAAATTAATACAAATCAGTTTTGAAGCTTAGACTTTTAGGGTGGCCACTAGATAATGCTGTTATAATCTGTATTGCAAATCTTTTATAATACATTTCTAAAAATTATATTCTTGAAATAATCTCCACATACTCACACACAGACACACACACACACACACACACACACACACACACACACACACACACACACACACACACACACACACACCACTCCTGTAGTTACTCTGGATTTACTTCACTTGACCGAAAACTCATTTGACCGAATTTCATTTCACTTCGACCAAATCGCCGAAAGCTCAAATGACCGAAAACTCATTTGACCGGATTTCATTTGACCGAAAATAATAGTGGCAGTGTATATGCCCTTTTCCCCACTGTAGTGCAACCCTGGAGTTAGTATATATAGTTAGGGAGGGTGGGGGACACAGCCCACCCCACATTGGGGGGTGTAGGGTACGTACCCCCCACCTAAGTTGGTTAAACTCTACTTACTTACCCTCTTAACAGAAACTGGACAATGTAAAACCAATCTAGGTGGGGGCCATGCCCACCACACCCCCGATGTTGGGGGCTATGCCCTCCCATAGCCCCCTAAGTATATATACTAACTCCAGGGTTGCGCTACAGTGAGGAAAAGGGCATATACACTGCCACTACTATTTTCGGTCAAATTAAATTTGGTCAAATGAGTTTTCGGTCATTTGAGCTTTTGGCGATTTGGTTTCAGTGAAATGATTCGGTCAAACGAGTTTTCGGTCAAGTGAAGTAAATCCGTATCTCTGCATGTTTGGCTAAAGGGTTCTCATCCAGGAAAAAAAAGGTAATTGTTCCTCTCTACTCAACACTCATTAGACCCATTATAGAGTACAGCTCCCCTTTTGGAATGTACCTCACAAGACATCTGCAACAGCAGGAAAGGCCACAGAAGTACCTCACAAAGAGAATTACCACCCACAAACAGATGCCCTATGCTGACCATCTCAAAAAACACTAGCTTTACTCCATAGCATATCACCTACCCCGAGGTGATCTCTGCCTAACATACAAAGCTATGTCAAACCCAAAGCTGTTGGGCATGCTACACCTAAATAAATCCCAATCTCTCCGGGCTACATGTTCTAGGGACCTAAACCTTGTCACCACAATAAACAGAACATGCTGGAGGAATAGATTCCTGTCCCAGAGACTTCCCATACTCTGGAACAAGCTACCCATCTATGTCAAGCAGAGTTCCTCATTAGCATTCTTCAAGAAAAATCTCGATAAATGGATGGGAAACAGGAAATTAACCCCGGGATCACTTCTGTGGCTCTGCTCGACAGGGGCACAGGAATATAATTTTCTTGGGTGGCAAAAGCCAGGGAACCTTGTTGGCTAGGCTTACATAGGCACTTGAGCTGATAGCCTAGTATCTACCTATGAACCTATGAATAAAATATCTTCTAGAAATTAATAATAGAGAAGAACCCACCATCTATATTTATTAGGTACACTGTCTCCACTTTTTGATTAACTGATACTTTAAATATTAAATATACTTTAAATATTTTTTATTCACAAACTGCAGCGCATTCTGGAAATCAGTATAATATTGGCTGCGAAAAGGAGTAGGACAAGTTCTAGCAGTTTACAGCCTCATTTACTGTTTGGTTGTTTCTCTTTCAAAGAAGACAGTTCTGTTCTGGGGCACTACTGCTACTTTGAAGACCACAAATGAATTCATAGTAGTCAGCTTTTCCTGTTTTAAGAAAGCCATGAAATGCAGCTTGGTTTCCTTGGGTGATGCAGCTAAGTTACATCTCTGTGGCTAATATGGATCAAACCTCAAAAGCTTCTTCAGACTTCATTCAGTTTTGTCACAGCTAAACTATCCAAGCTGACTCATAGTTTTGCTGACTACATTTATTTACCAGTATAAATGAAAGTAACTGGGCACACTATACAGCAGTAGAGGGTGAACAGTGGTAGATTAAGTGTATGTTAGGCCTTTGACATTTTTCAAAGTGTAAGCCCTCACCCCCCAACACACACACACACACACACACACACACACACACACACACACACACACACACACACACATTTTCCTGGACTACACATATTGTTGACACTTTGAACTGCTGCCATTATTGCCCGATTTCCATGCCCTTCAATTACTATTATAGTGACTTACAGTCTCTTGATTGTGTACACCTCAAATGTCCAATGGTGATAAAAAATGTTCACTTTAAAGTATTCCATCTTGCTTTTGACAATAAATACTAGTCCTCTAAAACCAAACTAATGGCTGTTTAACTTGATCATGATGATAGGGTCAGTTATTGTCATCCACAGACAGCCCCCATGATCAGCAATTATAACCCCATTGTTGACTCTATGCACCTCAGATGTATGATTTGTGGTATAACTTAATTAATTGATTATGGATACAATAATGCATTTTAAGTTTGTTTTATAGAAACTCACGGTAGACTAAGCTTTGCAACTTATTTCACACAAATGCAGACTAACCCTGCTAAGCCAAATGGCTAACTGAGCAAACAACAGTGTAAGTTACTTCTATAGACATCTCCAAACCCCACCAAGAAGTTATAGTCACTTTGATGTATAAAGTTCATCTGAATGTGATAAAAAATAATACCTCTCATCCTCTCAGCATAAGAATCAGGGATAAAACCAAATATAATGATGGAGAAAGACCCCAAGTCACAAACAAGTTTTAAATATTGTTTTCAGTTTGCTACAAATTTTGTTTTTTTTTTCAGTAATGTGCATTTTCTTTCATTATTTAGTAAGCGCAATCCTCAATGATTTTCCAGAAAACCACATATTTTATAAGTAACAAATTGAAATGTAATGGAAATTCAACAACATTTTCTGAAATCAGGGACAGTTGAGAGCTATGCAGTTTCAACTTTCACACAAACAGTTGTCAACGGTATTCCTAATTTATTTCACAAAAATGCATACTAGTCCTTCCAGGCCAGATAGTTAACTGAACAAACAACAAAACTGCAAGTTATTTTCATTCAAAGGCAATCCCCACTCCAATCCAACAGTTATACCACTTGCTGTGTGTACCTCATTCAGTTGTGATAAAAAGCATCTTCTCAACCTCTCAATGCAGGAAAAAAAGTTAAAATTAAGCAGATATTTTAAATAGTGTTCTTATAAATTTAAAAAGTTGCTAGTTGTGTTCCACTGCATTTTCTGAATGACATAAAGTCTGAAACTCAAATGTCTGTGATTATTTAGTGACTGTAGTCCATAATGATTTACAAAGAAAAAGCACAAAATTTATGAGGAGCAGACCAAAATATGAGGCAAAGTCAGGTGCTTTCTCAAAAATTACGTAGCGGTATATGACTTCAACTTTCAGGCAACTGGTCACAAATTTTCCAACTTATTTCACACAAATTAGTGCTAGTCCTGCAAAGCCAGACTGTTTAAAGTGAGAAAACAATAGGTAAGTTACTTTTATCTACAAACAGCCCATGTCCTCCTACACAGAACTTACAGCTCATCTAACTGTAATACCAATAAAGTGTTTTTAAATGATACACTAGATGCTTGTTTTGCATGAGGAATCATGATGAAAATACTATCTGCACGCGGTGACAGTTTGCATACAAGCCATGCATGCACACTAAAACAGTGCTGTTTTTTTATGTATTTATTATTACTTTTTTCATAAATCAGACAGCTGCCATTACTTACTGGTTGTATAAATACTCAATGCTTTACAAGAATACCACAAAAGATATCTGCAAAATCAGGGATGGTAGAGATGTTTTTATTTGCTTTTATTCACTTCCCCATTGCTGTTCTGATTATTTCCAGTTCCCTGCCTTCACTAGACAGATAAGTTCTCAACAAGTGTCACTCTACTCCCAGCATCTCTGTCACACAGGGTTGCAGCTCTGGAGCACATACTAGACATGTACAACAGATTCAGCAACCCACGTATAGAAAATATTCATGGCTGCTTTCAAATGATTAAAATTAAATTTATGAGGCTAGCAACTGTTACTTTAAGCACTTATGTAACTGAAATGTTTTAGGAGTGCTGAGTGTAACAAAATTACTTTAAATTAACAGAAGACTTATCTCATTGTAGTGACCCCCTGAAGTCACGGGCCCCAGATGGAGGCCTGCCCATATTGCCCCTATTATAATCTGGCACTGGTGGTAAACCTTTCACTAACCATTCACTAGTCTTTATCTTCAAACATCAATTTTCAGTAATCTCCATACTTTTACTAGGTCTCTGTATTCCCCACAAGTACACTAAAAACATTAATTAAATCACATACACGCTCTCCACTACTCCTCTTATTACTAGATGCAGAGGCTCAAAATAATTTATGCACGTTTTGAGTGTTCTTTAACAATAAATGCAAATTTAGCCTGCCCACTGATTTGGACCAGGCTCCTACCTTATACAGCTGTATTGTTATCTATGACAGTATATGAGCTACAGGTCTGTTGCCCTTGATGTTGCATTTACTAGCCACCTGTATTGGTTTAGTGTTTGCAAGTTACTCTCAGTGCATTCCATCTTCCTATGGCTCTTTCCCTATGAGTCCAATGACTTTCTAGAGTGAGGAAGTAGTAAAAACTCAGCCTCCCCTTCATTTTCCACTTTTCAATAAACCAGCTGTTCATGATGCCAAGGCAGAAATACTGCAATCTTTTCATTCATGATACCCTCACTGTCAGTGAGCTTTCATAGATCAGGACAAGCACAGCAGTTCTAAACTTCTTTTAGCACGGTGGACTGCACTAGCTCAGCTGTTTAAAAAGTCTCCTTGTTGTAGCCAATTACTATGGAATCTCCGGATGCAAATGTGAAAATTGTTCAGATGGCTGCAGAATGTGTAGAATGCTACATTCACACTGTGTACATAGCAAACTAGGGCTAGCCTCAAATGGGCTTGGAAACAGGGTACATGTCATTCAGGATATATTGAAAAGACACTGAAAGCAAAGGGAGGAGGAAGTGGATAGGATAAAATGCACTTTGCAGGAAATTCATGATGACTGACATAAGGAAAAGATAAAAGAAATTTGGTGGTTTGACTGGAGGCAAGAAATTCCTGTTGGTTGATGACAGTGTAGACGCCACCAGACACAGCATAGATGATGAGACAGAGGCAAGTTTAGAAGAAAATTAAGAAAATCAGATTCAAAACCACATGAAACTTTAATTTTCAAGCTCTGGACCATCTCCATTTCCACCTCCAGGGTAAGAAGGCTAAAAATATAGCAGAAGGTCTGACAAAAGCCCAATTCAAGTAAAAGATGTGGACCTCGGATGGAAAGAATAATGTTCTTGCTTTATTCCTCGATAATGCAGAGGAAATGAAGATGAGCTAACCGAACGGCAGCCATAACCATTATTTCTAGGTGATAGTTCCTGGAGTAGGCATGGAATAGGTAATAAAACAGAGTTCTTATATTTTAGGAAGGTAGGTTTCAGTCTGCTGGGAAGTACAGTAAGAAGCAGTATGGAATAATGCCATGGACTAAAGACTGTAAGAGTGAATCAAGGAATTGTGAAGAAAGAAATTACATTGTGTATCAGGAAAGGAAGTATGGGAAGAAAAGGCAAACAGTAAGGCTACAATGGAGTTATAAGTGACCAGAAGAAGGCACATAGCTTGTTAATAATGTTGGTTTGTTTGCTTATTTGTCTGTGTGCTTATTTATTTATATTTTAATGGGGTGATGCTCTGATCAATATTGACCGAGTCTTTCAGACTCAGTCTGGAAAATCATGTTTCTGACTTTACAGCTACATTTATTGAATGACTGTCAAGGTGCACAGGTCAAGGATTGTTTAAGAAATATAATGGCTGGATGGATGGATAGATGGATGGATGGATGGATGGATGGATGGATGGATGGATGGATGGATGGATGGATGGAGTCAAGAAATAATACCTAAATAAAGTTAAATAAATGATGAAACTTAATTATCTCTATGGTGCAGGTGGATACAACTCTGAATCCTACCCAGATGACCCAAAACTGACTATTGACATGGACAGTGGAGGAGCCAATGAGGGATAGTGGGACTGACTGGCAGATACTGGCTTACCCATGCAATGAGATGGTGGCAGTCTGACCTGCTGCACTAGCAGCACCTACTGGACAGAGAGGTCTACATCATGCAATATTTGGGCCAGGAAAGTGTATTTGGCTATTCACAGCCACATCTGTGAATGTTCCCATTTAAAGGGGAGGGCATTGCAGGTCCTTGCATGTACAAACATGCACATTGACTAACAGGTGTGGCATTAGGCCCAGAAATAGATAATTTCACATGTCTGCCTGAATTATGGCTGAACCGTGATTGGCTGCCAACTTGATGATGGAGAATATATGAGTATGGGTGCACTGGGGACTTGATATCCAACAGGCACAGGCCAACCAGAGAATTTAAACAACTGTGTAAACATTATTTATATGACTTTCTTTAACTGCAACAGAGACAGAAATCTTACCTGGGGACAATAACACTAGGTAATGGTTTCTTACAGCATGCAGGTGTAATTCATTTGTGTTTCTTACTTCTTGGAAGGAATAAAAGCAGAAGTTACACCCACTGTCTGTCAGTAACCAGTGTCATTTAAATGTACTGTACGAACACATTCTCATTCACCCTAACCCTAACCCTAACCCTAACTATAAAACTCCATCCTTAATAATAAAATTTCATTCCTAACCCCAATCCTAAAATTCTATCTCAACCCCTAACCCTAAAATTCTATCCCTAACCTGACCCTAACCCCCCAAAATTCTGTCCATTCCTAAAACGTCATCTCTAACCCTAACCCTTAAACACCCTCCCTAACATTACCCTAATGCTAACCCTTAATCTCCTTTTCTAACACTAAAGCTAAAACTCCCTCCATAACCCTAAAAGTCTAACCCAAATCAAAAAACGTACTTCAAATTACAGTAAAGAGAATCAGCTACCTAAAACATAAGAGACTCCCATTTTATCTCAGAAGCAACACACTGTTCTCTTTCTTGGCATAACTCACATTCCCGGTGCTGCCATACAGCATCTACCTGCATGCTGAAAATAACCATGGCTGGAAGGCTTTTACAACCATTGAAAGTCTTCAGCTCACTGTTTCTAGGCAGGAAGGCTGTTGGGTTGGATAGGAAGACTACAGTGAAATTCAGTTCAACACAATAGATATAACATTACTAAACAACATCAAATGACCCAAAATGCTTAGCCATACCCTTGAAATGTTCACAGAAACCCAATGGAGATTGAACAACTTGAACAAGAAAGAAATAGGCATGAGAAAGTGTGACCCCAAAGTAAAATCAGTAAATCTCAAAACTTTCTTTGATGCTATTAAAACATTTTTGTATAGGAACTTCACTGCTACTTATATATGTAAATTCTGAGACAGGTGCACACCTGAGTAAGAGGGATATTTTCAAATACCATAACTTCACAATTAGTATATAGTTACCTTATTCACACTTTCCATCGTATTTTTTTCTAAGAACTTCAGTTAAGTTCCTTACATTTGCAACATGATCTCATCCTGACGAAGGGGTAAGGGCACCATTCAGAAGGCATAAATGTCAACATCAAAAGAAGGAAGTGATGCCATGGTGAAGAGAGGAAGGGAAGCTAATGCTACTGTAAGGCACATTAGCTAGCACGTAGTAGGAGAGGTGGATGAGACTGAGGAGGCAGCTACAGATGCCTGTACCTTTGATAGAAATTCAGAGCACTTATTTACACTTGATATTACCTTCTGGTCCAAGAAGTGATATGAGAAGTGACTAGTCTAAAGTGTGTCAGGAGAAGGAGTAGTAGAAATGTAGAACTGGCAGAAACAAAGAAATGACAGGAAAATATACCATATCACTGGTATAGCAACCCTACAATTGGAAAGGAATATGTATGGAAAACAAATAACTGATACAGCTAACTGATTGGGCAGCAAAGCTCTGCATAAAGTAGACTGTATAAAAGATGGAGGGGGTCACAGTTAATTAGGTGTTTGAGAAATTATCTGATATGTACATCAATCTGATCTAAATTTGACAAACATATTCCTAGTTGTAAGGTACTGTACTTGCTATGAAATCATTCTAGTGCTGAATGGACAGCTCTGGAGTTGAAATGCTGAATACCCGAGACTGATCTCTTGGTTTAATGTCAATGCAAGCAGACGGATGTGTTGGTCTTTTATTAACTTAAGGCAGCATGTTGTAGGGTAACGTGAGCTACTTTGGGCTGGACAGTTGAAAGCAAAAGTGAAGATGACAATTTTTGCAGGTTACAACACAAGAAGAGATTTGCTACATCATATGTGACTGAAGTTCAACTCTGCAACCTATTAAACTACCAGTAGTTTAGAGGAGGAATTGTAAGTCAGGAATAGGGTTTGTGCTGGCTGGCTGATTAGTCTGAAACTAGAAATAATCCCATAGCTAGTAACTGAAAATAATTTATAGTATGGAGAGTAAAGTTAATTTAATTTCAACATATGGAAGCCTAAACCACAAAATGTTTGAAGAAGTGAACAATATAATAAAAGAAGGCAGGAGATGGGGAAGTAAGGTTAACATAGCGGAAAGGAAGCCTGCTTAGTGAGAGCCAAAATGAGGACAATACCTTTGCATTAGCATAACAAAGAGGATAGACCAATCTGCTTGAAACAGTTTCAAATATAGTTGCAGTTTCTACATAAGAACTACAGTCCCACCTCTGTTGTTAATTAAGGAGGCAATTGCATACAGGTGGAATCTGTGGTATAGTTTAATGAGTATGATGAGCCTCTGCCTATGTCCAAGAAAAAGAGCCTTTTTTTATTTTGACACTCTTCTTGAAGCCTAAATTTCAGGGGTTACATATGGGGTAACATTTTCTCATTCCAGAACTATAATGCATTCTTTAAAAAGGAGGGGGGGGGTAATGCAGTTTTGCATTCTGTTGCAAAACTGCAGCTGTACAGATGGCACCCTTACAGGTACACTGGGTACATGAGAAGCAGAGTATATTAAATGCCTGTCAATAAGATATGCAGCTAATGAACTGAGGCAAGTACAGTTGTCACGGTGTATTCTAGAAGAGTTGGAGGGAGGATGAGTTGGTTTACACCTGGCAGGGATATAAAATGAGTATGTAATGCTGAAAAGCTACTAAGCAAATTGCTATTTGGGGTAGTGAAGATACCAATGTTGTCAATCCATGTCTCATAAGTGTGCAGGATTTGGACAGTAAAGGACATGTGGTTTTGGTAGAATGAATACTGCAGAATGGGAGTGGACAGGAATAGGATGTACACGAACAGAGAAAGGCAATTGTAAGTGATTAATGCAATGGATAAAAAAGATAGTATGACTTTTTAAGACCTGTAAAGATTAATGGAGACTTGTTGGAAGGGAGGACTAATATCAAAGAGACTGTACGTCAATGGCAAAGAGGTAAGGGGATTAATGCTGGAAAGGGCATGGGTCTTCACATACTTTTGGCCACATCTAGTAGTTGTAGGTGTGAGGAAAGGAAGACAGAGGATAGTAAGTAGCCTGAGCCACCCACTGAAGCCTAGAACACCAGTTTCACTGTGCTTTTTGTTCTTGCACTTTACCATTACAGCATCTATAAATGTGAGACCTGTTTGTGGTGAAAGTATTTTTTGTAATTTAAGAAAATATATAATTATACAGATGCACTGAGGAACGTAAACAGCATGAACAGGCACTGGTTAATGAAAATGCTGAAGAGCATTAAAGAACCTGCATTTTGGAGGCAAATACTCAACTGTTGTACTCTGATATATGAAAACAAAACAGACTATGGGATGCCATCCTGGATAGGTAAGAACAGTATGAGATAGCAACAAATGGACTGATGGGAAAACAAGCAGGGAGACAGTTGTACAAAAAGGCATCTAAGTTAATATGGCACATAGGAAGATGAAATGCAATGTCAGCTGCTAACAGCATTGGTAGCCATGCTTGCTGAGCCAGACAGTTGAAAGTATAAACTCTCTCCATTCTGAATGAAGTACTACAGAATTAAAGGGTGAATACTGTGGTTCTTTTATAGAAATGCTGGTACAATAAGAATATTCACACTGCTATCTCAAAGAAGATTATAGAAATGTTTTGTGGGGCAGACCTGTGGAGTCCCTTAATGCTGTCTTGCAAATTGCCTATAGCATGACTTTTTGCAGTGGATATTCTGCCAGACCAGCTTGGCCCCAGTCTAAAGAAGACAGACTAAACTCCATGAAACTTATTGAAATATAGCTGCAGCATCTACATGAACCACAGAAAGAAAGATCTGTATAAAGTTTAGGCATCTACATTTCAACATGGCATTGACGTGATTACTTTAAAGAGATTGCAGAAGAAATGAAAGAACATTGGGCCATCAACATGATACAACAGAAAAGAAACTAGATGAATCACCAAAAGCAAGTGATGCAAGTTATTCAGGAAGGGAATATCTATAGAAAAGCCATTAAGCAGTGGACTAATAGCTTTCAATAGCAAGTCCAGTTCATCTTAGCCTTTTAATGCTGGATATTATAACTAACCACAGAGCAAAATCAACCTACTTTTTCTGAAAGCAGTAATGGTACTGTGGTCACACATACAGGAATCATCTATCTCCAAAACTATCCAGGGGAGCTTGTAGAGGAGGTAAGAAAGAAGTTTGGTGGGTGGCAACAAGGCTGGAGTACTGCCAATGAGCACCCGCTAAGATGGTAGCTGATATCCATTTCTTAGGAAACCTCAGGATCTTTCAAGTGCTTTTGGTTGTATCACAGTTTTATTTTATATATTAAAGGACATCAAAAGATCCAGGATGATATAATGCATCCAATACAACCTTTCATTTAGATTTCCTTAGTGTGTCATCTTTGCACAAACTTTGTGAGAACCTGAAATGAAGCCAGCAATTCCATGCGGTTAAATGCGATATTATGGTAAGGTAAAAGCTGCAGGAAGTCAAGACACTGCGTTCCATATCAACATCTGTACTGTCATTCATAGATGATAGGGGCACAATTAGAACAATGCTCACAGCCTACAAATAACAAATTTTGACCCTGTTACAAAACACATCAATACAATCCAAAACTTGACTTGATAAGATATACAATATATACAGCAGGTGGCAGACTGAAGACGGATGCATGTAGAATGACAGGGAAATAAATAGCTGCTAAAGTGCATGACTTGAAAAACAGACATAGGTAGGTACTAGGCTATCTGCCCGAGGGCATTTATAAGCCTAGCCAGAGTGTGTCGGCTTTCGCCGCCCAATTGATAATTAACTGATCCTCTGTCAAGCAGAGCCAATGAAGTGATCGCGGGGTGTATTTTCTGTTACCCATCCACTCGTCAAGGTTTCTCTTGAAGAGTGTTAGTGAGGGGCTCTGCCTAATGTAGTTTGGAAATTTGTTCCAAAGCATGAGGAATCTATCCCTCCAGCATGTTCTATTTATTGTTGTGGTGAGGTTTAGGTCATTAGAGCACGTTGTTCGCAGTCACTTGGATTTTTTTAGGTGGAGCATGTCCATCAATTCTGAGTTGGACATGGCTTTGTAAGTCAGGCAGAGATCACCTCTGAGTAAGCGATATGCCACTGAGTACAGCTGGAGTTTTTCCAGCCAGGCTGCATAGGACATATGTTTGAGGCCAGTAATCCTCTTGGTGAGGTACTTTTGTGGTCTTTCCAGCTGTTGGAAGTGTCTTGTGAGGTACATCCCAAATGGGGCATTGTACTCTATGATGGGTCTGATGAGTGATGAGTAGAGGGGCACTATAACCTCTTTATTTCTAGATATGAACCCTTTAGTAATTAGATGGGCCACATAGAAGGATTTCCTAACTACTTTGGCAATATGATTGTCAACGGAGAGCTTGCTATCTACCTGGGTCCCCAGATCTCTTATTACCGCTTCTGTATTAAGGGGGCTGCCACCTATGTGGTAATTCATGTGTGTTTTGTTTTTCCCAAATGGGATGATTATGCATTTTTTGGCATTTAGCTTGAGGCCTTGACTTTGACTCCAAGTGTCCATCTCAGTAAGGCACTTTTGGAGGATGTCCGTGTCAGCCGGAGAGTCAATTATGGCTCCCAGTTTCCAGTCATCGGCGAACTTGGTTAGCCATAGTCCTGCTGTGTTTGCCTGTACTTCTGAGACATATATGCTGAACAGTAGGGGTCCCAGGACTGAGCCTTGTGGGACACCACTTGTGACTGGTTTAGAGTTGGACCTGGAGCCCGCTCTTCTTACCATGTGAGTTCTGTCTGTAAGCCAGTTAGCAACCCATCTCATGACGTAGAAGTTTATGTTCAGGCTGGTGAGTTTTTCTGTAATACCCGAGTGGGGAATGGTGTCAAAAGCCTTGGCGAGGTCAAGGTAGGCTGTGTGAACCACCTTTCCCTCATCTATGGCCTTAGTGACTGTCTCGAAGAAGTCAACCAGGTTTAGTAGGCATGCTCTGCCTTAACAAAGCCAAACTGGGTCGGGTCAAGTGTTTGGAGGTTCCCAATGTCTTTGTTAATGAGTTCCATGATGATGTGCTCCATAGCCTTGCAGACCAGGCTAGTCAGGCTTATGGGGCTATAGTTACCAGGGTCAGTTGTGGCCCCTCCTTTGTGGAGAGGAATAACCGTTGCTGTGCACCATTCTATGGGCACATAGCCTGTGGAGAGGCTGAGGTTGAACAACATGTTTAGGTGGGGGGGTTAGTTCGTTCTGTAGTTCATGCAAGACACAGCCTGGGACACCATTTGGCCCCATTGATGCTGTGTTTTTGGCTTTTGAAAGGCCTGTTTTCACCTGTGCATCTGTGATTTCTGGGACACTACACTTTTCTGGTATTGTTGTGGGCCCTTTTGGGGGTGAGAGGGGGTGAAGTTTGCACTGAATCTATCTGCCAGGATGTTGGCAAGATCAGTAGATTCAGTATATTTTGTGCTATTTTGCAGTAGTTCAATGCATATCTGTGAGTTGCCACTTAGATTCTTAACATAGCTAAAGAAGGCTTTGTGGTTATCTTTTGAATCCTTGGCTATTTTTCTTTTGAAGTTAGCCTTGGATGATTTTATGAGGGACCTTAGTTTTTTACTGATACTGATCAGGGATGTCTTTCCTTCTTGGGATTTTCTTTTTTTATGAACTAGTTTCCTCCTTCTATTGTATAGCCTGTTTATTGCAGGGGTCCACCAAACTGGTTTCCTTCTCTTAGAGGAGTGAGTCTTGGTTTTGCTAGGGATGGCATGATCCATGCATCCTTGTAGGTGCTCATAGAGTGCATTTGTAAAGGTTTCTGCATCTTGGGCAGCGTTATCCTTTAGCGTGGGGGCTTTGAAACTTACCACCTCTGTCTTACGTAAGGTGAAGTTTGCTTTAGAAAAGTTTTTTACTGTGGTTTCCTTAGTTGGGGGTGGTGGTGGGGTGTGGATATGTAGAGTGATTAGTTTATGGTCTGATCTAACCAGTGATGGGTTGGCCTCCAGTGTGGAAAACCTGTCGCCCATGTTGGTGATGACCAGATCCAATATGTTTTCACCTCTGGTAGGGGAGTTTACCAGCTGATCCAGGGCATTTGAGTTGATGAATTCCAGGAAGCGCTGGGCCTGGGAGTTTGTACTCGAGTAGTTTTCCCAGTAGGGTAATTGAAATCGCCCAATATCAGGGTGTTCGGTAGGACCTTCATGTTTTCCAGTGTCTCCAGAAAGGTGAAGTGGTGGTCCTGGGTCATGGAGGGTAATCTGTAGCAGGCCACAATTTGCATTGCAGATTTGCCTGATGTTAGTTGCACATAGATGATCCCAGAGGTATCATGCTGCGCCACTAACCTGGAGGTGTAGGTATCCTTGATAAATATGGATACACCCCCTCCTTTAGGTGCTTAGCCAATTGTTGAAATTGATATTTTTTTCTTTATACTGAGGTATCATTCTTGGTGAGGGCAGGATGCTACTCAGAGTCAGGGACATACCAGCCTGGACTACATGATCAAAGAGCTCTTTCATGTCTCTTTTCATGTAGTCCAGGGAGGTACGTCTCAGGTCATTCACACCAACATAAACAATGACAGAGTCATATTTGTACTTGTTCTGGAGTGACCTGAGTGCTTGTGTTATGTGGAGGATTCTGGCTCCAAACAGGCAACTAACAGTAACCTTCTGCTTGTCCAGCCTAGTGAGTGGGATGTCAGTGTGCCTGACTATAGAGTCACCTATTATTAGTGTGTTAGGTATGTTATTTCGCCTTAAGGGCTGTGATTGTGCGGCACACTGATTTTGTGTTTTATGTGTTGTCTGGTTTGTGATGGGAGGTGCAGGTTGTTTGAGTGTCTGCTTTGGAGGTCTCTGATGCTTTTGCCGTTTTTTATTTAGAGCCTCCAAGTATGATTTTGTGTATTTATGTGTATTTTTTGCCAGTGCTGTTTTAGTAGGTCTATGTGTGGCTGGAGGTGTGGTGCAAGTGTTGACCTTCTCCTCTTGACTGTCTGTTCCAGTCTTGGGTGAAGACAGCTTAGCCTCCAGTTTAGCTGTATAATTGCATCTCTCGCATATGTTAGTGTTTTGTGGTAGGAGGAGAGGATTGTCTGTGTACATGAGGCAGTTGTAACATTGCCTCAGAATACCCCGATTCACCAGCTGGACTGGAGATTACACATGAAATTGCCCTTTGGTCATGCCTGAATAGTAGGGTGAGCTGCTTAGTTGCTTGGTTGGTGAGGGGTGAATAAAGAGCCTTGCCCTGCTGGGCAATCAAGTGTTAGGGTATATTAGTGCTTACTATTAGGTCTGAGCACGTGCTGGGCTGTAGGATGCTTTTTGAGTGCTTAGGTTGAGAGTTAGACTAGTTTCAAGGGAAAAACCAAAGAGGAGATTTAGTGGAGCTGGGAATAATTTAACCATAGCAAAATCATGCAAACTCAGTTTTTATAAGTAGGGAAATGAAAGAGATAGAAATTAGCCCAAAATGGTCAATAAACTACTAATTTCACAAGATAATTTGCAAATTGTAGACTCAAACTGTGAAAACAGGCCTTGTCAATATCGTTTACACATTCTAGGTACAGGTAGAGCATTGCCAAGTTAAGATTTTGTGACAGTTAATAATAAATTACCTCAGAAAATGTTGTAATGCCCACAATTAGCTCAAGTGAAAGATGCCCATCACAGCTCAGCCAGGAAACTTGCCTTCTCCTACCATGGTTACTGTGCCAAGATAAAAAGGCTAAATTAAGAAAATAATGAATCACTATTGTGCCAAAATTAAGTGAAGTTTTCTGTAACTGCTGTATGGGTTAACAGTGCACACTCATGTTCAGTAATTGAAATTAAAAAAGTAACTGAAGTCACCATCATAACATTTTTAGCAAACAGTATAATATTACGACTGCAATAATAAACTGTTGCCTGAGTGCTGACTCTTGTTACCCTGCTGCTGTGTAATAAATTGTATTGGTTTGTATCGAAGCTACTTAAAAATTTCAGTTTTATAGTGGTGTTCTTTCTTCTCCTGTTTTGTTTTCTTTTTTTTCACATCTAACTGGTTATTGTTTATCCTTGCCCCATGACCCATATAAATGCATCAGTACATTACCTATTTAACTGCATCTGTGCAGAATCCATGGTGTCCTTAAGTGCACATGATATAAGTGAATTTGTCTGACTCAGTCTTAGGGTTTAGAGGACCTGCTACAGCTCCTCTGCTGTCAAAATAGTAATTTTAGGAGACCTTTCATTGGCGCATCTATCACCATCACAAGTGAAAAGGTCTTAAATATTGAGATATTAAGATCCAAGATGATATACTACATATAACACATCAATGACTATGATGGAAAGTTGATGTCTACTGTATGATTTTTCTCAGTTTTCTGATAAACAAGCAAGAGTGCCCGACAGAGTGGGTAATAGTGAATTAATGCCTGCCCAGAAGTGTTGTGAGGTCTAACCCCACAGGACGACAGCCTTACCACCCCCCAGAAGCGCATTATTTCCCTGATAATGTGTACTTTGGATGGCATAACTGTACTTAGAGAATGGTCTGTCTGTTAAACTGTGTTTTTTTCTATTACTGTTTCTTTTTTTAATATTTTTTATGTAAAATAGTTCCTCTGCTAATATTTCAAACTTGCTCTAGCATATGTAATTGCTGTTGTAAAAATATATTATTTAATTCCCATGGCTGCACAGACACACACAGACACACACACACACACTCTCACACACACACACACACACACACACACACACACACACACACACACACACACACACACACACACACACACACACGCTCACATGCCCAGAACTTGCAGCCACTTTGCTGATTGAATACACCTCATAAATCATTGTGTCAAATGAATGAGAAAAAATCATGCAATGCTAGGCACTGCAAAACCCATGCCCCTTAAGTGCCCCTGACTTTGTAGAATGTCTCTGATTTTGCTGCATGCTTTTCTTTGTCCCTCTTAGAATTTTTGATTTGATATTATATCACTGAGGATTATAGTCAGTCAATATTCCAAAGAAGTAGTAAAAAATGAACACTGGAAACATGGAACACAAATTAAAAATGTAGTTTAATGTTAGTATGGTAAGCACTTTCATGATAACAGAATTGCTTCATCAGACCATGACAAAGTAGAAGCATTCACATTATATAAAAGGTTTTAACCAATCACAAAGCATCAAACCAAGCACACCCATCTAACACAGTTAAAAGAATTATCAAAGCAAATTAGTCATACCTCAAAGCAGGACCAGATAGTAATACATGCTTCATAATAAAAATATAAGGTGTCTCATAAAAACTACTTTTTCCTCAACCCCGAGATTTTAAAACGGGTTTCAAAGAAACATGTTCGTTAAGCCCAGAACTCCTGTTAGACCTCATCCTCAAAATCCATTCTAACTTAGTTGTCTCAGTTCTATTCCTTAAATCACCTAACCTAGCACTCACATAGACCCGATCTATAACACAAAACCTAAATTCATGAGAAATTCCTTTCTCAAAAACATGCTTGGCATGGGCATTACACATATTCATGTTCATTTTTTATTACCTCTCTGGTTTAATCATTTTTAATGGGCACTGGTTTACCTAAGTTTTGGTAGTTTATGTTGTTGAGTCAGTCAATAATGCCAAACATTAGAATTTCACACTTTGTATGGTTTAGATGAATGCTGATCCGCAGCCTGCTGCAGGTGAAAAAGTTTACGGCATATATGCTGTCTCTGTCTGCCTCTCTCTCTTTCTCTGAGTCTCTTTCCCTCTCACTCACTCAATCTCTTTGTATTTTTCTCTTTCTATCACACACACATGAATGCACATATACACACAAACATATAAACACATATCCACACACACACACACACACACACACACACACACACACACACACACACACACACACACGCACACACACACACACACTCGCACACACATGCGCACACACACAAGCACACACACAAGCACACACACACACACACACACACACACACATGCACACACACATGCACACACACACACACACACACACACACACACACACACTATTTTAAACTTGCTAAGCAGCAAAGTCACATTTAGTGTGTGCAAAAAATGTGTGCAGTTGGGCAGGTCACATCAGTGTTTCATAAATCCACCACATATTGGAATGAGGCAGTAAGCAACATCTGGAACTCACATATGCACAGTTATTTGAAAAATTACATTTTTTGTGTTTACTCATCTTTATTCAGATGGCATCAGGCATGCTCAGGAACCTAGAGTGCAAACATCACAGGGTATCCTATTTTAGGAAGTGACTTTATTATTTATTTATTTACTATTTGTTCCCCAGGTAACTGACCCTATTTTGGCTACCATCTGAAGCTGCATAACCATGCTAGATCTTTATTTTGCCATTTTTACAAACATATTTATCTAGACAAATACATTCACTAGTAAAAGAGAGTAGTTTGGAATTTCCAGTATTTAGTTATAACCTTCCTAACAATAGGTAGAACAGTCCAAAGAAGAGGTATTTATGATACTGGAATAACGCCTGGGATTGGGGCATTCAACAAATTAAGGAATCTTTAATAGTACAATTATCTGGCCACAATGTTTGACAAAAGCTTCTACAATCAGTCCAGAAATATGTCACTATGTCGCATTCTATGATCATATGAACCCAATCTGAGTCAAGAGCTTCATTACATCTCCAGCATTTTATTTTTTTCAAATTTATATATAACAGCAAT
This sequence comes from Protopterus annectens, assembly GCF_019279795.1. Taxonomy (NCBI): domain Eukaryota; kingdom Metazoa; phylum Chordata; order Ceratodontiformes; family Protopteridae; genus Protopterus; species Protopterus annectens. The sequence continues at coordinate 1,019,590,887 of NC_056730.1, forward strand.
TTCGTGGGGTGTTAGAAAAACTCTGTGTAGAAATGTCCATGTATAGATTTTCCAGTATAGTGAGGACATTGATTTTCTTGCAGATTTTAAGGATATATATATTTTTTTCACTTTTCTCAGAAAAAAGGTTCTTTGTTTTGTTGAGTAATTCCAAAATGATAATTCAGGGGGAAATTTTAATTCTAATAATCTTATATATGATTGGTAAGTATGGCTTACCATTAGATGAATTATTGTTTATATTAGAAAAGAAGTCTAGAATTCTCTGAATATTTCTAGTATGAGTGTCTAAAAATATTTTAATTTTGTCTTGAATATATTCCTTACATGTTTGTATATCTAGCCAACTACCATTTTCTAGACTGTATCAGCTGTCATATAATCAGCTTAGTATATTTTATTCCCATTCAGAAATTGAGGACAATAAATTAAATTACTATTCTTTAAATCAAACATTTCCTTGTATTAAAAGATGCTAAGCATCCATTTGTGAAAGCTATAGGAAATAATAATATTAGTAGTGCTTTAACTAGATAATTCAAATTTATAAATCTCTTAAAGATTAATATAACTTGATTTATGAATAGGGTAGAGAGTAAACTTATGTCTTTCCTTTAATATATAGTATTTTAAAACCAAAGAAAGATATTAATCTCCAGATTTGTATAAGATTCTATTACCAATTTATTCTTATCTATTATTATACCTTCATGTATTGATTTCTAGCAACAAACATACGAGGAGTCAAGCTTTCCCTGGTGACTTTCCCGGTCACCACATTTCAATAAATAAATAAATAATATTAGTTGTTCTTTAATTAGATAGCATTCTAATCAATAGATCTAACTCAGAATCTGATATCCCCCCACTCTAGAAAAAAATCTATCATAATCCCCTTACATAAGGGTGGAAAAAACAATGATTTAACAAATTATCAACCCATCTCTATTCTCTTCCCATTATCTAAATTACTAGAAAAGTGCATACATATCTAACTACTAAAACATCTATCAGATAACAGCCTCCTTGCACCTACCCAACATGGTTTTCAACGAGCACATAGCACTACCACTGCACTGCTATCCTTCACAAATGCAGTGGATAAACCTATGGACACTGGCCAACTAACATCAGTAATCCTACTAGACCTATCAAAGGTTTTCAGTACAGTGTTGCATTATAAACTGGTACAACAATTATCAATTCTAGGATGCTCTCAACCTACCCAAAAATGGTTCTCCAATTATTTAACCAATAGACAGCAATGTGTCAGATGGAAAACTAGTTTATCAAAATACCAATTTAATAGAACAGGAGTCCATCAAGGATCCATTCTTTGACTCTTGCTTTTCAGTATTTTTATTAGCAACCTTCATACTGCCTTTCTTCAAAGTACACTTTCCAATATGCTAATGACTCCACTAGTATCTCTTCCTCCAACAACTTGCAATATCTCCAAAAAATTACACAAGATGCCATCACCTAAACTGAAACCTGGTTATATGAAGCACAATTACTACTTAATCTTAATAAAGCTAAGCTTGTATTGTTCTTACCAAAACCTCTTTCACATGATTTCAAGGTATACTCTCAAAACAACACAGAAATTGAAATTGTATCTCAGGCTAAGCTATTAGGTATCATTATAGATAATAAACTTACCTTCAAACAACATATATTTAGTATTATTAAAAAAACACATTTCGAACTAGGTAAACTCTGTAGACACAAACAGTTTATGGACAATCCTCCAAAACAATTACCAATACCTTCCTGCTACTTGCCCTCTTTTATGGCGCTCCCATTCTCACCAACTTCCACACATCCCTAAAGAATGAACTTAAGTCATGTTATTAGAAAATAGCCAAATTTGCAACAAGCACACCTTATTGCACATACCACTGTCATGCCCTTAATGAACTAAACTGGCTAGAATTCCCCCATTGCCTTAACTTCATACAGCTATCTCTTGCTCACAAAATAATTTACAAACTGCTGCCTTGTATTAAAACCTACCCTACAGTTCTACATCCTCTCCTGAAATTTCCATTCCACAGATAAACAGTTTGCAAATGTATACAAACTTTCAAAAGAGCTGGTCATAGCTTCTACTGCTGTGCCACTGCAAAACTATGGAATACCCTACCTCCAAACATCAGTGCCTTAGATTCCTTTAAGACTTACAAAATTACACCTAAAAATCACTTTCTCAACTCTTGCATATACCCTTGCTCTTTAACTTATGTCTGCCATACTTAATCTAACTCCTCTGACTTTCTCTTACCCTTCCATACTTTATCGCTTCGTCAACTAGTCTCCCCATCCCATAACCTGGAATTTTATACTTCTCTACTTCTTTCTAATTCCTGCTCTCTATTTCTCCTGAACTACTTCAAATACAACATCTTATCTTATTCTACTATTCCTGCTTCTTTGACAAATCTCTCACTATATTTCTCTCCTCTGACTTCCTCTTACCCTTCCATACTTTATCTCTTCTTTAACTAGTCTCCCCATCCCATCACCTGGAATTTTATACTTCTCTACTTCTTTCTAGGTCCTGCTCTCTATTTCTCCTGAACTACTTCAAATACATCTTATCTTATTCTACTATTCCTGCTTCTTTGACAAATCTCTCACTATATTTCTCTCCTAAACCCCTCAGACTATCACCTTAACCTCCCTATTTTTTCTCACTATAATACCCTCCTATATCTGAGCAATACCTATCCACATTTACATTCTTGCCTTCAATTCCTCTCCTTTGAATACCCCTTACTTTTAATACTATCTCTATACAAGCATTTTCTCCTCGGTGTGTCTTACTTTCATTATTGCTTAACTTCTACCCTTATAGACTCAGAACTAATTCTGCTCTGCCATTAATGCTAATCTTAAAACTAGAATTTTAGGCTGAATTTCTATAATTTGATGTAATTGCTATCTTCATGACAAATTGTATTCTGTCTGCAGATATATGTATGCTTATATAAAAACTACTAATGTTTGAACTTGTATTAGAACCTATATAATGTTTCACTACAGCTGTTAAATCCTTTATGTCTGCATTGTTTTTTTGAGCTTCTCTCCCCAAGCCTCTGCTGAAAATGGGTTCCTGACCCAGTAGGACTTCCCAGTCACCAAATGTCAATAAATAAATAAATAATATTAGTAGTTATTTAACTAGATAACTCTAATTCATAAATCTCTTAAAGATTAGTAGAACTTGGTTTGTGAATGGGGTAGAGAGTAGACTTATGTCTTTCATTTAATATATAGTCTTTTAAAACCAAAAAAAAAGTATTAATCTCCAAATTTGTGTAAGATTCTATTACAGATTTATTCTTATCTATTATTATATTTTCTTGTATTGATTTCCAACAAGAAACATATAGTCATAGGAGATTACTTAAATAATTACAGACTTAGTATCTTCTTCTTTCAGCTTTTCCCGGTTAAGGGTCGCCACAGTGGATCACCTATCCGCTCATGATTGGCAGTGGAGTTTTACGGTGTTGAGTTGCCAGCCCGGCGCCCAACCTTCCACAGAAGGCACACACACGCACACATTCTCACCTAGGGCAAATTTAGAGTGCCCAATCCACCTACAGCATGTCTTTGGGATGTGGGAGGAAACCGGAGCACCTGGAGGAAACCCACATGACCACAGGGAGGACATGCAGACTCCGCACAGAAGGCACCCCAGCCAAGGATCGAACTGGAGAACCTCTTGCTGTGAGGCGGCAATGCTAACCACTGCACCACCATGGCCGCCTGTAAATCTATATTAGAGAATCAAATACCTCTCTCAACTCAACTTTTGGTGCACCAGTCAAAGGAGATTCTTGCTTATCTTTTCTGGATACTATTAAAATAAAACTTTAGTAGAATAGAGTTTATTTTTTAAACTTTTTTAGAAAAGGGGAGAATTAATGATTGACTAAGAAATAAGATTTTTGGTAAAATTATCATTTTGATCAATATAAGTCTATCCTCAAATGTGAAAAATAGTTTATTCCAATTATCTGTTAATAATTTAAAGTGTCAATTAGATTATGGTATGTTACCAAACTGATTCTTTATTATTGGTCTCAGTAGTAATTCCTAAGTAATTAACTGTTAATTGTTCCAGCTAAAAAAGTTTGTAAGAATTTAACTTGGTGGCTATCTCTTTATTTATAAGTAAGGTTTTTGTTTTATTATGATTAATTTTAGACCTGAAATAATCCCATAGAACTGACTATATGATTCAGTGAGAGTTCAATATTACCACTTTTGAGCAGAATGATATCAGCAAAAAGTTGAAAAAGTTGAATTTTAGAAGAAAATTCCTAATTTATTTTAAAACCTTTAATGTTTATATTTATATAATTAGCAAACAGCTCTATAACAAGTGTAAATAACAAATGGGATAAAGGGCATCCCTGTTTGGTACCTTTTAATATATCAAAAGTGTTAGATATAAAGGATCTTATTTTGACAAAATATATTGAATTATCATAAAGTTTTAAACTTCATAAAATCAGTGGAAAAATATATTCATTAAGTACTCTGAACAAGTAAGGCACTTCACAAAGTGAAAAGCTTTATCTATATCCAAGCTTATTATTGATAACTCTGTTTTATTTTTGTTTGCCATATAAATTAAAGAAAATAGTCTTATTATATTATCTTGAACTTTTCTGTTGATATAACCCAGTTTAATCTTCATTTACTAAACCAATGAGTATTTGATTTAATCGTTTTGCTAATCTAGACATGAAAATCTTGTAATTTACTTTTAAGAGTGATATAGATTGATAAGAAGATTATAGAGTAGGTTTTTTTATTTGATTTTAAAATGGGAATAATAAGAGAATATCTCTATGGAGGGTATTAGACCTACTCTTAAATTCATCAAAAGTATTTAGCAAAATTTTTAAGATACTATAAGGTAAAAGTTTATACAACTCAACAATTATCCCATCCATTCCTGGTGCTTTATTAGTTTTAAATTTTTTTATTTGGTCTTTTAATTCTTTAAAAGAGAACGACTTATCAATCTTGTTTTTCTGTTCTTTGGTTTGTTTATTATATATGTTTTCTTTTAAAAAATGATCCATTAAGTTGCTGTTACTCCATGTTTGATTTTGTTTTATTAATTTCTGCGCAATATTTGCTAAAACATTTTACTATATCTTTCAAATCAGTTATTTTAATGGCTTTATTTACTTTTTTATAAACAATCTCTTTAATATGATTTATTTTGTTCATGTTTTTGATCTAATAGCTATTCTATGGAGGCTGTTAGTGGTTACTGAATACAACTGTAATTTATTTGTTTTCTAGATTAATGGAAATCTTATGATGTAAAATTTCTGGATATTTCTGATTTAGATTTTTCAGCTGTGTATTTACAGCTTTATCATTAGTTTAAGGCATAATTTTAATTTGACAGTTTCAGTTTGGAGACCATTTAACTCTTTACCTCATTTCTTTCTTTTACATATATACCAGTTCTTAACTTTACCATATAAGTAAATTTTTAATGTGTCCTTACTATTATTATTATTAAATTCCATAAATTGATTTATCTCTTTTAAAAACATTCATTAAAATGTTTTTATTTTAATTATATATGCTGGGAGTCTTTGACTAAAAATTAAATTATTTGAACTTAAAGTTAAATTAAATGTAATATCATTATGGTCAAGTAAGGGACATGAAGCTATCAATATATCTTCTATTTTGGAGTATAACGCATTGGATACCACAACTTTATCAATATTGCTTTGAGTCCCAAATCTAAAAGAATAGTATATTTTAAATAACAAGCCAGTTTTAAATCTGATGTATCTCAAATATGCATTGTATTAATATAATGGTTTCAATATTTCACTACCGAAGACAGCCTCATTTGTTTAACATTTGTAGTGTCTTTGTCTGATAAAAAAGGGGTTGGGAGGGTGGCCTAATGGGTAAGGTGTTGTTAAGTTAAATGTAATATCATTATGGTCAAGTAAGGGACATGAAGCTATCAATATATCTTCTATTTTGGAGTATAACGCATTGGATACCACAACTTTATCAATATTGGTTTTAGTCCCAAATCTAAAAAATAGTATATTTTAAATAGCAAGCCAGTTTTAAATCTGATATATCTCTCATATTCATTGTATTAATATAATGGTTTCAATATTTCACTACCGAAGACAGCCTCATTTGTTTAACATTTGTAGTATCTTTGTCTGATAAAAAAGGGGTTGGGAGGGTGGCCTAATGGGTATGGTGTTTGTCTTAAAAACACAAGGTGCAGGGTTTGAGTCTCACAAGGGATAATTGGCTAGGCTTAAAATGGCTCGCAAGGGCAGTTAGCTTAGTACTAATCTATGAACCTATGAAATGCACTTAAAATTACCATCTGTCATCATTTCTCCTTTATAGTATAATGTTATAATATCTAAATATGTGTTAGCTATTTTAGTACCGATCTCAGGAATCCAATAGGTATTAATAGGAGTATAATATTTTTATCAATTCCTATTAACACCAATCCCAGCATACCATTCTTATCTAAAAATAATCCACTATTTTAGGTAGACCTAATGCTTTTTTCCAGAAAATGAGAATACCTTTTCTTTTTAAACCAAACTGGGAACTAACTAAAACTGAATAATCTTACAACAACCTATTTAAATCTTCAGTCAATAAATTACTTTCACGTAAGAAAACAATATCTGCTTTATGCAGAGTTAAATACTTATTTGAACTGCTGCTCTTTAATGGGTTTAACCCATTAATATTTAATGAAAGGCACTTATATGCTGGCATCTATTGGAATGTAAGGTTTAGAAACTACTATACAATGATTTAGTGCATTAAACATTACACTAACATATGAACAACTTGTTATGGACAAAGACAACAAAAATAATGTAAAAAATTCAAAATTAAAAACATTTTTAATCTCCAACATGGAATAACATGGAATAACGAATGCCAGGCTTGATGAAAAGGTCATACAAACCAACTATTAACAACACCATGTCACTACAAATTGCAATGTTGCTACTACTTCTATGTATATAAACTGAAATTTACTAAATTAATATTTTACGATCTTTAAGTAGGTGTTATATTATTAGTAAACAAACAAAAGAGCTAAACAGAAGCTTAATATATAGGAAGACATATCAAATAAAAGAACTTTGAATAATTATACATTATAATAATACTTATTTAAACCTAATATTTATTTATATATTAACTATTATTTTAAAGAAATAATCATACCATTCTTAAGACTTGCAATATTTATATGAATTAAGAAACTCTGTGTTATGAGTAAATAATGTTGTTTTAGGGTGCATGTGCCTGTAATTGACCTAGAATAACACTCATGTCCTATATGTACAACATTATATAACAGTTTGCTTCTATTTATTACACTTTGCAAAAAGGGTTATAAACCAGTACCTATCTTAACATTTTGCCTATATAAAACTTTACCTACATTCTTACCACATTCACTACAAAATCCTTATAATTGGCTGCAAACACTCATCTAATCTCTCACATAGTCTAGAAGTTTGTGAATAACAGCATACATACAGCGTACCATCATGCACCAACTTCAAAACTTTATTAAAAGCGCACCTAAAAACATGCTGGCTATGCCCTTGCAACACCCACTCTACTATCATCCACCCCATCCAACTACTACCTTTCTTTCACCTCCACTAACTACCTTGATGATAGCAAGCTCAGATGCTCATAAGCCTAGTACTTATTATACAGCAGGAACTTCTCATTGTTACATTTGTTAATGCCTGTTATGTACTTCACAGATAAAGATTCTAGTTGTCTACTGATGTACTATGTTCTTCATCTGTAAATATGTTGTAAGTAATTTCTATGTTAAATTGTTAATCGCTATGTAATCCAATGTAACTACTGTCTGTTTATTTTACTGTGGAGCTTTTCTCCCCGGGCCTCCGCTGAAAATGGACCCACGTCCAGTCGGACACTCCCGATCAACAAATTTAAATAAATAAATAAATAAATAATAAATAAATAAAATACATAAATTTTGACTATTTACATCCATGATCATTATCTAACATGCCTAAAATATAAAGCAAACTGTTGACATCTAATTATAGAAATCCACCATACTGGCTGAACAGGAATAAACTGGAGGAGAACAATTAGTGAAAACCACACTTTAATATTGTAAACTGTTGACAGCTGTATTTCATGCATGCAGAAGCATGACATATCTTAATGAAGTTGTATGTGATTCAAATAATATTATTTCTATTATTTCCCTGTACAAGATACATATCTGAGTCTTCTGGCTAATAAAGTAGTGCTACGACATTACCTAATATGCACAAATGCTTTCATCTAGGTATAATACTCATAAGAAACTGCAGGAATACATTTATGGTATTTAGTGTACCAGCAGCAGAGGGAATAGGACTCTCAATAATAATATTATAAACATTTAACAGTAATTGTCACTTAACTATTATGTATACACTTTTGTACTGTGTTTGAGACTTTAATGAAAACTCCTTTATGTGTCCCACATCAAATATGTACCCTTTGTGCACCATGTCACTTGTTTCTCCTTCAATTTTTTAAGAAGACATTTCAGGGGCATGGAACTAAAATGAGCTGTTCAGAATTCTAATAAAATTACTATTATATTAAATTGTACTACTTACAGTTTCTTTCTATAATGTCATTTTAAAAGCTAGATGATTTAAAAAGTCTGTTTTAGCATTCTATTTCTGTATTCCATTTGCTTTCTGCTTCTAAGGGGTTAAAGGTCGCAAAGCACTTCTCACTCTCTCATGAACTGTTCAAGATGGATTCAGGGTGACACAAAAACACATAAAGCTCAAGCCAAGCAGAAAACATTCCCCAAACTCTTCTGTGGTAATACTGCAGGAAAATATGCTGAAAAAAATCTTTAAGTACAGAAGGCTGTTGATCATGTTCTGCAAGCTGCATTTTAAATAAAAAGATGTTTATTAACAGCAAATAAGTAACAGAAAGCTAGACAACATTAGTAACATCTGTAGAAAGAAAAGAAAAAATGGAAACATATCAATACACACATTTTAACTATATACCCCACTATCAGTAACACTATATGTAAAAATTGTGTTAAATAAATAGTAAAACAGTATAGAGATTTTACATTTCCATCTTCACATATACAATTCTGAACAGTCAAACCAGCCCCAAGACCAGACCCATACTATTAAAGTTACTCAGTTACTAAATTATTATTGAAAAGGGATGGGTGAGAGAACAGAAAGGAAAATAAAATAAATAAAAATTAAAACTGGTTAACTTTAGTATTTCCCTTTAAAGTCATAATAGTATGGTCCAGATACAGATTTGCTGTATCTAGGACTGTTTGTAAGCTTCTGAGCCCCCCAAGCCTTTCTATGTCAGAGGGATGCCTTCTAGCTTCTCAGTGGGAGTGGTAAGCACTCGGAAGCCTATCTACCACAAGAGAAGTGGTTTCTGGACCAGAAATCGTAGTTTACTGGCCGTTTGTGCAGTTTTTCCATCTCTTTTAACTTTCTGGTCTAAAAGCCCGTGTTTGAGCTTTTCCCGCCTTTCCTGTAACTAGTCTAGTCCAGATACAGATCGCTGTATCCAGGACTGTATGTAAGCCTCTGAGCCCCCCAAGCCTTTCTATGTTGGAGGGAAGCCTTCTAGCTTATCAGTGGGAGTGGTAAGCACTAGGTAGCCTATCTACCACAAGAAGAGTGGTTTCTAGCCCAGAAATTGTAGTTTATTGGCCGTTTGGACAGTTTTTCCATCTCTTTCAACTTTCTGGTATAAAACCCCACATTTGCACTTGTTTTCCACCTTTCCTGTAACTAGTCTAGTCCAGATACAGATTTGCTGTATCCAGAACAGTTTGTAAGCTTCTGGGTGGTGCAAATGTCTGCTCTTCAATTTTTCCCTTAGATCTGCTAGTTCTCTCCTCTCCTGCATTTTTACCAGCTTATTAGTCTAGCACTTTACCAGACTTGTAGCAATTATTGTAGCACACAAAAGGGCTATCAGCACTAAACATTCTACAAGGAAACAGCTCCAGTACTTATTATTAATGCCCACCCCTCCAGGCATATCTAAAGGTCAGTTCCCTGTGCTTTCTCTTATTAACCTGGTGAACTTGGGCATCCTGAGGCAATGTAGCAACTGCCTCATGTACACTGACAACCCTATCCTCTTACCTCCCAACACTCAGACTTGCGAGAGATGCACTTATATATCCAAATTGGAAGCCACACACTCTCCTGCCAAGAATGGAATAGCTGGTCAAGAGGAAAAGGTCGACACTTGCACCACACTACATGGAACACATAGCCCTCTAGAACACACACCAGCACTGCCTTCACATAAAAACATAAAGCACACACTCACCTTCACAGAGGCTCTCAATAAAAATCTACCCAAACAGCAGAGGCCTCCAAGGCAGAAACACACTCAACTACCACAACATAACACTAATCACGAGACACATAACTCTCCTAAACAGTGTGCCACTCAACCAAAGCCCCTAAGGCAAAACAGCATGCCTAACAGACTAGTCATAGGTGACTCAATAGTGAGGCACACTGATGTCCCACTCACTAGGTTGAATAAGGAGAAAGTAGCAGTCAGCTGCCTGTCAGGTGCCAGGATCCACCACATAACGCATGCACTCATGTCTCTCAACAACAGGTACAAATATGACTCTGTCATTGTACATGTGGGTGTGAATGACATGAGATGCACCTCCCTGGACTACATGAAAAGAGACCTGGAGGAGCTCTCGGATTATGTAGTCCAGGCGGGTATGACCTTAGCCCTGAGAAGCATCCTACCATCACCAAGAATGATACCACAGTACAAGCAGAAAATGATTGATTTCAACAATTGGCTAACTTTCTGGTGTCATTCTAAGGGGATCCAGTATCTGTCTGCCTGCGATGACATGACTGACAGACCATGATGCTTTGCCAGAGATGGCCTGTATCTGTCACCCCTGGGCTTCTGGATACTGGCCAAGGCTCTTGCCATCCCTATAGTGCCTTTTTTAGGTGGTGTTCCAAAGACCAAATTAGCACAGTAACAGCTACAAACAAATGCATTCTGAGGGTCATGCTGCTCAATGCTAGAAGTCTAAATCTCAAAATGCACTCGCTCGAAACACTCCTTAAAATGGATAACATCGACATTTCTGCTGTAACAGAGACCTGTTTCAAGGCAGCAGTAAGCACCCCTGCACTAACAGGCTATTCATTAGATATTCATTCCACACCTTTTGGCCCCAGGACTTGGACCAAAGTTCCAAAAGTGGTGGTGTTTCCATATTCATAAAGGATGCGCACACCTCCAGACTGGTGGCCCAACATAACGCATCAGAGATACTTCAGGTGCAGCGAATATTGGGTAAGACAGTGATTCAGGTCGTAGCATGCTATAGGTCCCCAACCATGTCCCAAGACTCACACTCTGTGTTCCTAAGCACCCTGTAGAATATTAGGACCCAACTTAACACTCTCATACTTTAACTACCCCTCCATTAACTGGGAAAAGTATTCATGTACCAATACACTTGCCCCAACATTTCCTGGAATTCATTAATTCCAAAGTCCTTAACCAGCTCGTTCTTACCCCCACTAGAGGTAACAACATCCTTGACCTGGTCATTACTAACATGGGTGACCATTGCTCTACACCAGTAGTCAACTCCTCCCTGGTTAGATCCGACCACAAGGTAATCACCTTGGTAATCCACATCCCTCCACCCCTGCAAAGGTAACCACCATGAAAAGCTAACTTTCGGCTCCTAACAACAGAGGTGACTGACTTCACGGCACCCATGCAGATGGAGAATAGTTGCATGACCGCCGAATCATACACCAATTCACTGTATGAACATGAACACAAATGCATACATCTCGCCATACCCAATAGAACCAAGACACACTCCTACAAAAAAAAGAAGCCAATCTGATGGTCCCTTGCCATAAACAAACTCTACAACAGAAGGAGGAAACTGGTGCGGAATAAGGTGAAGTCCCAAGACTGGAAAAACTCCCTTATCAGCCTCAACAAAAAGTTGAGATACCTCATCAAATCCTCTAAAGCTAGCTATGAAAACAGAATTGCAGCAGATAGTAAAGACAACCACAAGGCCTTCTATAGTTATGTAAAGACTTTCCACAGCAATACCCCCATTTGCCCTGAGCTACTTCACAATGGTACCTCCTATACCGAGCCAACAGATATTGTCCATATACTGGCCGACAGATTCACTGCCAACTTTACCCCCCCCCCCAAAAAAACAACAATCACAATACCAGTAGATTTCCAGGCACCCAGTATTACTGCTGCACAGGTTAAAACAGCACTGTCCAAGGCCAAGAATACAGCTTCTATGGGGCTATCCCTGGCTGTGTTCTACAGGAACTACAGAGTGAACTGGCACATTGCCTGTGTGACCTGTTCAATCACTGCCTCACCTCAGGCTTTGTCCCTACCAAATGGTGCACTGCTACAGTCATCCTTCTCCACAAAGGAGGAGTGACTACAAACCCTGGGAATTATTGCCCCATTAGCCTAATGAGTCTTATATACAAAGCTATGGAGCGAATCATTATGGACCTAATAAACAAGGATATAGGGAATCTCCAAACTCTGGATCCCACACAGTTTGGTTTTGTGAAGGGTAGATCATGACTGCTCAACCTGGTCAACTTCTTTGAGTCAGTCACTAGAGCTGTGGATGAAGACAAGGTGGTTCATGCAGCCTACCTTGATCTGGCCAAGGCCTTTGATACCATTCCCCACTCAGGAATCATAGAAAAACTCACCAAGCTACACATCAACCCCTATATCACCAGGTGGGTTGCAAACTGGCTCACAGATAGAACCCACAGTGTGAAAGTAGCTGACTCCAAGTCAGACTGCCAACCAGTCATGAGTGTAGTCCCACAGAGTTCGATCCTGGGTCCTCTCCTGTTTGGTAGCTACTTCTCTGAAATCCAGGCCAACAAGAAGGGACTCTGGCTGACAAATTTTGCAGACAATTGCAAGTTGGGAGCTATTATTAACTCCCCGAGTGATGTTGACATCCTACAGAAAGGTCTCACTGAGACCAACGACTGGTGTCAGAACCATGGCCTTAAGCTCAATGCCATAAAATGTATCATCATCCCCTTTGGGAAAAACCCAGTTCCCATGACTTATCACATCTATGGTAGTCCACTGAACACAGAAGGCATTATGAGAGAACAGGGAACACAGGTGGACAGCAACCTCTCTTTTGACCACCACATTGCCAGTGTGGTCAGAAAATCCTTCTATGTGGCACATCTCATTACTAAAGGTTTTGCATCCAGGAAGAAAGAGGTCATTGTCTCCCTCTACTCTTCCTTCATTAGGGCAATCATTGTGTACAATGGCCCATTTGGCATGTACCTCACTAGACACCTGCAACAACTGGAGAGACCACAAATAGGATTCTAGGCCTTAAACACTTGTCCTATATGGACAGACTCAAAAAACTCCAACTATTGTCTGTCTCATATTGCCTGCTTAGAGGCAATCTCTGCTTGACTTACAAAGCAATGTCTGACCCAGCTCTGCTAGAAATGCTACAGCTAAAGAAATCCTAATCCCTCCACACCACATGCTCCAGAGACATCCACTTCATCACAATCAATAGAATGTGCTGAAGGGACAGGTTCATAATGCAGTGACTGCCCATGCTATGAAATAGACTTCTCATACATGTCAAACAGAGCACCTCAATGGCCCTCTTCAAGAGAAATCTTGATGAGTGGATGGGAAATAGAAAATTCACCCCGGGGATCACTCCAGTGGCTCTACTTGACAGAGGCACTGGGAACTACGGATTGAGTGGCATGATGCCAGAGTAATCCTATGGGCTAGGCTTGTAAAGGCTTCTGGGCCATTGGCCTAGTACACACCTATGAACCTATGAAGCCATAATTAAAATAACAGCAGTATTACAGTAACAGGGAAGCCAATACTTGTAAATTAAAATTATTATAAGGATAATAGAAATACAAATACTCAGAATAATTTGTGTGTCACTATGAACATATCTTTGTATTCAAACCAAGGTCTTTGTGTGCAAAAAATAACAACATATATCTATTTCTTATCACACTGAGCTACTGGGGCACTGCAGTCTGCTGTTTGACTGATTTGTGCCTAAAACGCACTTGGTTACACAGTCTAACCTTGTAATATAAGTGTAGTGTCACAGACGACTGTAGTAACAGTTGAACATACATGCCTGAGATTCATGCATGATAGAGAGTGAACTATGTATTGATACTTTGAATGCAGGTGTACACATTTAACCCCTAGTGGATGTGAATATGTGTGATCTGTACAGACCATAGCAGGGTGCTAGGTTGTATGCCTGACTCATACACATTTGCTCATCATATATTTGCAGTCTCCATCTATTACAGTCTCATACTTGCCTACAACAGCATGCCTACATTCAGGAATACATGTAGCTGAAAAGCAAAGGTTAACACAAGACAATGCTGCAGGGAACACACTATAATACATTACACATTACTATTCAAGGTTCAGATCTTATTGCAGAACATATATCAATTTTCCTTGTATCTTGTTTTACAGCTCCACATCTACAATTTGCATAACAGCTGCTTAGCAGACAAACTGCAGTGAATTCATGCTCTCATAGCCATACTTGCTGTGTAGCACCTGTACACTTGTATTTCTTCAACAACAGAGCAGATTAAACACAATACTTTGTGGGAATAAGCTTCATTTAGGGTGACATGACACGGTGGTTTATTACATTTTAAATTCTACATTCAGTTGTACTGCATATCCTGTAATTGATGAATGTATGTCAGTTATTACTTTCACAGTAGCAAACACAGTATACTTTATTAACAGTCATTCCTACACAGTATTACTACAGTATTGGCTTCCTTTCATCAATGGTAGCTTGCTTGCTGCCTTCATCTGTATTACATAGTACCTGGCATTAGTCACTTATATCAGTGTTGGTCTAACAACACATTTATTCACTACACTCAGAACACACTACACCTAATGGCAGTAAACAATTACACTTTCTTATTTATTGGACTATATATATTTTGCAAGTTATATCTGTACTCACCACACTGTCGGAGCAGCCTCACCAGTCATCCTGTATGGGCCTCAGTGTTACGAGCCCTCTCCTCTGCAGCTGTGGGAGGAAAATACACCATTATGCATACCTATCTATCAGATATTCACAACTACAATTTGATAAAGCAACACTTGATATATTATAAACTCCTGGGGCATTCTGGGCCAGAGCATCTTGGATCCATTGGGCCAAGAGCACTCTCTTTCATCATTTCAGTTCATCATAATGATGATGGACCTGCTCACCGTTGCTGGAGATGCCATTGGCATTGGTGAGCTCACGTGCCAGACGGTTCCAGGCCTCAGACTTGTATTCTTAGCCCTGGTACTGGCCCTGCAGCAGTCTGTCATCATGTTTCTTTACAAGGAGCCCAGCCATGACCCTGGACTCCAACATGCCCCAGCACTGTGCCCAAAAGCCCACTCCCCCTCCTGCACCTGCCATAATTCCTACAGGGATCAAACTCTAACAGGTTCTGCCTGTATTCCCACCAGTGTGGTTTAAATAAGGCCATATTCCTACCCTTTGCAATCACTGGACTGTTTTTAAAAATGCTGAGCAAAGCTCAGTAGAGTACAAACCCACTAAGCTGAGTTGAGCAGTGCTTTAAGTGGCAAATGCTGAGCAGTGGGCAAATCCACTTAGCTGAATACTGCTTAGAATGGACTTCTTAGCAATGCTCAAACCAGCTAAGCAGAGCTAAATACTGCTAAGGATTGCTCAGATAGGTCTTGTTTAAGCATTGCTTAGCTTGGCTTAGCAGTGCTTATGAAAACTGAGCTAAGGAAAAACAAGACTTGTCATTTAAAAAAATAGGAATTGGCTATTAATTACTCATTACTGATACATTATTATTAAGTGTATATATTTAACTTTACATGACCTCCCCCTATGTGCCTTCATTACATTACCTTGGGGTGTGACTGTACTGTATTGGATATTTGTGTTTACATGGTGGTTTTTCAACTCATATCGCCACTGACACTTGGACTCTGGACCAGCTACACTACCCTGGTTAACAAATATCACTAACTACATAAATAAATAAAATAAAAATTAATATAAAAATGCTTACCAATGTAAAAGCTGAATGGCCTGTCTTGGAATTTGAACCGTGCAGCTATTGTACACAAAGCCGTGACTCTAACCACTTAGCTAACTCAGCTGTGAAGATTTCAGCTATACATTTCTATATAGCTTCTTGATACATTTAAGCACTGCTGAGCAAAGCGCCATGTCACGCAAACCTGCTCAGCTATGCTTAAACTTTGAGGAAAACGAAATAAAAAAAAAATAACCATTAATTTAAAATTAAACTATTAGACTTCACATTATTAAATAAGTGCCAGAGGATACTTTCTTCATTGTTTTCGTGCTGTACAGCACTTTTACAATGCAGGGGGTATGTTACAGATACTGCAACCCACCACCTACATGACATTACAGTTCCCATTATTAAGTGTCTGAGAAAACTTTCTTCATTTATTTATTGCCATACAGCACTTTTACAATGCAGGGGGTGTGTTACAGATACTGTAACACAACCCCCTACATGACATTCATTTCACATTTGCATTTAAGTGTCCAAGGACACTTTCTTTATTGGAAAGTGCTGTACGGCACTTTGGAAGTATAGGGGGCATGTTACAGATCTGCAAGCATTACTGTCACACACACCCTAGCACTGATTCAGTATCCATGTACAGGGCTCTCCCTCAGTAGCGTGCCTTCATTAATATGCATGGTGCACTGCCAAGAGGGAGATGTGGACAGGGACACCATTCACTCCATGTAGGAATAACATTATTCCTAAAATGAGTTTATTAAATCTGGGGAAATATCTATTTACAATAAACATAAGAGTTTCAATTCACATAAAATATAAAAAACAGCACAGATGTAAAGACTCAGACACAGAAAAACAATAGCTAGCTAATCTCACTATATTTTCTAACTGTGTGAAGAATTACTGTTCCCCAGTTACTTACTAAAGCAAGGCAAGATGTAGTTAGGTGAGTGTCTCTCAACACTAGTAATCAAATATAATTTTGTTTTTACTTGGCCCAGACCGTTAAATAATACACGTGAAGTGAGTCAGACGACTGGGACAAATAGATATGTGAAGTTGGTGCTTCAAATAATATACAGAGGTTGCATGGAGTGGTTCTGCAGCCTTCATTGACTTTAGTCGATGGTGTAGCCACACAAAATAGGGAGACAGTTCCTACTACCGCCAGTGTGGAGCCATTGAACATAGATACATCCGTTAGGAGGAAGGTTCCAGGGGACTTTAATCCTTTTCCATATACACACAACGTGACAGGGAGGGTCCCCTCATTGAACAGAGGAAGGGGTCAGACAGCTAACAGCGCGTCCCACCCCTGAAGAAAATGTGAGGGGGTCGGGAAGGGAATCGATGATTGTGAATTCAGGGAACTGACATTACAATCAAAGGATGGCATTAACAGCCTGAGATGAGTAATCCACGGAATACCCGATCCAGGGCCTCCTAAGGTCCATAAATCCCTTGTCAGTGCCACCGATGAGGCCGCCGTGTGTGGCTGCCAGGTGGTCTATTTTTATAGAACATTATGCTAGACCCTTGTTTGATGACGACCACATATTTTGAAAGATAGTAACAGTTTTTTTAGTACAGCTGTAGTACTAATATAATTTTAATGCTGACTACAGAATGACATCACATCTGATCACCTGACTCTGTGATTCCTGCATTGCCCCCTCACTAGCAACTGAGTCAGGATTTGGCACAGATGTGTCACAATACACACATAGAACTTTAGGTTTATTACAGCATCTAGAAACTTCTACCCTTCCTGCAGAAACTAAGAAGTCATACTAGCACCTCAGAGTAGCATTTAGTTTGCCAGTAAGGACAATAGAGCAAGATCCCAGCCCATTTTTTCACAACCATTGCATTTCTGGCTGCATTCAGGCCTGTAAGATAACATTTTTATGGCCTAAACAAAGTCATTTAATTTCAGGCTATTTTTCTTAAGGTTAGCTGGGCCGAGCTTAACCTCTTCCCTTCTAATATCCTCTGTTAAACTATATACATTTAATCAGTTACAAAAATACAGTCTGACATACATGTATATTTCTTTTCTGTCCAGCATGACCCACTGTTGATACATTTTTAACACAAGCAACTTTACAAATACATTTTAACACAAGCATCTGTACAAATCAGTTTGATATTCAAATGACATATAATTCTTAACAAAACTTCAGCTAGCTTTGCTGACATATATTACACATGCACTGTACTACTCTCCTTAGCACACCTGGCACTACCTCACATCATCACAACTTGTATCATTAGTTATTATAGCTTTAACTGTGCAATGGTCAGTAAAACTGATTGTAATTGTCTCAGTAGATATCACTTCTAATTCTTCTGAAAATGCAACATAATCAATTTCAGTATTTGGATTACCTCTTTTGTAAGTATATAACCTCGTCTTTGCTATATCATTTGCCCACATTTCAACACCTATATACATGTATGTGCACTTTTATCAGTCCTTACCATTTTCTCACTTGTTTTCCTTAAGTTACAATTAAAATCCCAAACTATAGTAACAACCATTTTTACTAATATATATTGTTTTCATTTCTTCAAATAACTCATCTATTTTTCCTACTTTGTGTGAATGTATTTAGCACTATTAATCTCCAAACTTTCTATCCTTTATATTACACACTATACAGCTATTAGATTTTGCAATCATGAATTCTAATACATTTAGGCCAGTTCTGTTAATTAAAATAATTGAGCACAAATTATCTCTAAAACTCTATAATATTTATTTTTCTCTATACAACTTCAGTTTGACACTTCCTTGATTTTTTTTTAAATCTAACATCTTGAAAACATATTATGTCACATTTTTGTTTTTTCTGCCGAGCACAAAACATTCAATCTTCTTTCTAGATTAATAAAACTATATATATATTAATGATGGTGCACTTTAATGATGTTGCACTTAAACTAGAACTTTCCTTTTCTTGCATTTTGTGTAATAATTTGATCTTTCTCTTATCTATGCTTTTCCGAATGGATTCTCTGTCTATAATCCATTTGCCAGTTATGTCACCTTCAGTATGACTAATATTCATTATGTGCATCAATATTATATGAATGCTTATTTCCCTTAATATATTTTCTCTTATTATATCCACATATTTGTATACCTTCTTTATTCATAGATTCATAGATTGTTACTAGGCTGTCGGCCTGGGGGCCTTTCTAAACCTATCCAAGTTTTCCCAAAAGACTAATGATGTCCTACATCCATATAGGACATTGAGAGCCAGGCATTTATAAGCTACCTCTATTAATTTCAATTTTATTATCAATATTTTTCTTCCATCATGTTGTCATCTTTCTCTTCCATTTCATTTTCATTAATTTACATGCAGTGAAACCACAAATGGTCAGTACTACCATATTTTCTACATATCATCCTACAATTTTTAGCAGCATGTCCAGTTTCATCACATTGGTAGCATTTTCTCTTATTACATTCATTTCATAAATGGTCATCTTTCCCACAATGTAAACATGTCTTAGGCTGCCACATTACCAAAGTATTCCTCTCTTTCAATTAATAATCTTTGCATTAAGGAAATGTAAGATATTACCATCTTTGTTATCCAAACAAATAACTAACTTCCAGCCACCATTCCATAGTTTTTATTGTCCATTATTTTTAATTTCAAAAACATTTTGCTTTATCTTCAAAAAACAGTTCTGTATCACTTCCAGTCATTTATTTCTTATTATAATATTAGCACATTTAATCGCATATTAATTCCATGGAACAGAAAAGGATTTTGCATCAAATACAGACAAAAATCTATCTACTATCACACATTTTTCAAACTTTATTTCACAGAACAGCTCCATGCTAACATGTATGAAAGCCCAACATTCTCTGGTGCAGATTCCAAAGGGATCATTAAATTATCTCAACATATACTTCTATTGTTTCTCTGTTCTTACTCTCTAGTTGTGCTTTACAGTGAAAACAGGAGCAGCATATGCCTTATGCTGCTATTCAGCAGTTACTTTATTTACATTTACTACAGCTTCAAAAACATATCGCTCACCTTCACAAAAATCCCTTCATTCAACAGCATTAAGCATCTGTCCCACTACTTTTTCCTTGTTGTCCTACCTTTTTTTCTATAGTTACTTTGGTAACAGGAAATCATCCCTCTACTATGTCTGACCATGAAGCAACTGCATTATCATTTGATTCCAGTTCCCCATCACATTTTTTAGTACCTCATTCTGCAATTCATCCTCCTATGTTTCTGTAACAGAAATATGTGGTAATCATCACCCACATCATTTGTATCCATATCACCATGTTCATTAACATGCAAAGGCAGGTTACTACCATGTCTACACTCAGCAACTGTATCTAACTTAACTTGCTTCAAATATTCTTTAATTGTGCTTCCTCCTGGTAATAACCCTCTGGCATCATTTTCCAGAAAAAAAGTAGGGAAAGGTCTTCTGTTCCTTAGCCAAATTTCCTCTATTCACTATAAATACTTTCTCAGATTTCCAGTGAAAACAAGCCATTGGTCAAGGGGGACTAACCCAGTTAACACAAAAAAAGAAAGAAAGAAAGAAAGAAAGAAAGAAAGAAAGAAAGAAAGAAAGAAAGAAAGAAAGAAAGAAAGAAAGAAAGAAAGAAAAAATAAAGAAAAAAATGCAAAAGGGCATTACAATTATATATCCACATACCCCAGTATGGGGCAAAAAAAAGATGTCTCTTTGTGTGGACTACTGTCAGTACAAATGGCAATAGTCAGATCTTTCCTGGAAACCT
Source organism: Protopterus annectens (assembly GCF_019279795.1). NCBI lineage: Eukaryota > Metazoa > Chordata > Ceratodontiformes > Protopteridae > Protopterus > Protopterus annectens. The sequence goes on from NC_056730.1 coordinate 1,019,611,950, forward strand.
GGAAGGCCTTGTATGTTTATAGTAGAGACAGCAGCAATATCCACTAGTGTAACTCAGAATGTTTCCATAGCTGCTAACTTGCATAGATTTTCAAAATCACTGCACTGATGTAATATGATGTATATGTATGTTTATTGTTGTTCTGTTGCATTACATATGCTAACCATATCTCTCATCTGCATAGTTTTCAACCTCATAGCAGAGGGGCATCAAAAATAATAGCAAAGGGTCAAAAATCATAGTGCTCAAATCTGCATGTGCATAAATGTATGTCCCTCAGGGGTGGGGGCATAATTGTGTAAAGTTATCCTTTTTTAAAGCACAACCTATAAAATGAAAACCCTTGTGGTGTTAACAAATGCACATCTACATAGCTGTACCATAAAAAGTATCCTTGCTGCAGTGTAAACAGATACACATGCCTGTTTTATTGGCTTTCTATAAGTTTCATTTGTACCTATAACTTAGCTAGCAGAATTAATATTTACTTTGTATATTTTTATTTGTCAAAGGCAAGGTTTTGGAACTTTCACTAAACACACATTTATGACTTTGCTCATTTTTGTTCTGTTTGATATGTCGATCCAGTTAGACTAATATTCAAAAACTGCTTTCCACCTGACTGAGCCATTGAACCATTGTCTATGCACTCTTTTATTTTCTATTTTTTTTTTTTGCACAAACTGCACTGCATTTTTCCACAGCCCTCTGTCCTTTCTACTCATGATAACCTTATAAAAGCTTTCCAGTGTATAATTACACACACACACCCACACACACACACACACACACACACACACTCACACACACACACACACACACACACACACACACACACACACACACACACCTGACCATCAATTTCAGCTACTTATATGATTATGTACACCTCAAATGTCAACAGTGGGATCAAATTAATGAATAAATACATATATATTTTCCAGAAATGTATTTCATCTTGCTACTGTCAGACCCATATGTCAGAACCATTTAGTATAACTCATTCTTATGTACTTAGAAAGTTGCTAGTATAACAGGCTTTGCATTAGCAAACATTTTTTGAAAGACATAAAGTCTGAAACTCATGTGTGTCATTCGTTAGTGACTGTAATCAACAATTAGTCAGAAAAATGCATATTATTTACTAGAAAATTAAAGTGTTTATGAGGGACAATGTAAAACTATGAGTGAAAAATCAGAGATGTTTTATAGCGTCAGAGATAGCCCTCTGCCTGAGCCCCACCCCCTCCACACACACACACACACACACACACACACACACACACACACACACACACACACACACACACACACGCACACAAAATACATTGTGTATATACCAGTCCACATTAAACACAGGTCAGCAAAATCTTCAGCTCTGCATGCTACCATTATTTTTAAAAAGTCCAATCCTGGTGGTTGATTGTAGATTTACCTGCATCTGGTCCATTTTTACTGAGACAAGCTCCAAGAAATTCTTTCTTTTATTGACTCTACAACTGAGCCAATGAAAGAGATAAAAATCATAGCTCTCTTGTCAGATAAGACCAATCGACTGACACAGATATAGAAGTTAACTGAAGCACTCCAACAAATGAAAAGCATTTGAGAGATAAGATGCTAAGGTGACCACAGAGAATTGCCAAGCATGTACATGTAGAGTGAAATACTTTCTTTTGTTAGGATCAGTGAGTATACTGTCCAGAAATTTGTGTGGTGCATGATTTTAGTACTTGTTCTGCTACTACCAAAGCCAGGGTGTGTAGTAATCCACATTCATATTGAGTGCATACTGAGGTGCCAGCCCTCAACCCCTTCAAAGCACAATTTCATTATGTACACAGCTTTTGCAAACTGTCTGCCATGTACAGCACCACAGTGAATATACAAACTATACTGCGGTGGTGGTGCTGCGGTAGTGTTGTCGCCTCACAGTTAGACGTTGACCGTTCGATTCTCAGTTAGAGCGTCTTCTGTGTGGCGACATGCGTGAATGGGCATTCCTTCGTTGAAGGTTGTGCATTAGGCCCGGCAAGCCAGCACGTAAAAATCTACTGCCAATCATTAGCGGACCGGAGTTCCGCTGTGGTGACCCCTAACCGGGAAAAGCCGAAAGACACAGCAGCAGCAGATTGTATATGGCCTTTGTGTATCATCTTCTGTCTCTTCCACCATAGTGCCAGTATGTATAATCAGGACCTAAACAGTATATCAGCATTATATGCCATCTCCTTCTTTATAGTGTCAAAAGTTGGTTTGTACAGTCAGGCTGTATATAAGGTGCACAAGGCCTTGACACAATGCAGTCATCATGCACACGTGTCTCTTCATAGATGTGCATTTTTCATATCTGTGCATATGACGTGATAATCAATTGTGGTACCCTTTTTCCAGTGCACATGTACTTTAAGTCCCTCTTTTGAAGGGCTATTGGCCAACAGTATGGTGAAGACATGATGTAATTCTGCTGTATATGCTTTGGCATGCAAGTATCATTGTGTTCCTATTTGTTGTTGCTGCACGACTACCAGTGGTGTACTCCACAAGCATGTATTGCCTAGGATGGTACACAATATTGTGTCTTACTTCAACACTGTCTGTAGGAATATATGCATGCATGTATGTATATCTCTAGATAGATATATAGATAGATATGGGAGCATTGGCACTGCCCAACTGATGGTTAAGTTGACAGCTTTTCTGCCTGCTTAATTTATTGGACAGACAATATGGCAACTTTTGTAAGACATCACTATAATACTGGGATTGGGGAATATGTACTTTCTCAGGTATTGTGCAATCTCTGAGTTGATATATTTAAGTATCAGGGGTTGTGGGGGTGCAAATGGTAAGTATACTGCAGAAAGCATTGCTTTTTACTTGCATGCTCCAAGGCTATGTCTCAGCAGTGTGTTTTGGGTTTTTATTTACAATTTTTGTTAATGTTTAGATGATCAGTCTAGTGACATTTCAATTAACATCAGCAGACCCTACAACCAACATATTGCATTCCCATAAAACTATGTAACATAACCACTGAGACAAAGGCTCCCTGCTGCCTGGGTGATGTATTATTCACCTGCTAAATGTGTTCTAAAATAAACATGCATGTCCTAAGCAGTTGAATATTTGGTGATTTGGAGTTCCCTGTGGTATTTTGTGGGTTATTTAGTTATTGTTTTTCTCAATGATTTACCAGAAACCTCACATTTTTTGAGGGACAAACCAAAAATATGAGGCAAAAAGCTAGACATTCTGTGCAATTCTGGAGAGTTCAGAAGTATGGATTATGATTAATTCATATCACTACTCAATGAAGATATAACAACATTGAACTCTCATAACATCAAATACCTAATCATTGACCCCTTTACATCTAAGTCCTATTCAGTAAACTACCAAAACAGTGAATTGTATTGCATCAAATTGCCATAGTTGGCCAACATATCCCATGCCTTCACTGTGGTGCGATCTTGGAGTTGGTACATTTAACTAGCAGGGGTGCCCCCCATGTGGGGGATGCAAGTGGGGTGAAGGTCCCCTGCAGAAATGGACAAAAAAAGAAAGTTTTGTTTTTAGAAATTAGTTTTTCTGTTTTCCTGCACAGCATAATGTTACATATGCAGTGTTGGCCAACTATGGCAATTTGATGTAATACAATTTGTTGTTTTGGTAGTACTCTGAATAGGACATTCAATGTAAAGGGGACAATGATTAGGTATTCAATGTTATGAGAGTTTGATGATGTGATATAGACCCATGATGCAGTTTACTTGGTTTATCTGTTTGAAGACAAAGAGACAAGGAGTTTTTTCCAACTGTGAATATGAAGGAGTAATTTGCAACTGTGAATAGGATGAGATATTTAGTCATACTGTTGACATGGAAGATGTTGTCTTCTTGCAGCATAAAGTAGCCACTCAGGTAGCTGCAGGGCAGGCAAGTAATTGAGGGCATGAACAGTGGCAGCTGACACACCTTCATCTGTAACAGAGCATAGGTACAGTCCTCGGTACCACCACAATTAATACCCTAGTGGAGTCCATGAAATAAGAAGGTAGATGGACTGCTCATTAATGTAATACAGGATTCAGAGGGTACAATGCATACCCCTGCAGAAATGGAAGCCTTATTTTACTGGGATGGTGTTGGTGCCTTCATTGCCATTAGCTCTGCCAAAAGGGAACAAATAATTGCTGAATATGAACAAACAGGTAAAATAGGTTATAACCAGACATTCAGCTGTGTTATGCAAATTGACATTTTAAAACATCACAAATATGTGTAACATTTATGCATTTCAGCTGTTTGGTGGATATTGTTTTAGGCTTGAGAATAGCATTGTTAGAGATTGCATTTGTGATAACTTATCAGCTCTACACAATAGAAAAGGTATTTGTGGAATAAGGTACCCGCTTGTCTCCAATTACATGACACAGGGTTTATCTTGAAATTTTTTGATGTTTGAGTTAATACTTACATGTGCTAGTTTGAGCATAGTTTATCAAAAAAAAAGTTGGTCATTAGCTCCACTTTTTTTCATAATTCTTCAGTAATTCCTGCACAAACAGAACTTACAGGCAACTTTTTCTTTGATGTCAGACAGGTCACTTATGCCCTTTCTTAAGTAGTAAATGTTCATTTCAATGACTTTCAAAGAGAGCTAGGATAACAAGTTCAATTACAAATGAAATGCTGACTAGCAAGTATTTTTATCTTTCCTGAGTTGAACTCTAATGTGCATACCACCGAGATTATGGAGCCATGAATAAGTATATTTTTTTCTAAAGGCACCTGCACAGAGAATTCCCTCTGGCTATTTACAGTTACCTAGACTTACTTGCTGCGATAAATAACCTCTTAAAATCATTCCATGAGACTGAGTTATCTCAGATGGAAGGTAGTGTCATACACAGGTTAATAAAGGACCTAAGAGTCACTATGTACTTGTAGTGGACAACTGTAATAGTGAGTGGCTGACATTTAGATGGGAAAAGGGGGAAACAAGTCACTATTTTATTGTTATTAGTTAGCTAGGAACTAATGATTAGGGTATAGCCACACAGCACTCAGGAAGGTTGTGAGGTGACAGACTTTTATTGCTTAATCTGTTTTGTCCATAGAAATATGCAATGAATTTATTTTCTTCCACATCAAGAAAATAAATGGCTGCAGTCCAGAAATAAATAGTGCAAACAGTGCAATGTAAAAGGTGAAACTGCAAAACAATAGGGGGGGGGGTGATGCAGAGACACATAGTGCAGTGGCCGTAGGTTAAGAAACAGCTCAGCCAGCATACCATGCTAACAACCATATTGTGAAATTGAAATGAGCAACATTATTATAATGATGAGATCGTGAATGCAATGAAGATAAAAAATATGGCAGGGTGATTCAGAAATGCATACAAATTAAGTGGCGAGATCTCTCCATAACATTCTCGTGTACAGAGACAGTGACAAAGAAATCATATTGCGGTAGGTTTAGCACAATTTATTTATTATTTATTTACAGAAACTTGTTTACCAGGAAAGTCCAACTAAGCACAGGTGTCCTTTTTCACAGGACGCCTGGAGAGAAGAGTTACATGATATCATATTTAATGCAATCAGTATTTACAATAACACATTTGTAATGCAGTTTCAGTGAATACATAGCATAATAGTATAATAAAATTTGAATTATATTTACAATCATTAAATTTACAAGGCTTGTACTGAGATTTTGCAGATAGAAGAGTGGTGTATAAGATGGGTAGGAGTACTTTAAGAAATACAACAGAGTGAGGCATTAGATGGGTAAGCAAGTTTAAGTGTTAACAGAGAAGTAGTGATGGAATAGTAATTTGGTTGTGCTAATTAGAAGCAGGTATAATAGTTTAATTAGAACAACAAAGCGAGATATTAGAAGGGAATACACAGGTTAAATTATTTAGTACTTTAAAGTGAGGCACAAGAAAGGTGATGAATGGTGCTAGAGAGCTATGTCCCAAATAAGGAGCAGGGACAAAGCCAGGAGGCAGAGACGATGTCTTTTAGTAATGGTTTGAAAAGATGAAGGTGTGTGATAGAATGACTGATATTGGAATTTTATTCCAGGTTCTAGCCACACTATTGGAATTGACACTTACCCCAGCAGCACCTTGTGGCTTGTAGATGGTAAACAGTTGTTTATTATTTGACCAAAAGGAGTAATTTGGAAGATAGCATTGGAGTAGGGATCTAATTGCTGAGCAGACAGATGGGGTATGGATGATTTTATGGGTTAAGGTGAGCTGAGTATAAGATAGGTGATGAGAAAGTTGGAGCCAGTATAGTATAGTGTTTTTAGTGTTAAACAGTGTGTGTGTGTGTGTGTGTGTGTGTGTGTGTGTGTGTGTGTGTGTGTGTGTGGGTGTGTGTGTATATATATATATATATATATATATATATATATACTTACTATTGAATTTGCAAAGTGCCTGTGCTTGAACGGCATGTGTTCGAAAGGCACTTTTCCAATGGGAAGTATGCCGACCCAGAAAACATCACCTACACTACAGCAAATAGGTAGTGTAGTTTGATTATCTGAGTTTGGAATTGTGAGCGGAGATCCTGGCTCAGTGCAGAACAGGGAATTAACCCATTTCCTCACTGTAGTGCAGCCTTGGAATTGGTATATAAAATTTGCAGGGAGTGTGGGGGCACAGTCCCCACATGGGGCTGCAAAATAGTAAAATACATGTACCATCGACTGTGGAATGTCATGGTGTGTTAAGCTGCATAGCATGGGTGACTGACATCACCTTCTGCTGTGTCAAATACATCGAACTATGGTTGTCAATGTATTCAGTTTCGACTTGGCCGCTTTTTCAACATTCGGGATTCCACATTTTGGGTTGACCATATGACCGGTCAACGAATGAAGTTTTGGGATATCAATAGTAAGCATACATATATATATATATATATATATATATATATATATATATATATATATATATATATATATACACACACACACACACACACACACACATATATATATATATATATATATATATATATATATATATATATGCCCTCCCAACCAGTATCCACACCTACTACATCTCAGTAGGATCTGACTACACCTAATATTTCTCCCCTCCACAGCACAGAAATAGTGGACTGTTCCTGTGTGGACAGAGGCACCATGTAAGAGCCAGTACAGATGCATTACCTTCACATGCAGGCTCATGAAATGAATAGATTTACCCATTCCTGTGGACACCAAGGTATATGTAACTATGAGAATACTGTTAACAAAGAATCTTTCAGCAACCAATGGGGCTTACAGTGGATGTATCCCATTCATCTGCCTCAAAAGTACAACACAAATTTCTCGATGCCATGCTATAACCTGCAAAGGAGCATATCTTATTTCCACATACCACGGAGTTGAGAAATAACACCATGTGATGATTTGTTGAACTAGACCATTTCCCTGATTTTCTAGAAGCCATCAACTGCACCTGTATTGCCATCCTGACCCCACCTGGGACTCAGGGACAATGGTATATCACCCACAAGGTGCTCCACTCCACTAAGTGCCAGGTCATCTATAATTTATAGGATATAATGTGCAATGCCCTGATATGCTCATGATTCCAATATCTGGCATGCATCCAACCTACATCAACAATTTGTGCAAGGTTATATTCCCCAGGGACATCTTACTGGTGATGCCAGATATGCCCTGTTTGATAGGTAATGGCACCAGTAAGAAACACAAAGACCATGGCAGAGAAGCATACATCACCCTGTCACAGACATCAAACATCATTGAATATATGTTCAGATTGCTGAAGACCTTTTTCCACTGTCTAGATATTTCCGGAAACATCCTTTAGTACAGTCCAGAAACATGCAGCAAAATATTTGCTGTATGTCCAATGTTACACAATATATTGGTATGCAAATAAATACAGTAGGGGATTTACATTGGGGAATAGGATAAGCTAGAGCCAGCAGCATAGGTGGTGCCTGTTTAGGAGTCTGTAAAGGACCCAGCTGCAGGGGATGGTCATTTGAGGTGGAGACAAGCACTTCATACTATGGCACTGACTAAGAGGCAGAATCTGGTTAACAACTCTGGAACACACACTACATATAACAAAAATTAATAATGATGCATGCAATACTAATATACAACTATGCTGTACTATGCATGGACTGGACAAATTGTAGATCAAGCACAGGCTACCCTGGTAACAGATTACTAGGAAAGAGCACAGTTACCATCATATGCACATGTGGGAAGATCCACACTGACAGGTATTGGCAATGGGCATTGTGGGAGAAGGCAGCTGATATGGATAAGTGTATGTCATGGCCTACTAAGTGCAGTGAACTGGGTAGACTGTTAAGGGAAAGGGTGGAGTGTCTGGTGTGGTACTCATAGGCAGAGGTGGGTGGTGGTGATGGATGTGTGCATGGGTGGATTGAGACAGCTCCTGTAGAAGATGGAGCACTATGCATTAATCTCTGAGGCATGTCCATTGTACTTTCAGGAGGTATTTGTGCTGACCATGTGCATCTCAATCCATGGGGTACCCTCTCTGAGGAATGTCAGTGGCATGATCAACAACTGCCACAGAAGATGGATTGCTCTATGACTGTGAATGTCAAAAAGTGCTAAAGGTGGGTTTAGAATGTGCATCCCATCCATCTCTGCATCCCAAGCACCCTGCAGTGCGCTCAACAAGGGTAGTAGGTGTGGAGGAGGTGGAATTATGGGACTTAGATCATCTCCTAACTGTACTGTGGTGGGCTTCCCACCAGAAGTGGAAGAGGATCAGCCACAAGAATGGTGGTATCCATGCTGTACACCCACAAATGGACACCTGACAGCTACAGAGTCCCTATGGCATTCTTCAAAATGGTGCACAAATAGGCAAAGCCCTCTCTGATGTTGTCACACAGACTACATACCACTCCATTCAGCTCTGCAATGGTTGCAGTGACATCACCCTGCACCTGTATGACAGCCCTGCAAATTCACTATGTGGTAACCATGGAGATAGTCAGCTCAGTTGTAGGGAAGGAACCAAGGCACTGGAGGCCACTGCTTCCCTCCTCATGCTTGAACCAGATCATTGTCAAATGAAGCCCCCAGTATGGTAATGGACCAGGGCCTCCCCACCCATACCAATATCTCATTACCAAGCTATGTTTTTTTTTATGATAAAGCACTCTTCAAATCTCTCAGTATGCATGCAGTTGTCTTCTTTACTTTTGCAATGATCACACAGCTTTGGATTTAATTTAAAACTTTTATTTCAAACTTTATAGCAAAAATACTGACAGCTATTTGCCAAAAAAAAAATCTCTTATATTGAAAACAGAAAACAAAGTAATTAAACTACAACAGGTGCACTGGGATTCATAGTCAAACAGGAAATAGCAAAACAATTAGCAGTTATGTGCCAGGTGTAGGAATTCAAAATATAACGTGTAATGAAATTGCTAACAACCTGGACAAAAGTATCCCTTTTCAGGGGAAGCTAAAGAGCACTGTCTGGTGAAGTAACTTGGTCAGAGTCACGCAGCAGACAGATGAAGGTTAAATTATTCAAACTCTACACTACAGAGAACAGCACATTAACTGCTCATAGTCTTCCTCATCTGCACTAAGTACCAAACTAATTCTTTTGCAGCCCAACACAGGACATTTATCATCAATATGCCTGCAAAAAAGCTAAATCAAAAATGTATTCATAGTTAAAAGGATGACATTAAACTTGTATTCTTCACACTGTCCAGTTTCTTCATAATGAAATAATAAACATACTGTCAACAGTCAACAGTCTACAAAAAAGGAACCAAAGATCATAACTGAATAACATAGCTTATATGATGCTGTCAGCAGTCTACAAAACAAGGAACCAAAGATCATAACTGAAGAACATAGCTCATATGATGCTCCTGTTTGATATAATCAGTTTCTTTATTTACACATAAGTTCTATGTGATGCAAGAGCCAAGTATTTACTCACACAGATGAGTGCATGCACACCTACACACACACACCACACACACACAAACACACACACACACACACACACACACACACACCCACACACACACACACATACACTCCCTTGTATGTCTGTCATATCTCTCAACTAACCAGATTTTTGCAGAATGTCCAGATTTTTGCCTCAGATTTTTTGTCTGTTTCTCTTAAAACTGTGGTTTTCTGGCAAATCAACGGCAAATCGTTGAAGACTGAAGTCAAAAACTAATGGCAGACATTTGAGTTTCAGATTTCAGATCCTTCAGAAAATTCATGCTAATACAAAACATGTTATTCTATCAACTTTCTAACTTTGAAATAGCAATATTTAAGTGTCTCTATTTTTGGGCCTTCATCCCCCAATTATTTGGGTCTTTCTCCAGATTTCTTGCTCTAAGAGGTTGAGAGGTATGATGCCTGTGTACACCCCAGCTGTTTGCTTGCAAAAATTTAATGAATAAAAAATAATGGCCTAGAGATGTATTTCAGTTTACTGATGTGGAAACCATATAGTGCAACCAATTGCACCCCCATGCGCCTCCAACTCAATTATCAGATGAAGACCCCAAATCAGAAAGAGTTGCTAGTACAACAGGTTTTGTATCATCAAGCATTTTCTGAAGGATATAAAGTATGAAACTCACGTTTCTAATTATTTTGTGGTCACAGTTCATAATACTCTACTAGAGAACCACAACTTTCAGTAGGAGAACACCACATATCAGAGGCAAAATTGTGAACAGTTAACTCATTACAGCTGAGTGCAGCTCCAGGCATTTCTCCAGTTACCTCTGACTGCTCCTCTAGGCATCAAATATTGCCTGTTCATATTTGCATTAATAATTCCAACACCATGCTATATACAAGGTATCAGAATACTTTATCTTGAAGCATAAATGATGGTAAACAGAATTGTTTTGATATTTGACCTCTGTCAATGAGTATTTGTTAGAACTGTAAGGTGCTAACTTCATTGTTGTAAAGGCTGAAGCCACACCCACTGGGAGTTAAAGGTACACACAAAAGAGCTGTACTGGAGGGAATGAGTTAAGGAAGCACACACACACACACACACACACACACACACACACACACACACACACACACACCAATTTTAGCAACTTGTATGACTGTACACCTCAGATATTTGTTTGCGATCAAGTTAATAAATACATAAATAATTGCTCAGAAATGTATTCCAGCTTGCTGCTGTCAAAATCATACATTACATTCCATTGCAACTCTCCTCTGCACTTTCAACTTCTAAACTCATAAATCTCAGACAGAGTCCAAACTCAGAAACTGATTTTGAATATTACTGCTATACATTTAGAAATTGCTAGAATAGCAAGCTTTGCATTAGTGAGTATTTTGTAAAGGATGCAAAGTGTGTAACTCACATGCCTGACACTGTTTAGTAACTGCAAACCATAACACTTGGCAGAAAACTACATATGTAACTTGTAAAAGACCAAAATACCTATCATCTTCTCTTCTCATGAATTCTGGGCAAAGCCAAAATGAATAGGAAGAGGACGCATTCTTAAATATTTATTATCCATTTTTTAACCTGGTAAACCCACTGGACAAAGTTCAGGCTTAAACCAGGAGCACTGTAAGGTTAAGAGACTTGCTCAAAATCACAAAGTAGTCAAAAGGAGGTAGAAGGAATCAAATCTGACCTTTTAACTAAAGGAAGCAGTTTATTAACAGCTCAGAGTCTTAAGTACCATATAACTCTAATTCAGCATGGACATGTATTTTCTGAACAAGAAGAATTATGAAATTCTATGACATTCTAATAACTAACATTATTGACAGACTGTAACCTTTAGTGATGTACCAAAAAATTTAAAATTTAATGAGGAGAAGGGCAAAACATGAGGTAATATCAAAAACATACTGCAAAACTGGGGTGAGATGAGGGGCAGACCAACAGCTTTTATTCACCAAAAATGTTAACAGTATGATGTCCCCATGCTGGACCTGTAATCAAGGAGCCTGAATCCTCACTACTGACACTGGAAAGGGATGTGCAGTTGGAATACAAATGGATACACTCAGTATTTCCAGATGCAGACCTCTCTGCATCAATCACAATTTCCTTTAAGAGCACACAGGGTGTGCACTCAGTCCAGGGTTTGGATCTATTTGTTTCCCACCAGGTCCCCAATTAGACACCCCACCAGTACAGCTGTAGGGTTAGGTCCTCAGCCGAATGTCCAAGCCAAGACTTCCAGCACCCTCTGTGTAAGCCCATTGCTTTGTGTCCCTGCTCCATGTAGCTCACACACACACACACACACACACACACACACACACACACACACACACACCCGGGAGAGGCTGGCACACATCTACCTGTGGTGTCCCCATCTGCCCAGAGGGGTCTATATTATGTGATCAAATGGTCAAATATTTGAACATGTAAAACGGTCACAGAACAAAACCAAGAGCGAACCTGCATACACTAAATTAACTGCTATTTATTGAAGCACTTTTCGTGCACTCGGTGAGTACACTTCATCAGAAAAACTAAACACATATACAAGTCAGGTTTATATAAACCAAACAATCAAGTTTTCAATTAAACTTTCAAATAACCCGCCTTTCTTTTTCTTAAAGCTACAGTTAAACAAGTAGCTCAAAGTAACGTATGATGGACTCTTTACTCTAAATATATAAATATATATAAACTACCACTTATAAATAACTAACCTAAATCTAAAATATTATAACTACAAATGTATGCATATAATACCAAGTTATACACTTTATGCATATTAAAAATAGTATAACATACATTGTGTAGATAAACTAATAATGCACAATAGTGCTTAATGCAAACATATGTATCTGTATAACCTATGACTCCATAAAGTCAACAGTTGGTAGAACCCTTTAAAACCATGCAAATGAAAAAAGAAAAATATTAATAATAATAATGAATAAAAATTAATGAATAAAACTTAATAACAACAAGGTTATAAAACAAGTTTGTAAACATAAGGGCGTCATCAGCGTTTCAAGCTCTTAAGTTTTAATACACTAGTGATTGATCAGGATTCATTTAGACCAGGGAAATTATAAGCATTAAGCCTTATTTGCCATTCTAACTCCAATTCTTCCAACTGCAAGCAAGCTGGACCCCCTCTTTTAGTTTGATTAACTTGGTCAATGACTGCAAATTTAAAGCTATGGTTACTACACTTTAGGATATGTTTGGCAAGTGCATTGTCTAATTTCATTCTACTAATAGCGTATTGGTGTTCATACATCCTTTCACAGAGTTTACACTCCGTTTTGCCCACATAAAATGCGGGACACCTTTGGCATTTTGCCACATAAACAACCATTCTACTGTTGCAGTTAAATCTAGCTTTAAATTTAATATGCTGGCCATTAACCATCAATGAATATAGATTGTCCACAAATTTACAATAATTACAGTCTTGGCATTTAAACATGCCTGTAATCTTAGGAGGTACCCTTTGTTGACGTTCAAGTAGGTTTTTAAGATTATAACCTCTCTTATATGTAGCACTTGGGCCACCCCCCAATTTGACACAGATAGTGTGATTAATATCAAATAATTCCCAATTCTTCTTGATTACCTCAAAACACGACCGACTATGTATGTTGTATGTAGTTATCAAGCTGGGGACCTTCTGTGTGTCAATTTCATTCCCAACTATTGGAAAATTATCCATACTTTCAACTTTATTTTCAACAATAGGTATTTGCTTAATACACAACAAAGGTTGGTATATACCATTTGATCTTTTGAACTGAACCTCATTTATTAAATCATCTAATAAGGTAACCGGATAACCTCTGTGCAAAAACATTGATTTTAAGACTTGGCATTCATGCACAAAGTCACTATCCTCACTCACAATTCCTGCTGCTCGCACAAGTTGTCCTTTAATAACAGAACGCTTTTGGTGGTATGAATGGCAACTTGTAAAGTGCAAAAAGGAATTGGAATAAGTTCTTTTCCTATAAATAGTGGCTGTAACAGTACCTAATTCCCTATTCTTTGTGAGCCATACATCCAAAAATGCTATAGATTCTGTATTAAAAGAAGCTATAAATTGCAAGAATTGCGTGGATTCATTGAATGTTTGTAATATAAAATCACTGTTAACTACATCACCTTTAAGGAGGATAAAGATATCATCCAAAAAACGGGTATAATATATTATTTTCTCCTTAAGCCCAGAATTGTTAAAGACATATTCAGTCTCACAATGTGCCATAACAAGATTGGCTATACTTACCCCACACGGGGAACCCATAGCCACTCCAACTTTTTGTAAATAAAAATTGTCACCAAACATGAAAAAGTTGTTATTAAGAACAATTTCCATTAGATCTGTAACTAATGATATCTCCTCAGGTGGAGCCCCTTCCCTCTGTAATAGGAGACTAACCCATCCTAAACCTAGCTCTTGGGGAATACAGGTATATAGGTCTTTAACATCGACCGTAAAAAAGTTGTAGTCCATCCTAAACTCCAAAGCATTAGTCTCCTATTACAGAGGGAAGGGGCTCCACCTGAGGAGATATCATTAGTTACAGATCTAATGGAAATTGTTCTTAAAAACAACTTTTTCATGTTTGGTGACAATTTTTATTTACAAAAAGTTGGAGTGGCTATGGGTCCCCCGTGTGGGGCTAGTATAGCCAATCTTGTTATGGCATATTGGGAGACTGAATATGTCTTTAACAATTCTGGGCTTAAGGAGAAAATAATATATTATACCCGTTTTTTGGATGATATCTTTATCCTCCTTAAAGGTGATGTAGTTAACAGTAATTTTATATTACAAACATTCAATGAATCCACGCAATTCTTGCAATTTACAGCTTCTTTTAATACAGAATCTATAGCATTTTTGGATGTATGGCTCACAAAGAATAGGGAATTAGGTACTGTTACAGCCACTGTTTATAGGAAAAGAACTTATTCCAATTCCTTTTTGCACTTTACAAGTTGCCATCCATACCACCAAAAGCGTTCTGTTATTAAAGGACAACTTGTGTGAGCAGCAGGAATTGTGAGTGAGGATAGTGACTTTGTGCATGAATGCCAAGTCTTAAAATCAATGTTTTTGCACAGAGGTTATCCGGTTACCTTATTAGATGATTTAATAAATGAGGTTCAGTTCAAAAGATCAAATGGTATATACCAACCTTTGTTGTGTATTAAGCAAATACCTATTGTTGAAAATAGAGTTGAAAGTATGGATAATTTTCCAATAGTTGAGCATGAAATTGACACACAGAAGGTCCCCAGCTTGATAACTACATACAACATACATAGTCGGTCGTGTTTTGAGGTAATCAAGAAGAATTGGGAATTATTTGGTATTAATCACACTATCTGTGTCAAATTGGGGGGGTGGCCTAAGTGTTACATATAAGAGAGGTTATAATCTTAAAAACTTACTTGAACGTCAACAAAGGGTACCTCCTAAGATTACGGGCATGTTTAAATGCCAAGACTGTAATTATTGTAAATTTGTGGACAATATATATTTATTGATGGTTAATGGCCAGCATATTAAATTTAAAGCTAGATTTAACTGCAACAGTAGAATGGTTGTTTATGTGGCAAAATGCCAAAGGTGTCCCACATTTTATGTGGGCAAAACGGAGTGTAAACTCCGTGAAAGGATGTATGAACACCAATACGCTATTAGTAGAATGAAATTAGACAATGCACTTGCCAAACATATCCTAAAGTGTAGTAACCATAGCTTTAAATTTGCAGTCATTGACCAAGTTAATCAAACTAAAAGAGGGGGTCCAGCTTGCTTGCAGTTGGAAGAATTGGAGTTAGAATGGCAAATAAGGCTTAATGCTTATAATTTCCCTGGTCTAAATGAATCCTGCTCAATCACTAGTGTATTAAAACTTAAGAGCTTGAAACGCTGACGACGCCCTTATGTTTACAAATTTGTTTTATAACCTTGTTGTTATTAAGTTTTATTCATTAATTTTTATTCATTATTATTATTATTATTATTATTATTATTATTATTATTATTAATATTTTTCTTTTTTCATTTGCATGGTTTTAAAGGGTTCTACCAACTGTTGACTTTATGGAGTCATAGGTTATACAGATACATATGTTTGCATTAAGCACTATTGTGCATTATTAGTTTATCTACACAATGTATGTTATACTATTTTTAATATACATAAAGTGTATAACTTGATATTATATGCATACATTTGTAGTTATAATATTTTAGATTTAGGTTAGTTATTTATAAGTGGTAGTTTATATATATTTATATATTTAGAGTATAGAGTCCATCATACGTTACTTTGAGCTACTTGTTTAACTGTAGCTTTAAGAAAAAGAAAGGCGGGTTATTTGAAAGTTTAATTGAAAACTTGATTGTTTGGTTTATATAAACCTGACTTGTATATGTGTTTAGTTTTTCTGATGAAGTGTACTCACCATGTGCACGAAAAGTGCTTCAATAAATAACAGTTAATTTAGTGTATGCAGGTTCGCTCTTGGTTTTGTTCTGTGACCGTTTTACAGTTTCTCAGTTTGAATTTTATTTTTTGGTTTAAATATTTGAACATGTAATAGTCGACCTGTAATAATTGAACCACCACAATGTTAAATGGTTCAATGGAGATCTCCATACAGTGCATAAATGGAAGTTTTCCATTGTCTGCACTGTAGTGTGATCTCGGAGCTGGTATATTTAAGTAGCGGAGGGGGTGGGGATGCAGCCCCCCCATGTGGGAGGTGCAGGGGGGCTTACCCCCCTGCGTAGACTATTTAAATGGTTTGTTTGGGTGGGTTTTTAATTTTCCATTCAACATTGTGGTGGTTCGATTATTATGGGTAGACTATTATGTTTTTAAATATTTGACCATTCGATCACATAATATAGACCCACCCAGAGTATAAGGTAGTTATCACTGCCACCAGACACACCACAATCAGCTACTCCAAGATCCTTAACAAAGGGTGTCCAATTCTACTGTGTAATATTAAGGCTAATCCAAATGGTAGTATTTAACCAAGAGAGCTTGGTCTTCAGTAGTGGCCTACACAGTGTCACAAAAATAAGTATAATCACTCTCAAAGGTTAAGTAGTTTCTAAAAGTCCAGCCACAATAAAAGTTTTAAATATATTGAATAATAAATAATAAAACCACATGAAAATATTGAATACATATATACAGTAAACCACAGACTTCAAATCACAGTAAATATTGAAAACAGCATTGATGGACAGATTCATACAAATACAGAAAAACAATCTCTAAACTAAGCTTCACTATTTTCCTGACTGAATCTAAGAGAATTACTATTCCCTAATAACTTAATTGATAGAGCGAGGCACAATGAGATATGTGAGCAGTCTTTCTAGTTGGGTTCCCCGAAACAGAATACTTAATACACAGAGATTACTCCCTATAAAATCTAATATCCAAGATGGCTTGCAGAATTACTTCATCTGACTCTAGGTTCTCACAGTATCCTCCTTTGAAGCTGAGACAGAAATTTAGCATAGACAACTACAATACACATCTAAATGTGTATGGCTTACCCTCTTTTTACTGCTCTAATAAACAAAGCCTTCTCCCAGAGTCACCATCTCCAATCCTATTCAGCACTGTGGGATGTCATTTTAATGGTTTAACAGCTCATTTACATTTCACTTATTTTTCTTAAAGTAAGGTAGCTGGTTAACCTCTGCTGTCCCAGTATCCTCTGTTAAAATATACACATTTAATTCAGTTACAATAATGCATGTATATTTCTTTTCATTCCAGCAGGGTGCACTGTTAATACATTTTAACACAAGCAAACCTCACAAATATATTTTCAGCACAAGCATCTGTACAAGTCAGTTTGATATAGAAATGACATATAATTATTTACAAAATTCTGGGTAACTGTGCTGGCACAAGTCATACATCTATTGCCCTACTTCTGGCATGGCTGGCAGTACCTCCTATCATCACAAACAGTACAACAAGTTTTATATCAACATGCATTTTCTGAGCAATAAGAACTACAAAATGATAATGACTAGCATGTTTTGATGATGAAGATAAAATATGAGACAAAATCAGGGAAGTTCTGCAATTCTGTGAAGGAATGAAGCTATGCCCTCTGCCTGAGGGTGCGTGCACGCGCACGCACACACACACACACACACACACACACACACACACACACACACACACACACACTATTGCCAAATCCACAGTAAACATGGAGACATCTTTAGCACTGAGTGTTACCATTTTTTATTCCTGTGCTAGTGCCAGAATACATGCTTGTCTGCTATTGACCTGTTTTGACTGTGGCAAGCTCTTAGAATTCTCTCTCTGTCTCTCTCTCTGTCTATCTCTCTCTCTCTCATTGTCTTTACATTTGAGTCAATGAAAGAAAAGAATGTGAAGCTGTCACTTATCAAAATAGAGGGGCAGAGCATATTCAAATATTTCCTTTTAAATGCTTCATGTTTTATGGAACAAAACTCCTGACTGCAACAACTTAGATCATATCACCTACCCACTCCTACCACTTCTGGTAACACAAACACTAGTCACAGTTCATTCTTCATATTAACTATGAGGTACCAGATGTAAATATGTATATAACTAAATTGTTTTGGCTTTTCCCGGTGAGGGGTCGCCACAGCGGAACTCCGGTCCGCTAATGATTGGCAGTAGATTTTTACGTGCTGGCTTGCCGGGCCTAACACACAACCTTCAACAAAGGGACGCCCATTCACGCATGTCGACACAGAAGAATCTCTAACTGAGAATCGAACGGGCAACGTCTAACTGTGAGGCGACAACGCTACCGCAGAACCACTAAGTATATAACTTTAATCCTAGCTTATCCCTAAGAACTATGTAACAGAATTGTATAATCTACTTCTTAAAATTTCACTTACAGTACTCTGAAGGAAAATGTTTTAAACCTAAATCTGTGGTCTGTCTAAACATGGTTATATAGTACAGCCCTGCTCCCTACTGTGTCTGCTAATGTACACAAGAGGCAAATTTTGTAAATCGTGTCTCTGTGATCTATTTACATATTGTTTTCTCTGTCATTATCTAATGATGGAAACTGTGTGGTGTATGCTGGATTAAAATTGCAAATTGTTAACCGTGGTCCGTGCTCTTTTCTGGTTAAGAAAAATAAATAAATAGATAAGTAAGTAAATAAAAAAAAAAACAGGAGAAGCTGGAAATTCTATTTCTTTATTTTGTGTCTTACAGACTTTTGATGGCAGATCTCTGTCTTGTTTATGGCTAGATTGTCCTTGACCTCATGTTTTCCCCATGTTCAGTATCTCCACCAATACAAGAACCAGGGACCTAACTCTTTATCAACAGATAAATTAAACATGGTGGTGAGAGAAGTTTTATAACCCAGCCCCTCTCAAACCTCTGAAATAACTTTCCCTTGCATGAATCTTCACCAAAAGATAAATAAAACAAGGTGGAGTGACAGGTTTAAAACCCAGCACCTCACTATCCCCTGGAATGAACATCCCCTGCATGATTAGCTGTGCAGTTCACTAACATCATTTAAACCTAGACAACTGGATGAGTGTCTGCAGGTTTACTCAAGGAGTGACTGGTCTGGCCCTCATGGAGCAAGGAGGTTCAGACTGAGGCATGAATGGTCATAAGACTAAGTGGCCTTGGAATATCTATGAATCTATAACAAAAAGATGTATCTTTATTTGTACTAAATGGAGTGACTAAAAGGAGTAATCAGTGGCAGAAAATACTGAAAGATCAGCAAAAAAATCCAATCTTATGCTTTCTAGTTTACAGAAAGTTTGTTATATAATGTCAAACTCTAAAGTCAGTCAAGCACTTTCTGCTTTTGTTACCAATGCAGTTTTACACATCTGTGTATTTAAAACTTTATGCAACATGTGACCATTCTAAGTTAAGACTATAAACAATAAGTTGTAGTGGCTATAACACTAAGATTTGGGTGCCTCAGTGATAAAGGCATTATAAGGAAGGTAAACAGCTATTTTTCATTCTGGATCACTTTTTATCAGAAAGATAATCTGAATGCAGGACATTGGTCAGTCATTAATTTCCAAACCATTCAATGTGTTAATCAGTCATCAACTGTATAAATACATAGACTGTATACTACATTTAATAGAGACACATGTCAGCTGGAGAAGAGAAGCCTGTAAATGAACACAGTGTCAATGATAACCAGTCTGTAAAATACGTTTTTACACATTTCTGATGTCTATCAAGCTTAGCCATTTTAAATAAATTTATATTCAGTTGCTGTCTAATAAATTTTAAAAGACCTTAATTACTATTGACGTAACACTAATACATTTGTACTCAAATGGTAGCAGATTTACATCCTGACTTAATAGATGACTGCAAGCTGATATAATGTAGTGTCAATAAAGTTTAATAAATACTGATATATGGGTCTTATGGGGAAACTTGAAACATTAGAAAATCTACTAAACAGTCTGCAACAATTCCTGCTAAGGCCAAATGATATTCAGATTTTCTAAAGTTTCAACTGCGTTTCTCTTCAGAGTTTGTCAATAACAGGTTTGTTGCACTACTGGGATCTGCATGATGTAAGCAAAGTTAAATGCGTTGAATGAGGTTTAAGCTGTTCATGGAGCTCTAGAGGGAATGAACAGTTATTTCAACCTTTGCTAAAAGAATCTGCATCCATTTTCTTTAAATGCAACAAGATCAGTTGTCTTTGCTTTATTATTTATTTTTATTTTTTCTTTATTTATTTAACATTTGTTGACCAGGAATGTCCAACTAGGTTCCACAGAGCCTGTTTTCAGCGGAGGCCCGGGGAGAAATGCTCCAGATGCATGTCTTTGGAATTTATTAGTACAAGATGAAATTATATTTTTTCTTTTCTTTGGTCCAGTACCATCCTAATGTTTGATTTATGATACAATGAGTCACTTGTATGATAACAAGACCAATGCAAGTCTGTAACTTTATATTTCTTATTGCAAAATGCATTTTTCTTATTTTGTTCTTAAGATGCAGAGTGAACTGCTGTGGAGTTCTGAAATAGCAAAGTCTATAATACTTTGCAGTAGTATGGATTTGCATGATATTTCACTTTTTATTTTCAAAAACTGAATGAGATGAAAGGTGTACAGTTGGAAAATCACCAGCTACCTAATTTATGTTCTTCTGCAGTAGATTCTGCAAACTGATGATTTTTCCCTACATGCAGTGACCTCAAAGCTGATTATAGTTAAGGAATGCAGAGTGTCTTCCTACTATGGGGTGTAAAGATAAACCTTCCAAAAACAGACTTTATATTACACAGTGCTTTGTCTTACAAGTACTCCACCTAGTTACTTTCTTATTCCTTTGTAATTTACTACAGTTTAAGAAGTAGGCATTGTAGCCTGACCCTCTGATGTACAGGGATAAAGCCTTGACCATATCAAGGGCAACATGAGTTTGATTAGCAAGTCAGGGACTGAAGGGTGTGAGCACACAGGCTTTAAAACAAAAGTAAGTAGGGCAGTAATACAACAAAATAATTAAGGTTGCTGCTTCACTGCACTTGGTTGTAAAATTCAGTTCTCGTTATGTGTACCTTCTGTATTGAGTATCTATATCCATCCTGCATTAATATGGGTTTTTATCTAGTATGTTGGTACCTTCCAGCATCATAAATGCAAATGAAATTGTACTCCTCAAACAGTCCATTGATGTCTATGAGGGGTGAATGTGCACATGTGTTTGTATGGTATGGGCTGGCATGGCATCTAGGATACATTTCTCTGCATTGTATTCCAAGTGTACAGAAATAATCTCTGGCTTCCCTATGACCCTATATTGAATTAAGCAGAATAATGAATGAATGAATGAAACAACAGGATAGAACTGGATTGAAGAGGACCATTTTTATAACGAAGACAAGGACCTTTTCATTTCTGCATCAATATACATTCTGGTTTCATGATACTTCTATGCTCACAGGGGGTCCACTGGTTTAGTCAACAGGGAGTTTGGTTGACATCTGTTTAATTGACTACATCTCTCCCATAGATTGCCACTACTCTGGAATAAACCTTCAATTTATATGAAGCAGAGCTACTCATTGCCCCTGTTCTAGCACAACCTGGACAAATGGATGGGAGACCACAAATTCACCCTGGGGTTGGCATCTATGTCGCTCATGTACAGGGGTCGTCACTGTTTATCATAGACTCTCTCTGCAGATAGTTGGCAGGTGTGGGAGATATGTACATACTAGGATGTTTCAAAAAATAGTTTTTCTCTAATAATTTTGCATAGGTTTCTAAAATGTGAGGTTTGGTGAGTTGTGTGTTTATGCCAAAAATTGGAATTGTCTGACTTCATTAAGTGACAGCTCACAGCATGTAAAAAATCACACTGTTTCCAGTACCGCAGTACCACTAATTGCACTCCAGTGTTGTATTTATCCATCTCCAGTCAGTTTTACTTGAGCTTCCATAACCTCCTGCAACCTATTTTACTTATTTAAAGCCTTGTGTACTATTTAATTCTATTTTCATTGTTCAAAATTCTATGCTGTTTCCTATTTACACTATGCAGAGTGAAAAATTGTATTTAATTACTTTTTGATGATTTATCAAGTCATATAGTTTCTGCACATGTGGCTGGCAGTGTTAATGTTAATTGGCAGAGCCCAGTCCCCCTAATGGTGAACCATGAGCTCAGTGAGAAAGTCAACCAGAGCTGCTACTGATGTCTGGCTTGTTGACCAGCAGTTACCTGCCCTTAATATCTCAACTTTCTCAAATCAGCTTCCAACCAACAGTCACATTTTATGCAGACTGTTCAATGATCTTAAAACCAGCAAGTTAGCTCTTTCAGCAAGTTGTTCAAATGCTGTTGATGAAGTTCTGCAGTTATGGCAGTTAGCTGGCATACCTATAACACAGAAGCCGAATGCAGTGGCAAAATCCAAAACTTTGTCTGAGAAGCATTCTAGAATCAGGAAGAAGAAGAAGCGCCAGTCAGATATAAAGTCTCAGAAACAGATTTTAACAATGCACTTTCGAAGCTTTTTGATGTGGGGCATGCTGATGCAGAATTATTGATAAAGACTCAAGAAGACTGGTATGTTCTACAAGATCAACGTACAGACAGAAAAATGATAATTGGTGGAGAGAACATTGAATTCAAAAAACAAATGGACAGAATGGAAAAATGACTACAGGAAGAAATGAAATGCAAAGATAAAGAACAGCTGAAAGAAACAGAGAAGCTGGAGAGCTGACAGAGGCAGAAGACAGCAGTGAACATAAAAATGACTATGAATATGATGCAGCAGCAAACATGTCAAAATACCACCAAATTTAGTAACTGGTAGACAGCCTGTCAAAGAAGGGAGCACAGTAGATACAGGATTGCCTGAATAGGTATCCTAAAAATGACGACTGGTGGATGATCCTCTTTTTGTTGCTAGCTTGAACCACACAAGAATAACTTCTTGTCAAGTGATGTATATTGTTGCACTGGTGCTGCAAGCAGCTGGCATTGATGTAAATGATCTGGTCATGTCCACAAGTTCAATACACAGAGCAAGGCAAGCTACACAACAATCCATTGCTGAGAAAGTAAAGAAGCAGTTTCAACCATCAACACCCCTTGTAGCACATCTTGATAGGAAGCTGTTTCCTCAAGGTGATGGAGAATTTGTTGATTACATGCCAATTGTTGTTACAGGTTGAAATACTGAAAAACCGCCGGACATACCCCAACTTCCATCAGGCACTGGTGAGCTGATGGGACAAGCAGTGGTACAGACATTGCATAGCTGGCCAGGTGTTCCAGAATGGCTAGCTAGTTTGTGCTTTGATACTACCAGTGCCAATACTGGTGTGCACACAGGTGCCATCACAGTGATTCAGTGAGCATTTGAGAAATGACTCTTGTTTTTACCATGCAGACATAACATTTTAGAAATTATTTCTATGGCAGTGTTTGACATGTTCTTCCCATCTTCAGGGCCACAAATAGCATTTTTTAGTAGATTTAAAGAATACTGGAAACTTCTTGACTTGAATGCATATGCACCACTGGTTAAGGAAACTGGAGATAATGGATGCCTGTTAGACTGTGAGAAACACTGGCTAGCTGAGAAGTGAAGTGAGGTTGTTGCACTACTGCGAGACAAGCTGATGTGTGAAACACTGCCTCGTAATGACTACCTTGCATTTCTCAAGCTGTCACTACTCACCCTCGATGACAAACCACAAGGTGAAGCATTTGCTTTCAGTCCACCTGGTGCATACAATCATGCCAGGTGGATGACAAAAGGCATATACTTCCTTAAAAATCTACTTCTTCTAGGAGCAGTAAATTCAGGCTTTTCACCGAATCTGCTTTTCACAGTGACAGTGTACGTTAAGGCATGGCTTTCAGCTACTGACACTTGCAATGCTCCACTCAATGAACTTTGCCTGTTGCAGACACTGGAGTAGTTTACAGCCATAGACAACCAAATGGCTCAAGTTGCTTTGCAAAAGCTCAAGTGACACCTTTGGTATCTCAGCAAAGATCTCATAGCACTGTCCTTGTTCTCAGATCGAGTGTGGAATGAAGAGAAATCACACATTATTGAAGCCTTGAAAAAGCCACCCAGTAAGGAAGATCTAAGAAGAATCAGTGAAAAAGCTGTTGCCAGTTTCCAGGGCATGACCTTATCTGACTTTGCAACAGAACGATGTGCTGTCAACAAAAACCCATCTTTCCTAACAGCTGATCCTGCAGCATGAAGTGACATGCCTGACTTTATCATTGCGAAACAAACTGTTACAGCTTTGCGAGTTGTTAGCAACTGTGCCAAATGAGCAGTCAAATTAGCAACTGACTTCTGTGAAGTGCTGATTCACAATGAGGAACAGCGAAAGCTGGTATATCAGATCATTGAACACCATTGACAAAGTCACAGAACCACTAAAAAGACATTATAGTACTATAAATGAACTGATGTAAACTTGAGCTTACTACTTATGAATGTTGTTCATTTTTTCTAGGCTTGTTTTTTTTCCTAAACTGTTTGACATTTGTGTTGCCCAGAATTACAAACAGACATTTCAGATGCAGCATGAAAATGATATTTGCCATCTGTGTACTGATTTGTGAATATATTTAATTTCTATTGGCGCAATTTGAAAAAAATGTAAAAATCTCAGAATTAAAGTGCATTGAGCTGTCACTTAACTTAGAGTTTAAGGCTTTAAATTTTACATGGTTCTAAGTTCAAGTGTTGTTTTCTATTTACAGCCGGTGATTGCTGAGGAGATGCCCTACTGAGATGGCAGCATTGCTTTCTGCTGTCTTTTTTCACTGTTTTTCTTTCATTTATGGACTTTTTATTTTAATTTATGACCGTGACCATGAACAGCGATGAGAACTATTGGATGAGTATATAAAATAAAAGCTGCTATTGAGCGAGAAGTTTGAAATGCTGGATTATTTGTCTTGAATGTTCATTTGGATCCTTTGAACTCTAATATAATGCACTATAACTGTTTGTGTTTATATATATATATATATATATATATATATATATATATATATATATATGGTTTACTATCATTAACTCAACTCACAAGGAGTCAAGTCAACCTGTGTGAGTCCCATATTACGAATGTCAGAATGTCGAAAACCTACATTACCATCTGTCCAACTTTGCCCCCTTCTGGACCCATGGTAATACTTGTTCCTAGGTCCAGAGTGGTAAGGAGTTTCGAGGTTTGGTGTTTGTGTTAGGTATACCAGAATGTGTCATTTTCACAGAATGATTTTGAGCTTACAAAGAGTCGACCGCCAGTGAGTGGAGTACATGACAGTAAATATATGCACACACACACACACACACACACACACACACACATATATATATATATAGAGAGAGAGAGAGAGGTGTGTGTGTGTGAATAGGTATGTATTTGTATTTAACGAGATGAAATACATTTTTGTAACCAAAATTTATTTCACTTGGTCAGCTGCCAATGTTGTATCCAAACAGAAAGTAGTTATTCTTGGGGAAGCCAGTCCATCTGAACTGTAAGACAACTGAAACTAACAGTCTTCTTCTTCTTTCAGCTGCTCCCATTAGTGGTCTCCACAGCAGTTCATCTGTTTCCATTTCTTCCTGTCCTCTGCATCTTGCTCTGTCACACCATCCACCTGCATGTCCTCTCTCAACACATCCATAAACCTTATCTTAGGCCTTCCTCTTTTTCTGTTACCTGGCAGCTTCATCCTTAGCATTTTTTTCCCAATATACTCTGCATCCTTCCTCAGCACATGTCCAAACCAACGCAACCTTGCCTCTCTGGCTTTGTCTCCAAACGTTCCAACCTCAGCTGACCCTCTAATATACTTATTCCTAATCCTGTCCACCCTCGTCCCACCCAGTGCAAATCTTAACATCTTTAACTCTGCCACGTCCAGTTCTGACTCCTGCCTTTTTGTCAGTGCCACTGTATCCAATCCATATAACATAGCTGGTCTCACTACCCTCTTGTAGACCTTCCCTTTCACTCTTACTGGTACTCGTCTGTCACAAATCACTCCTGACACTCTTCTCCACCCACTCCATCCTGCCTGTACTCTCTTCTTCACATCTCTTCCACACTCACCATTACTCTGAACTATTGATCCCAAGTATTTAAACTCATCCATCTTCGCTACCTCTACAACTGAAACTAACAGTGAATAACTCATTTACTGTTTGAATGAAGTCTCATTTTATAAATGTTATTTTATATACTGTGTCTTCATTGATTATGCTGTAAACAAGAAGGTTAAGCTAGTCTTGAAAAAGTGCACCAAAGTAAATTTTAAATAAAAAGTGTTAAAAAAATACTTTTCTTTTTCCTCTGGGACTGTACCTCCAAACTAGTACCCAGCTGATACCATTACAAGACGAATTCAAATTTACTAACAGAAGCAAAGAATTTGGAATGAATAATGATTTTGTAAGAATATTTAAAACTATGAATACTAAAGGAACATATATGGTATAGTAGACTGCCTCTTAATTATCATTTGATTCCACTGAAGGCTTTGAGCTGTAAGCTAAAATATGAAGTCCTGGCTCACATAGGAGGCAAGGACCCATTCTGATGTTGGGTGATTTCCCTCTATGACCATCTAAATAATCTAACATGCTTTAAGATCACACACCCTCAGGGCAGGTGAAGGACTTTTGTTAAAATGGTCCTTCAATTAATGCAGACTTAATGAACTACATCATTGCCAAAGGTGCATATCTGAATAAATAAGGGGAAAATAAAATACATTTCAGGAAAGAAGACATTGTATATACATATAACTATGTATTGGAATCTTAGAAAATTCAAGTTATTTTTTCATTTATGAAGTAAAAGGCATTTGCTTTAGATGTTTTTATTAATATCAACTTTTAAGAATGTGTTTGTTTATTATTTTAATGAAGAATATAGTACATTCTGATCTGGCAAAGTTACCATACAGTTCTATGTGACCATTTCTGTAGAGTATATAACAATCTAACTGCAAATGAAGTAATCCATGTAATCAGAAAGTATAGGAAGACATGGAATGTGATTGCAACACTGGGAGAAAGAAGAGCAAGTCTGTCTAAGTGGAACAACACAGAATAAATTCAGAATAAATTATGCTTAAATGGGAAAAAAGAGTTTGTCAATATGAGTACAAACATTATTAACAATGCCTATAAGCCACCAATCTCATTAGTTAAGTATAATATGAATATATCACATCTAAGTATAATAAGCATATATTACTTCTAATGAGTCAGGATTACCTACAAATGGAGAATCAATTAGGCCAATTTAAAATACATTAATGTCATGAAATACATATATTTGAGTAGCGGTGCTGCGGTAGCTTTGTCGCCTCACAGTTAGACATTGCCCGTTCGATTCTCAGATAAAGCGTCTTTTGTGTAGTGACATGCATGAATAGGCGTTCCTTCATTGAAGGTTGTGCGTTAGGCCTGGCAAGCCAGTACGTAAAAATCTAATGCCAATCATTAGCGGACCGGAGTTCCGCTGTGGCGACCCCTAACCGGGAAAAGCCGAAAGACACAAACAAACTATACTAAGGATGAAGTGGCAGGGGTACAACAGGTAACATATTCACCTTTGTTGAAAAAGGCTATGAGTTCTAGTCCCACACCAGGTAAATGGATTGTTGACACTGCATTGCAATGTAAAAGGGGTACTAAACTCTTGACTGTGTTGTCCTTTGGATGAAATGTCAAACTGAAGACCATCTGCTTGAGTCGGTGATTGATCACACGGATGCAAAAGTTCCCATGGCACCCATTAAAAAGAGTAAGGAGTTCTTTATTAAAACATTATTTACAGTACTAGTTACAAATTTACATATTACAGATTTTCAATTTACACAGTGTACAATTTTCATTTCCTTTCAGTTATTGCTATACAATCATAAAAATCTTACTTTTTATCATTATGTTAAAACTTCTATCTTCCTTATTCTTACTTGACCCTCACTCCTTTTTCCACAACCGCCATCTAATTTTACTTAAAATTGCTGCTGCTCTTTACCATTAGACAGGATTTCATTACAAATGGCTCGCACAACTTAAAATAATCTTTTATCTATTTTACTAACTTATTCCTTATTTTTATGGCTATAATATCCATACAAAATCATATCCATGTTCATTTCATTTACCTCCTTTATATTTTCAAAGAACTTTTCTACACATCATTTTTCCCACAGTTTTGTCATCCTTATGCATTGTAAGAAGACATGTTCTGTAGTTTCTTCTTTACCACTATATATAAATTCACTGATTTTTTTTACATGGCATATTTCCTTTTACTGGTAATTTATTAATCACTAATATTCATAAAAATATTTACATTCTACTTGCTTATTACACCATGGTTTTCATACTTTTGTAGCTTTAAAATTTTCATTTGCTAGCTTAGCCCAAGGCTTAACATAATAATATTATATAATGATGTTTTATACACACTTTTCTCTCATTTTCAATTTCATCATTTTTTTATTTTCCATAAAAGACCTTTCCTCTTGATATCTCATTTCTTTACTTAACATTATTTTCCTCTGAATTTTTTAACATATCTCAATGTTGTTCATAGTTGTGCTTTGGTAAATTTACCAACTTTTCATTTTTATCATCTATCCAAAACAAAACTTTATACAAATTCAGAAAAGCAGCATATGCAATTAAGTTTATTAATCCTAAACCTCTAGTTTTCTTATTTATATATGACTCCCCTCTTCACTGGATTCAGTGTTAAACACTATTTAAAATAAAAAAAAATACTTGCAGTATTTCTTTTTCATAGATTATTGGCAGCATATAGACACTAGCTAGACATGACATCTTGCCCAGTATTACTGAATTAATTACATGAACCTTTTTATTAAATAATAGCTTGTATGTTTTCTAAAAGCAAAAAAGCTTATTTGTTTCATCTATTATCCTATTCTATTGTTCCTCACTTACATTTTTACCCCTAAATCTTATTCCTAACACAAAGATTTATTTCCTAGAAAAATATATTCTTCCCATCTTTACTATATCACCCAGTCCTTTACTTTTTTCTTTATTTAATGTAATGTATATTATATTTAAACATTGATGTACATAACACAAAGCCTCTTTCACCCAGACTTTGTTTCACATAATCAATATATCAGCTGCATAAATAAACATAACTGGAATTTTTATCTCTTCATTAGTAATATAAGTAGCAACTTTCATATAAAAATTTACATCTCTAAGTAATACATTCATAACTAATGCAAATAATATTCTACTTATAGGACATCCCTGACATATGCCATTTTATATCTATTTCTTTGATTAACTATCCATTCACTAAAATTCTAACTTTATTTTTATTATATAGAGAGCAACATACATTCTTAATTTTCTCACAAATGTTATACTCTTCCATAATTGTCTGCAAACATTTATGTTGTACTGCATCAAATGCTTTGTTTAACTCTCCTATCATGATCTTGGTTTCATCAGTCCTGTTTATAATAGCATCCACAATTTTCCTTGCTAGTAATAATAATTACAGAGATCCTTTCCCTTTAAACTATATATACTATCTTCCATAATATGTTTCATTTTACTTTACATTCTCTTCTGAATCATTTTCAAAAAAATCTTATAATCTGCATTGTTCAATATCATTGCTCTCCAGTTTTCAATTTTATTTTTATATTCCTTTTTTCATACAATTTTAGTATACTTCTGCATTAATCTTTATACATAAAACCTTTATTTAACCACTCATTCATAACTTTTAAGAAGTGTTTTTTTCCAACAATCTATAAAATTCTTTAACAGTGATCCTCTGTTCCATCTGGTCCCAAGAGTGGCTGCAAATTAACTTGTCCAAGTACCTTATCTAATTCACATAAGAAAATCTCATTTTCCAATTCTTTATTTTCTTCTTCTGTCATTTTTTAACATGCTATTATTTTTTGTACTTTCTAACTTGAAACATTTTCTTTACATAATTTATGATACTCATAATTTGTCTCTGAGATGTTCTTACCTATTAGAAAAAAACTACTCAGTTGACTCAAAATAGTGAAAAATAATAAACCAAATAAATAAAATCACTGTGATGAAACAAAACGGACACAGCTCTGATCTCTAAAAAAAATTAATACCACAAAGTTAAGTGCTTTGATCATTCACAAAAGTCTTCATCAGAACAAATGTTACAAAAACCAAAACCATTATATTTAAATTTCCTTAAAACAATCAGCCAATAAAACAAGTAATAAATTAAGAAAATGAACCTTTAAAGAAGCCATTAACCTTTGCCCATCCATAGAGGTCATACCTATAAAAATATCCATGAATGTACATTCACTACAAATAAAGAATTTTCATTTGCATTTTTCATGGTGAAACCTCCTTTGTAAGAATACATTGTAATTCACACTGCTGTTTAACCCAGGAGTGTTGTAATCATTGAATAATAACTACCACTTAAACTCTCTAAAATTCAGCTCCCCTTCTCTGCCCCCATTAAAACCGCATGGCACATGATCTCTAACAGTAAAGTGAAATATTTTATGATTTTTACATAGTGAAATGTGTTTAGCTAAAACATTATCCATGTTTTTACTTTTAATGGCATGCAAATGTTCATACATCCTTTTCTTTAACTGCCTACTCATTTTTTCCTATATAAAATGTGCTACAGGATGAACACTTAGCTAAGTACACCACATAGGTTGACTCACAAGTGAACTTCCCTGGTACCTGCCATATTTTATTACTTACACTTACTTCAAAAACAGTCCTTCCCCTATGTACCAACAAAAGTTGCAATTAAAGCATTTAAATGCTCCTTTGATTCCCACTTCACTTCCATAATTATTCCTCTCTAATAATGCTGTAAAAATTGTTGCTCTTTTGTTGATAAATGAAGGGGTGGACCCTAAAAATAAATTTAAATCATTGTTTGATTCCAAAATCCTCCAATTGTTTTAATAATACCTTTAATTGCACCACTGTCCACGGTGAAAACCAAAGGCATGGAGGTAGCCCAAACCTTTAACCTATGATGATTTAAGATGTTACTATTGTTGATCATTTCACCTTGCAATATATTTTTTTATTACAGTTGAAGGATAACCCCCTTTTTTCAAATCTGTCATGTAATTCTCCCACAAATCTATCCAAGACAGTAAGGTCAGTTGTAAATCTTTATAATCTAACCAACTGACCCCTGACAGTGTTATATTTTACATAAGTGGAATGCATACTAGAATAATGCAATAATGTGTTACTAGCTACATTTTAGTAACTAATGACAGAACCCAGGGTAAACTTTTCAATATTTTTGATCACATCTAGATCCAAAAAACAAATGTTGGAAATATTCCAGGTATGATTAAACCTCAAAAAGGAAATACTACTGTTCATACTGTCCAAAACATTGTTTAAATCCTCTGCATCCCCTTTCCAAACAAAAAACAAATCATCAACAAAATGCTAATATATATAAATATACTCTGCTCCTATCCTGTAAGCCAGAAACAATGTACGTTTCCCAATATGCCATAACTACATTTGCAGTGTTGGGGCCATCCTTGCTCCTGTTGCCATACCCCTTTTTTTGCAAAAAGTACTCACCTTCAAACCCCAAAGAATTATTAGTGAGGACTTGTTCTATACACTCAAGCAAAAATTTACACTCTCCTACTTCAAATTCTTTACTGTTGATTAACATAATTCCCCACCCACTACAACCTCATATCATGCAGGATGGAGGTGTATAAAGATCTTACATCTACCGTCACTAGTAAATCATCAGATCCTACCACTTTGTCTTTAATTTTTGCTAAGAAGTTGTGGAAATCCTTAATGACTGATTAACAATGTCAGACCAATTTTAATAAAGCACTTTCTATGAATTTGGACACTGGCTCTAACTTAGATGCTGGTGCAGAAAGAATGGGTCTATAAGGAGGGTTCCTTTCATCTTTGTGTACCTTAGGTATACCAAACAAACACCCTATCCTTTGTTTGGAAACCTGAAAAAACAGCAAACATAGATTCAGAAATAACACCTTCAACTAAACATTAATTCAACCATGAATCAATATACCTAAATGCTTTAAACACATCACTTTTAGAAACTATTTGATAAAATATATAATCTTTTAATAGCATTTGCATGTTTGACATGTAATCAGTTTTATTAACCACAACCATAGCAACCCCTTTGTCTGCTTCATAACTGTAATAAAAGCATCCCTTTGAATTGACACAAAGCATTGTCTTTCAAAGTCTGACATATTATAGTACTTGTTCTTACTCTTTCTGCTTAATAAGTCCCTTATCTCCTTCTCACATATTTCTTCAAATGCCTTAATAGATGGGTGCAATGGAGGGTTGTATAAACTTGGAACAACAAAATCACTTTTATTGTTCAGACCTTTTTCCCCAAAGATAAACCTTAAATTAAATTTCCAAGTGTAACCCTTGAGATCAATTAGGATTTGAACCAAATCGGATCTACAAGATGTAATGAAGGTGAAGTCTTTACTCAAAACTGCATTCTCTTTCTGTCAATAATCTGTTTGATACATTGTAAACTTTAAATTCTAATGCCAATATCTTTGAGTAACAGGCACCACATTGTTCCTCTTTTTTTGAAATAACAGATACAGGTCTCGGCATGCCAGCTTGATCACTACATTCACCCAAGTATGATTCATTTCCCTTGTATTTCTCTTTACCCAACCTGTCTGATTAAACTCCACTGCTCAATTTTGATTTTTAACTATTCACCAGTCCCCTCTTCTTCTCCTCTAATCTTTTTGAATGTCTTGGAAATAAAAAAACTTTTTTATTAGTTGAATTGGCCTCAGTGCATCTACTACTTGATGCAGGACCCTGTTCTATCTGCATCATGATGTAATCTGTCTGCGTGCACCCCTGCATACTATTGCAAGCTCCCAAAGTTGTATTTAAGTAGCACTGCTTTTCTCCTTTGTAATGAACCCAATCGGTTTTAATTTTTCTCTTCTTTCCACTTGCAAATCGAGTCACTTAACTTAGTAACTTTATGTTGAATCCCCTCAAGTACTGCACAAATCTCCATTGAAGAAGCTGCCAAAGCAAATTTGTCCAAAAGACTGTCGATCCACTTTCTCAGCTTAGCTTCTTCCTGTTGTTGGCACTCCCTTAACAACCACAAAAAGGCAAAACTGCAGTTTCACAAATTTTATTCCATTTCTCTTGGAATGAAACACTAAATTGTCCACTGTGTTTAGATTCCAAACAAAAATCAAAGAAAGCTAAGTCTCATTTGGAGGCATTTGTGCTTCAACAATGAGAATTCCAAATCCTTAAAAAGCCTAGTCTTATTTAAAAACCTATCGGTACATCCTTTGGTATCTGAAAACAGTCCATAATATCTCTCTATTCTGTTACTGGACTACCATCATTTCCATAATCGTGTTGTGCCATATGGTATTCATGTTAGACTGCACATCCCCTTCTTCTAGAACTGCATTGCTGCTTTCAATCTGTTGAGACCCCATTGGATTGTTATAAATGCTTAAATGAAGTAGACTATCTCCTTCAGTGGTGTCAACATGAGGCATGGTAGTAGTAGAAGTGAATACACCAAGAAAAAAACTACTCATTTGCCTCAAAAAAGTGAAAAACAATAAACCAAATAAATAAAATCACTGTGATGAAACAAAACAGACACCATTCTGACATCTAAAAAGATTTAATACCACAAAGTTAAGGGCGTTTGACCATTCACAAAGGTCTTCAACAGAACAAATGTTACAAAAAGCAAAAGTGTTATATTTAAATTTCCTTAAAACAATCAATCAATAAAAAACAATTAATAGATTAATCAAATGAGCCTTTAAAGAAACCATTAATCTTTGCCTATCCATAGAGGTTATACCTATAAAAATATCCATGACTGCACATTCACTACAAATAAAGAATTTTTATTTGCATTTTTCATGGTGAAACTTCCTGTGTAATACTACATTGTAATTCACATTGCTATTTAACCCAGGAGTGTTGTAAGCATTGAGTAATAACTTAAACTCTCTAAAATTCAACTCCCTTCTCTGTCCTCATTAAAATAACATGGTAAATGATCTCTAACAGTAAAGTAAAATGTTTTATGATTTTTATAGAGTGAAACATGTTTAGCTAAAGCATTATTCATGTTTTTAATTTTAATGGCATGTAAATGTTCATAAATTATTTTCTTTAACTGCCTACTCATTTTTCCTTTATAAAATATGCTGCAGGATGAAGACTTAACTAAGTACACCACATAGGTTGACTCACAACAATTATTTACAATATGCATTTACACTATTTACAAATCACATCCTCTTTTTGTATTTAGCTTCATCAAATAAATCACATACTTTTTAATTTTCCCATACTCCAAATTCTACAACCAATACCTTATTTTTTTCAACATAGTTGCCAAGTCCCATTTTTCATTATGATTCCATATCAACCATAATATAACAAATATTTTTATCAAGACTTTCAACCTCCTTCTTATTTTTATTTCTATCATATCCAAATTCAATTATATCCACATTTAAATTATTCACATTTTTAAATTCATTCACATATTTCTTTTCTATAATCTTTCTCCATAACATTTTTTGATCTATTACAGTCCAAAAAAAAAAAAGATGTTTGCAAGTGTGAAGACTGGTAGAGAAGGGTGAAGGCTGCCAGCCTAGCCAGATAGAATTTTATAGGTAATTCTATCATTTGTAAATATGAATGTAAACTACAGGCTTGTTGCCTTAAATGTAAAGAAATACTGTTACATGTAGAACTGGAAATAAATGTGACAACAGTGCACTCTACTCACCAAAGTAAAGCATGTGGTGACCCTTTGAAGTAGACAGTGGTGCCGAAAAGTCTAGATGAAGAAATTCTTTCTATTGTTTTAACCAACAGTTAAATTGCTAGATTTAAACATGCAAATGTATTTTTATTGCTCTGTCCCTGACCAGCTGCAAGATAACAAAAGGGATATGTTAAGAATGTAAATGCAGTTAATGTGTAGCCTGGGAATACCAGAAAAGTGTAAAAGAAATGATGTAATGTTTATCAGAACTACAGTTTCAATTTAAACAGAGAGAATCAGAAGGCATTAAGCATTTTTGTCTTGATCATCCAACTCACAGCACTCTGTCTGTTGTCTTATGTAAGTTATCTTAGACTTGTGTTTTCTTTTAGAGATAGCCAGAACTAGAAAGATTAGACTAAGTGTTTTTCTGTGATGTCAGAACTCTCCTACTGAATTATTTTAAGTATTGCTGTGTGATCTCTGAACTCTTGACTAGCACTGAACGTGTAGTAGAAAGTATTGTCTTGTGGTTTTAATTATTTATTATTAAATATTTTAAAACCTTTTAACTGTGGATTGTTTGTGTAGAGATAATTTAAGCTCTAGAGTACATTAAATATTTATAAAGTTTACTGACCAAGCCACTCTAATAAGCCTTGAGACTGTTTAGTCATACTAACAACTGGATAATAATATTGCACAGTAATAATTGGACACCCTTTTAATGGCCTTTGAGTAGCTGATAATTATTAGCTTGGTGGTGGAAGGGTACTACCATATTGTCTGGATAAAAGGAGCACAGCTGGAGAACCTGTGCCAGCCTTCCCCAAAAGTGTCTGTGTGGTTGTATAAAGTCTTATCTCAAAGTATATGTGTGTCAGCTACTTGGGCAGGGACATGAAGCACTGGTTAGACAGACAAGGTACTGGAAATTTTAGCTTGCCCAGCTGGCTGAGATCTGGACCCTATAGCTGTGCCAGTGGAGAGTCTGATTGAGGACCTGAAGAGCAAGGAAGCGACCAGCCCCAGACTGACTGTGATCTCTGTGTGGTCTTAAGGGAAATTACACTTTACTGTGTGTATTTATTATCCTTTCCTCTCGTATGAGACACCATCTCTGGTGTTAGTGGTGAGGATTGAGGCTCCTTGATTGCTGGACTAGTGATGGGCATCACAACAAGTTTTAAATTTCCCACAGTATAAGCTTGCTCTGTCTTTTATACTTTTATATGGCATATCTAACTTTCCTAGTAATTTTTGTATAGACAGACTCCATAAAGAGTTTTGACTTTCTATATATCTTTTACATCTCTTCATTCTTGCAATGATAGCATTAATTTTTTTCAATGTTTAATTTATTCCAGTGATATATCCTATAATATTTTTCCATAATCTTTTCATACCAATCTGTTTTCTTGTTATCAATTTCATTCATATTCATTTTCCACAGTATAATCTTGTCTTGATAATGTTCAATGTTTTAATTACAGCAAACCATGCTTTTTCTTGAACAAGGAAAAATCAACCATTTTGTTTTATATTTTAAACTTAATATTTTTGTTCATAATGAACCTTCATTTTCCTTTAAACATTTCATTACTAATAAGGACATATGCACTATAGGGTTTATTAACCATATACTCCCTTTTTTCACTTTTCACGTACAGTACCTCCTCTTTTTACAGGGTTCATCGATCATACCCCATAATACTGAGTGATCCATCAAATCAATTGCTTGACTTAAATCTCCTACCATTATTTTTGCCTGAAAATTTCTAACTACTATATCATCTAATATTTCCTTAATTATTATCAATACATTTTGAACTTTTTTCATTTAATGCCAAACACATATTCATTTACAACACTACCTACTTTTTCTTCCATCATTTTTGTAATATATTCATAAAAATAATATAGTCTATATTATTTAATACAATTGGTCTCCAGTTCTGTGTATCTTCCTTCTCCCCTTTTTTCCATATAAACCTAATGATACCTATTTAACTCTTTATACCTAAAACCTTTTTCTAACTATTCATTTAATACCTATATAAACCATTTTTTTTCTCTATAGTCATATTTTATACATCTTATATTCTATTCTGTTAGGCCTTTCTGCTGAATATAAATTCAATACTTTTATTAGCTGTTCTAATTCCTCGATTCTTATATCTTTTTATCCTTTTGTAAATCCTTATTCTCCATGTCAGAAAATGTACGTACCTTCCATCTTTCCATTTCTTTGTTCTCTGCTCTTTAAAAATGTCTTAATATGTTCTTTTACTACATTAATAATCTCCTCTTTTGTATTATGCATTTTTTCTGAAGAATCTTTCATTTCCCTTATTATACTGTTATTCTCTTCAATTATTTTACTTAAATATGGTGCAATTTCTTCTTTTTTTCCTTCCAAGAAATATTTTTGTACAATAAATGTTCTATGTTTTTATTATTCAGACCATACAATTTCTGTTCCTTAATAAAAAATGTCATTGTTCTTCTCTAAACAAGCAGTCATATCATTGTTTAAATTCTTCTATATTATGTTCCCATGTATAGCTTTTCTTTCTCTCATGTTACATATCATTTTTTTATATTTCAATTTAAAATGTAACTACCATTCTGACCAATGTTAATAAAATTTTTAATTTCCACATGATCTTGCCATAATGTCATAACCACTTTTCTCTCTTTAGTATCCCTTTTTACTT
The DNA here is from genome assembly GCF_019279795.1 of Protopterus annectens. Taxonomy (NCBI): domain Eukaryota; kingdom Metazoa; phylum Chordata; order Ceratodontiformes; family Protopteridae; genus Protopterus; species Protopterus annectens. The sequence continues at coordinate 1,019,650,138 of NC_056730.1, forward strand.
CATTTATTCTTTTTATACCTTTCCCTATTTTTATATACTCATCATTTCCCTTTACCATAATCCAAATTGCCCTATGGTCTGAAAAACCTGTCAATAACACCCCTTGTTTAACTATTACTAATTTTTCTGCCAATAAAAAAGTAATCTATTTCTGTTCTTTTCCCCGTTCTATACATCCAAATCTCTAAATTCCATATTTTCAACTGTCCATATTTCAAAATATCCTTTTGCTGTTTTTACATCATAAGCCTTCTTGTTTTGCTGTCTTAGATTGCAATTAAAGTCTCCTACTTCACTTATCTCCATGTTAACTGCTACATATTGTATTATCTTTCTAAATATCTTTTCCATCTCCTTTTTTATTACATACACATATATAGCAATAATTCTCATAATATGTTCTCCATCTTACATCAATAATAGAAATTCTACCTGCTATAACAAAGGAGACATATAATACCTTAATTGTATCTTTATATAATATAAGTATTCCAAAGCAGGTCTCTTTCCCAAAATTCCATATCACATTTTCCCCACCATACATCAGTTTGAATTCTTTCTGACTTTGACAAAAATCTAGTGTCTTCTAGTATAATAACATCACTAACTGTTTATACCATTCCAAAATCCCTATCCTTCTTTTCAACTTCTTAAAACTACTGACATTTAATGGCACAACTTTATGGGTCTATGTTCATTTACAGAATTATAAAAACCTCAAACTATGAAAGAACGAACTTAAAGCTGTGAACACAGGCAACTTTACAAGTAATTTCAGTGAATTCCCATATTTGGCAAACAACCAAGAAGTAACACGATGCATAAGGTAAGTGATGGAAAATCTATTAAATTTGCCCTATTCCCCATTGTACTTTGATCTAAGAGTTGGTATAAATAGTTAGGGGAGGGTGTGTGGGGTGCACCCCCCACCTTTGTTTGTTGTATGTATAAGGTTGGCATACTATGGCCATTCAAAGTATTTTATTTCACTGTTATAGGTATTTGCTGATTTTCTTTCATATTTTTGCTGTTCATGTTTTTTTTAATTCGGTAAGTGAACACAGACCCCAACTTTACACATACCTCTGCTTAAATAATGTATATTCATCCTTTTTCTTTCTTATTTTTTCTTTTTCAAAATCTTCTATATTCTTCCTTTTCCTTTCTCTCACTCTTTTATCAATTGAATTTTTTTTTGTTTAACTATATTCCATTTAATGTCATTATTCTCACTTAAACTTAACCTTCCTCTTCAGTATTTTCTACATTTAAATCTTCCTTTACTTTATCTTTTTGTATCATTCATTCTCCATCAATAATACTACTTTCTTTTTTCACATTTTTTCTATTTCTAATTTATTTTCTATAACTTTGTCCTTTTTACCTTGTTCTTCTTCTTATCTTATGTCCAGCAATGCTTCATTTTCTTTATCTTTTCACCCCCCCAAATGTTCAACTTTTTTACATTTATAACATTTTGGTTCACAATGTTTTGCATCCTGTCCTATGTCGCTGCTTGAAAAACATTGCCTTTTTTCACACTTAATTAAATTATTTGTTTATCCACACAAATAGCACATTTTTGGCTCTCCTCAATATGTCACCAGGCCTCTGTTACCCTCAACATTAATAATGCTTGGAATATGCACAATACTATCATTTTCTAGTTTCAAAATCACATTGTAATCCTGTGTCCCAGTCTATAAACCTCTGTTGTCATACACTTTTAATAAATTCAGTCCATCATTACATAAATATAATAAATGCTTTTTCCAAAGTCTCTTTTTCTACTTCATTTCTAAATTGAATATTATTTTTTTCTTAGTTTTCTTAAAAGAAGGCTTGAGTACATATAAGTTCCACTGTGCATAGTTTTTCTTTTTTCATATTCTTTTATAAATCTTTCCATTATCTGCACAGTCTCAAAAATAATGTCACAAAAAGTATTTTTATTGATATGATTAAATGCTCTTACCTCATTAGTTTTAACCCCAAACATCTTAATAACTTCAACCCATACCTTATATCTGTCCATTTCTGTCTTCTGTTTGATCCTTACTTTGAACAGTCTCTTTTTCTTCAACCTTACTTCTTTCACTTCTTTTTTCCATGAGTCCCCTCTTTTACAATTTCTGCATAAGATTTCTTTTCAACCTCCATGCTTTCTTTCTTCTGTATTTCTTCATTCTATATTCTATCCATCATCTCTCCCAACAATATTTCCTTCTCATCTTTCGTCTCACTCTCATCGACCACGCCTAGCACTATATCATCCCACAACCATCCCAACTGAAATATTGTAACAACACACTCTTGTGTTATACTGTTGGACTCAAATAGCTTCTGCTGAAACACACCTTGTGAATCCATAAAGGATGCATCCATTCCTTGCAAATGCTTTTGCGAAGGTTCTACATCCTTTTCCATCATCTCTCTCACTCTGTTGTTATTCTTGACCACCTCTGACACAAAAGCTGCACTTACTGCCTAACTGACAGCACCAGAAACACTAACATTGTATTCAAACCCTTCCCTTACTCCATTTTCACTTCACTAGCTTCTTGCTTTTCACCTGCCTTCTTCACACCTGGAATGGAAGATAAAAAGTGCCACACCATAAAGAGTCCCCATACATGAAAAGAGTAGGGGAAGTTCCCAGATGCCTTAACTATATTTCCTCCTTGTATAAATACCATCTTGGGTCTTTCCTGAAAAGAGGTCATTACCATAGTGGGACTAATGAAACATCTGTGAATAGTCTACTGTTTCCTTATGAATATTTTCAGTTATCTGCTTATCTTACGGTAAACCTTCATTTTATACATCTCTCAGTTTTTTTTTTGTTTGTTTTTTTTTTCTATAACACTTTGTCCTGAAAGCTGATACCAAGTGAAGATATTGTATTTTGGAACATATTTGTTCACTCAAGTCCTTTTGTTATTTATGTCATTTTTCATGTTGCGAAAAGCTGTGTTGTGTTGAATCTTCACTTGTTTCTTCCTAGGGCTGTTAAAATGTTGAGAATACTAAATGAAAGCAGAACAGGTGCTGTATGTTTCAGTAGTCATCAGCAATGCATGGTAATATTTTCTTTAATACCTATCCAGAACATTAATCTAAACTGTGCTAAACTGAGGTACCAGATTCCCTACACAGTTTACTGTGCTTCTCAGAGGTTAACTATAGCATTTACATTCTGAGCATGATTAGCTAGCGGTAAAGTGCAGACTTCTGTGTTTGCTTGTCTGTGTATGTTTATGTGCCTGATTAGATGTATCTACAAATGTATCAGGAGTATTTTTTGATGGACACCAAGAGATACTTATTTATTGAGAGGATTTTATGCCATCAAACAAGCTAATAGAAAATAAAATGGAATGTAGTTTACAGTGCTTTATTTGGTGGATGGGAAGTGGAGCTAAAGGTTGAGTTACTGGCACTGCTCTGCAGGTTAGCTGTGTTACTAGGCTGACCTGACAGGTAAAAAGTGCACGTTTGTACATATTTGCTTTTAAAATTTATTTAGAGTGTATGTTTAAACGTGTGTGTGTGTGTGTGTGTGTGTGTGTGTGTGTGTGTGTGTGTGTGTGTGTGTGTGTGTGTGTGTGTGTGTGCGAGAGAGACCATGTATGTGTCTGTCTGTCTGTGTCCATGTATGTCTGCAAAAGTGTGTCACTATATTGAGTAGGGTAGAAATGGATTTATGTCAAGACAAAACATGGGTAACCTATGGGTGGGTAAATTTAAATTCTTGAGCATACTTGGCATTAAACTATATTGTAACAATGTTTAAAAATATTCTTTAGTAGCAGTATCAAGTTATCTTTTAAACTGTGTGTCTGTATAGGTGGAATAATATCAGGACCCACCAAATAATTTTTCATAATATGATAGCAATCCCCTAACTCAATATCATCTTTTTATTGTTATTATTACTGGCTGAAGTTAAGAATTTATTAACTTTCTCTGTAATTGTTTTATGATTATTTATCAAATGAAATATCTTAAGCATTTAGTTTTGTTTCTTTCATGTAACATTAGAGTAGTCCTACATAATTTGAACAAGTAACCTCATACCCTGACAATCAGTAATAGTTTGCAACTCTTATGCCATATGCATTTTCTCAGTGATGCCCAAAGCAAATCGTGGAGCATATTTGTTTGCTTCATTTTTGCATGAGATCAGATAAGCCTTTACTTTTCGGTAGTGGATATAGATTAATGGATGTTGCAAAAGGTATCAGATGGTTTAGTTAAAAGTGTTAAGCGAATAACCTTCAATTAAGTCTTGACCTGTTGTTGTAGGTCTGATTCCCCCGTCTCCTCTTACAAAGATATTTGATTCTCAAAATGCATTTTAATCAGACATTATTTTCAGGTCACCCTCAAAGCAATACTTGAACCTATGGGATTATCTGTTTAAAAAATTAGTTGCATAGCAACAAAAAATATAAAGCATGGAATGCATTACTATGGCATTGTTTGCAGAAAGAATCAATGCTTTCAGTACAAATGAGCAACTCCTTGTTTTCTTCTGGGATAGGGCAATGTCTTCCATATCCCCACACTTCATCTAATTGATACAACTGTGATATATCTGACTACAAGGCTGTTGCATAAAAATATTTCCTTTATCCATGTTTGCAGAATGAAAGGGCTGCCTTTTCTGGCAAGACAATGTTCTACAGAGCTTTTGAACAAAAGTGCTCAGTGACTTTAATTTCAGACAGAAATCTGTTGAACTGTCCAGCATCAGGATAACCATTTAGGTAGCTCCAGTTTGGATGTGATGTACAAGCAGCCAAGATTAACTCCATAGTCAGTGATAAAAGAATCAAATATCTGTGCATACTGAAACAAAGAACATCTGTGTGTAATGCCTAGGCAGATGTCCTTCCTTATCACTGTTGCAGTAGTCTTATTTATAATCTGGGATATCCTGCCAAGGATAGCTAAATGACCTGCTTGCATATAAAACCTGCACCTTGAAGGAGCTATACATCAGACTTATGTCTTATGTCCAAAGCGTAAAGTACATATATGGCATACAAGCATGTAATCCTCAGAACTTCTTTGCCACCAGTTTGACTGCTACTTTGATTTCAGTCTGTAATACGTTCGCCGAGTTGGTTCAACTACTGATCCTGCTAAAGTTGAGTGCCCCATTATGATTTATTCCTTCCTATTTTTTTTCTCCTTTTGTTTGCCTTTTACATATCATCCAGGAAGGGAAATTGTGACTGTGGGAGGCAAATTCCCCATAAAGATAGACATGAGGAGTAACTTTTTTGTTTGGGTAGTACACACAATCATACCCACTGTGAGATCAGTCAGGCATTTGTCCCTAAGACTTCCTGCAGTCATCTCTCATCACTCATCTCTTTCTATTTACTTCAAGAACCAGAGTTTAAAATTCTTGACTCAGGGTACTATAGCCTCCAAATCCAGCCATCCCAATTTTCAGCTGCCATTGAAGAAAAAAGCCAAGAAGGTGCATAATGAATCTGTTGCTGTCCAGCCTCCAATGGTTATCTCATGCAGGTAGGTTGATGAACCCGAGGACAACCTAGTGTTTATGCCATCTCCCTATTTTGTGGCCCAGTTGGTAGGCCAACATGGAGATGGCTACCTGTACATCCAGTGAGGCTGTGCCTACATCTGCTACAGATGTGGAAGGGGAACTACGGCTGATGATCTTGGAGAAGCCTAGAAGGGTTTCCCAGATACTTGTTATGGAAGATGTTCCTGGTGCCTATATTGACTCTAGGTAGGAGTCTTGCCTTTCTAGGCTGACTAAAGCTAATTCTCTATTAAACAAAAAACAGAAGACCAGGTATATGGCCCCTGTGGATGAGGATCCTCACCAAGAATAGCAGGACTTTACTCAGGAGCTGTTCAATGCCATTGTGAGTATGAATCCCGCTCAAGAATTATCTGTTCTTACTTCTGTTCCCTGCTGCTCTTCTCCTTCAAAGCATCCTAGGGAGTCTGATTCATAAGAGAATTAGGTGGATTTTGATGTTGGAGAGGAGTATTTGGCCTACTCCTCTCTGATCCACTCTATTGTCGGGGTTAACAGAACTGTATTCTCTTATCCCATACCTGTCCATGGCATGACTGTCCTTCCTTAGGATGCTTTGAAGGAGAAGAGGACCAAGGAACAGAAGTAAGAATAGATAATCCTTTATGGGGATTCATACCCATAATGGCATTCACTCTGTCTAGATTCATCTATGCAAGAATTATCCTTTGAGGATACTGTGGTTCATATGATGGAACATTTTAAGATTTTAAGTGGGATTATTCCTCAGTGCCTGCTCCTGCACCACTCAAGGCGTTGGACATTGGTGCTAGTACGCACGTTACGAATGAAGCAATGGGAACTGAAAGTGAAAACGGAAAAGAATGTAGAAAGAGTCAACAGCTGATCTTAAACATTTCACAGAAGTGTTTTCAGCTAGAACATCCAGAAAAGGTATAGGAATGAGTATATCGAGGGGCAGGTCTCTACAGATACAGACCCTGACTGGAACCAAGTGGAAGAATGAGAGTCCAATGGGCCAAGGGAAGATAACATAAAGATAATTCAAGGTACTGTCAATTTATCTAGTGTTGCCTTAGGAGCTTCACATTTATCTTTATTACAGAAGGGGCTTAACTTTATACCTACAGCAACTGGCGACCTTCTGACTGTTTTGACTGACCTTAAACAGTTTATTAGAAATGTTAATTTAAAAATATTGTTTAAAGACTCTGTCTCTAACCATCCGGCATGTTGTAAAAGAAGAAGTACGTTCATACCCTTAAGTTTACCTGTTCTTACTGCATTTCATAATTTGTGTGAAGTCGAACTTAGAAAGCTGTATTCTAATAACGGTAAAGAGAAATATTATAATCTAAGTTACGATGAATTTTCTGCTTTAAAGGTGCTAGAAACTGACAATACCATAGTGATCAAACAGGCCGATAAGGGGGGCTCAGTGGTAATAATGGACCATGAAAAATAGATATTATCCATGCTTGTTTTGCTAGAAGATGGAAATGCTTTTAAGTGTATTACACTGATGGATGTTAAGAAATGTATAAGTGGGGTCAATATGATGATATATGAATTACAGATTAATGGGGACATTGATTTAGATCTTTTTCATTTTTTCACTGTCCCATGCCCAGTCATTCCACAACTCTATGGGCACCCAAAGGTACATAAATCAATGGAACCCCCCCCCCATGAGACCGGTAGTATCTGGCTATGGTTGGATAACCGAGCCTATCTCCATATACTTGCAAAAGCAATTGCACCATTTTTTTATTATGTTGTAATAATGTTTTGAAGGATACTACAGATTTTATTGTTAAGCTAAGGAATTGGTTTAAAAGTCTGAATGTTAGTGAGTTATGTCAGGGTGATTATTTATTTGTGACCTTGGACATTTCATCTTTGTTTATGGTCATACCCAATGATTATGGGATTTAATCCGTTAGAGATTGTTTGTCCGGACAGGCTTCTTTATCTGCTAGACAAGTAGAGAATATTTGCTCCTTGTTAGATGTGGTTTTAACCACTATGTCTTCTTGTTTAACAATCAGTTTTGTTTGCAATTAACTGGTGTAGTGATGGGGACATCGGTCACTAATACATATGATAATTTAGTTCTTCACCGGTGGGAAACAAAGTATATATGTAGTGATTTCAACAGTCTAAATAGTAATATTTGTTTTTATCAACGATTTGTAGATGATTGCTTCCTTATTTGGAAATGATCACCTAGTGAATTGTGTAATTATGTGAACTATTTGAATAGTACAACTAGCTTTTTGAAGTTTAAAATGGAGTACTCGGAAAGTATCGTTATGTTTCTAGACTTACAGGTAGAACTGAAAGAGGGTAATATACGTACCAGTATACATAAATAGGATGTACATGCTGGTAGATATATACATAAGAGTAGCATGCATGCCCATCATGTTTTTAAGGGGATAGTAACGGCACAATTCAGTAGAGCCAGTCGGCTAAATACTGATGATTCCATTTTCTTGAGGAAATGAAAACAGATTTTTTAAATAGTGGTTATGACCCTAAAATAGTTTTAGAGCTGAGGGATAAGACTACAAGGGATAGAGAAACGTTGCTGAGACCTATTTTTGCAGTGGCTGAAGAGTCCAATATGAATTCGGGGAATGATTTAGTGGATACAGCTAGAATTAGGTTTGTAACAACTTTTAATGCCAAAACCTAGTCAGTCAAACACATCATAGAGAAAAACTGGGTTATTTTGATTGCATCCCCAGACGTCAAAAATGTATTGGAATCTAGACCTTATTTTTCATAAAGAAATATGAAAACTTTGAAAAACAAATTGTGTTATAAGGATTTTATTTGTAGACATACTCCCCAAACTAATATGAGGGTTGGTACGTTTAGTTGTTTGGTTTGTACTTTTTGTGTTGATGTTTTTGGTAAAAGCAGTGAGACCTTTGTTCACCCTATTACCAAAACTTTAAGACAACAGCTAGTTTGCTAGCATGAATCTGGTCTATTTAGCTACTTGTAGCCAGTGTCCCTCGTTTAACGTGGGGAAAACTACAAGAAGACTAAAAGAACGTATTATAGAACACAAATCCAAAATTAAAAGGAATAATGAAAAGAATGCGTTCTGTAAACATATTAATATTAATGGTGACACTCACAACTTTAAATTTAGGGTGATAGATATGGTCCATACATCTATGAGAGGTGGTGATATTAACAACCTCTTAGAAATTAAAGAGTATGAATGGATATTAGGATTTGTTGCTGACCATTTGCTTGGCCTCAATACTGCCGTAACTTTGAAACCAGTTTTAGTTAAGCTAAAACACAGTAAATTTTGAAGCTTTTAATTTCATTGTTTCTATATTTGTACACATTTGTGTATATGTACACAATTTTCTTATATGTATTATGGATATTTTATGTCTCATATATTTTATAATTGTTATAAGTGGCCTTTATAGGTTATTTTATGTTTTACCACCACATGGTTGGCTGGCTGTGATCATTTGATGGGTTTGGCTTTTATTTAAATCTGAATGCTTTGATGGTTGAAATGTATTAGTATTGAAGAAAGGTGTAGACCCAAAAGCTTTGCTGTTTTTTACATTAAAGTCTTTTCTCAACATTGGTGTTTTCTGTTTGGCATATCTTTCTCCAGTTACACAGCAGGAATTTTGTTTTGGACTTCTCCAGGATTCTGACACAGCCAGTGATGGCTTGCTTCCTGCCTCCCACTGTCATCTGTCTGTCTGTTTTCAGTCTCTACTCCATCTTCCAGTTCTTCCTGCCAGGGAATTTCTGTGAGCTCTGGATTACATAGCATTCACCATTCCCATGGTTCCCTTTGCCAGGCTCCACATGAGAAAATTTCAATGGTATTTCAAAACTGTCTGGCTTCAGCACTGCCATCATCTGGTTTTTCCTGTACCCCTCTTTCCTTGTCTCAAGCTCAAGCTCCACTGATGGATTCATCAGATTTCCTTGAATTCAGGCCTGTCTTTTCAGGTCTCTCTCCCCACTCAGGAGCTGCACACATATACTTCCATTCATGATTGGGTGCCTCATACAACAACATTAAAGACCAAGGTCCCTGGTCCCCTCAACAGCTAACAGACCATATCAATATCAAGGAAATGAGAGGTCTGCCCCTGGCAATTCATGCTTTTCATTCCCTTTGGGTTCCACATCCTCTAAGGATCTTCACCAACAAAACCACAGTCATGTGGTCCATCAACAAGCAAGAGGACACAAAGTCTTATCTCCTTTGCAAGTTGGCTCTTCAGGCATGGAAATTTGTAGTCTACCATCAATTGTTTCCTTAGGCAGTTTACATTCTTTCAGAGAATAATCTTGTGGCAGACAGTTTGAACAGGTCCAGGATAGATCCTCACGAATGGATGCTTCACAGGGAGGTGTTCCTGTACATTTTGCATCAGTGGAGTATTCCTCAAGTAGATCTTTTTCCTCTCCTCTGAGCAGACAACTCCCCAAGTTCTGTTCCAGAGTGCCAAGTCCTCTGGCTTGAAAAGTAGATGCCATGTCTTTTTCTTGAAAGGGGATGTTTCCATATGCATATCCCCTTCTTCTCTGATACCAAAAGTCCAGTACAAGATCAGGTGGGAAAGGTCCAAAATCTTGCCGGTGACTCCCTTTTATCCCAGACAGCACTGGTCCCCTGTTCTGTTTCATCTGGCCAGGGGCATGCATCATGATTTACCTCACAGGATGGATATCATCTTACAAGACAAGGGATCTCTCATTCACCCTCACTTTCTCACTCTTCAGTTGACTCTTTGGATGATAGAGTTTTGATTCCATTTCGATACCAAATTTCTTAGGACGTGCTTGAAGTTTTACAGGAGGCCAAAAGATCCGCTACTAGAATGTCCTATTTGGCAACATGGAAGAGATTTTCTACTTGGCGTCTCAAGTATGACCTGGATCATTTTTCTGTTGGTATTCCTACAGTCCTTTCTTATTTGTGTGAGTTGCACAGTCATCTATTAAAGATCATTTGTCATCCATTTCTGCCTGTCTGTCTTTCACTCCACCCCATGCTTCTTGTTCTGAAGTCAAACAATTTTTGAAAGGTGTCCATAAAGGCCCCCAAGAAAGTATATTTCTCTTGGGACCTTAATTTTGTTCTTTGAGTCGGCATTGCCTCTTCCCTGTTGCACTGTACTTGGAGGGTGGTACTACTGGTGGCTCTGATCTCTGCTAAGAGAGTCTCACAGCTTCAGGCACTCATGGTAGCCCCTGCTTTTTTTTTTTTTTTTCATAGGGACAGGGTCTCTGTACCAGTCCTTCCTTCATGCCCATGGGGGTTAACGATTTGTCCTTAAATCAAACAATTCATCTTTCCTGTTTTTCCCTCTCCTAAGAATGTTTGTGAGATGATTATTCATACCTTGGATCTACATATACAACTCAAATATTACCTACAAGATGAAAGATATCAGGAAATCTGAACAACCTTTTGCTTCTTTTCCTGCTATAACATTGGTATTGGCTGTTTCTAAGCAAACCATCTCCTCCTAGATTTCTAAGGCCATTTCTTTTTGCTATCCCTTTCATGGCAAGTGGTTTTCCTCTTCTGTCCGAACTCATTGTAGCAGGGCAGCAGCCTCTTCTGCTGCTTTTTTTCAAGGGTCTGGATAGCAGATCCATTCTGGAAGCTGCTACTTGGTCTTCAGTCCACATATTTACCAAACATTACAAGCTGGATGTCATTTCTAGGACCAGGGTGGGTCTGCCAGAGCCATTCTCTGAGGGTTTTTGTTGTGGCTTCCTCCTCCCATCCTCTGCAGTTGCTTTTATACTCTCCCAGATGTTAAGAATACTGCAACAGTGATAAGGACGAACATAGTACTGTTGTGTAGATCTTAGCGGTAATACTAGATGTCCAGTTTCTCACTTTTGCAATATTCTGTCCCTCTTTTCCCCTGGTATTCTTTGTTCTGACCGAGGGATCTTTTATACTCTCTCTTTTCTTCTTTCCCTCTTGGATGGTCATGTTGTTGCTTTCCTGTTGTGTTGCTCTGGTTCTATTTGGGAAATTCAGTTCTAATGATTATGCACTCATATGTCACATATTTACCCTATGCCTTGGACATAGAACATATGTCTGATGTACGGTGCCTGGAAGGTATAAAGGATTTGGTATGCTGGTCAGAATTTTGGCTATTCTCAGCAGGATAGCAGAGATGTTAAGAAAACTGCAACAGTGAGAAGCAGGACATTTACAGTTATGGTAAGACTGTACACAATTGTACTATATATAGACAGCCATTAGTCTGCAAGAGATGAAATTTGGTTATACAAGGTACATGTAGTCTGTTGCTCATTTCTTCATTCAAAAGTAATGACCAGCTAATCATGATTGTGAATAATGAGATGTGACAGCTATCTGCACAAGAAGTTAAGATAATGGTTTGTGATGGGGGTATGTGTCATTGAGGAATATATGTGGGGAGGTAAATAAGGGAGGTTGTATTACATGAATATATCCTCTCTGTGCTATTTGTGTAACTTGCTAATAAAAGAAGAATGTGATGGGGGTATGTGTCATTGAGGAATATATGTGGGGAGGTAAATAAGGGAGGTTGTATTACGTGAATATATCCTCTCTGTGCTATTTGTGTAACTTGCTAATAAAAGAAGAATGAGAGGAAGATTCATCCATCCATCCACAACCCTTTTTCCCATTTTTGCACATGGAGTTGGGGTTGTCACTTCAACAGTGACAATCATATAGAGCCAAGGTTCACCACCAGGTGGCTAACCCTGCCATGATAGTTCATCCACACAACACACTCACATGCACACTCACACCTATGGCCAGTTTAGAGTACCCAGTCCACCTACTACATGTCTTTGGAATGTGGAAGGAAACCAGAGCACCCAGAGGAAACCCACACAAACACAGGGAGGACATGCAGGCTCCACACAGAATGCACCTCAGGCAAGACTCAAACTGGGGAACCTCTTGCTGTGAGGTGACAATGCTATCCACTGAGAGGAGGCTACAAATGCATAAGTTGTTCCATCACATATCAGGAACTTTGTGGATTGGTGAGTCTATTGTTGCTGGGTATGGTGTCAGTCACTTTGGTGTCCCTTGTTCTAAGTTTATCTGGTAAAAAGTAAATTTTGTGGCAGAAAAGACTGCTTAGCTCTCTAACACAGAACAGACACCTTTTTGTCATATTTCTGATCATTCTATAGTGCATTACCTTGTCTGCTCTCTGTTTAAAGCTAATACTTAGTCTAGCTAGAGTATTAGGGTTACCACCTGTCCCATTTTGCGAGGGACAGTCCCTCTTTGGGAAGTTGTGTCCTGACAAAAAATTGTAAAAATGGCAAATGTCCTGAGATTTTAGGACAAAATTATTTCCTAAATTTTATGTAATAGTTGCATGAAACAGTTATTCTGTATCTAAAATACCTAAATGTTATAAGAAACAGAATAAGCAACTAAAATGATACAAGAATCAGCTTTTATTTAGGCAAAAAAGTTAAGTTCTAACCTTTGTACTGACCGTGGGTATGTGTCGGCCTGTAAAATCTGATGTTTGTACCAAAAATGTCCCACTTTGGCCATTTGAAAAGGTGGCAACATACCTCTCAAGTGTACCTCATTATGAGGAACGTACCTCATTTGGGGTCTTAAAAAGTTAATGTTCCTCGAAATTCCTCAAAGTTCCACAATGAAAGAGTCTGTCACACATTCAGTGTTAGGAATTTTTTTAAGTGAAATCCATGGTAAATTGAAATTATTCATATTAATTCATTAAAGGATCTTCTTTATAAGTAAAACCAACATATTTTAACCATCCTATGACCTTCCTAGTTGAAGTTGTTAGTACGCCATTAGTATGTGTTCCACATTTTGCCCATTTTGGCGATTGACGATTGAAGGTTGAGAGCTATGGGTGGCAACCCTATACAGTATAACCTCCAGGTCTGTGACTAGATTTGTTCAATTAAATATCAACTTGCAAAACATGACATCATTTACAAGAAGTTGTAATTTCACTCCTTCTTCAAATATATCAATGCATTTGACAACTACTCTTGAATTTTAGTACACTGTTTACCTGTCAAATCTTTAGATTCTGCTAAGTCCACTCAAAGTATGACTATTGTAATAAACATTTTCTCTCTCTCTCTCTCTCTTTCTTCTTGCTGTTTTTTCTGATATTTTAGTTTTCATTCCTCCTCTCACATACTGAACATTCAGTCAGATTTAACTATTAACAGTTATATAATAAAAGGTCATTAGTATTCCAAAATGTGCATGCTGGTTGGACACTCAGTCAGTGTGCCAGCTGTAAATCAAGCATATCCCAACACAAAGAAATACAGCCACTTAAGTCTTCTTGAGTGGCCAGCTCTCTATTGGAATATGCTCCTTAATGCTATCCAAGATATATTTTAAGAGAAGCAGTGTTAAATATCAGAAAAACATGGAAGTTCTGCAAAACTGTAACAGCTGGTTACAGACAATAGGACCGCTCATACTGCTGGTTACTATTTCTCTCAACTATCTACAGTTTTGCATAACACCCCTGGTTTTCTTCATATTTTTTGCCATATCCCTTGTAAAATCTTTGTTTTTGACTACATACCTTTAAAAACATAAAGTGATCCCATCTACCCTGCTGCACTCTACTGATGTACTGTGCAAGCATGCAGACGTACATGTCTTACATGTACACAGTATATCACGACAGAGCAGAGGAATCGGAAGAACACTAAAGTGCTGTTATACAACAAAATTATTTAAGAAAGGTCCGCAATTTCTTGCTTAAATAATTTCATTGCATAATTACAAAAATCTACAACTAGGTGTGGTTATCACAGGATTTACCCAAGGTTAGCTTTGTTTAATCACAAGGGATCAAACCACACCAACCACAGGTAAATCATCGGATACCCACACCCAGTCATGGATTATTGCTTAAGAATACCATTAGCATATAGTTTTACCCATATTATCTGTTTAATAACATATTTTAGCCAGTTTAAAGTAGGCCAGTTGGCTGTGTTAGTGACTTGGCCTGCAGTGCACGATGGTATTTGTAATGAGCTGGGTCTATAACTGATGCTAAAACAAAAGGTTGCTTGTGATTTCTAGAGGTAAGTGCCTAATAACAGACAGCTTTACCAGTCTCTCATTATACATGCACTTATCTGAAAATTATGTTTCTGCTTTGTATAGACCAAACAGCCACCAAATAAAAGTGAAGCAGACCTTACAACAGGCATAGTCACTGCTACACACATCTGAAAGAGAACTGAGATCAGCTGTGTGTGTTGGGAGAATCATCACTTGTACATAGATAGTGATATAACTCCTCAAGAAATAGTCTTTAGGAATATTTACATTTGACTTCTCAATAAAACTGACTGGCACAAACCTGACATTTCTGACATAAGAATTCAAGTGTTTACAGTAAGAATAAGGACAGTTTAAGGTTACAGTTGTTTTAATAAAGAACTACTGAATTAAATTGGTGTGCTTTGGTAGACAACAGAAATGTGGCTAGCTTCCCTTTGTGGCTCTGCCATTTGCAGCTATTACAGTCAACTCAGAACATGACACAAAGCGTGGAAATGATGAGCTTGGATAACAGTCAGCAAGTATAGCACAAGTTTAGGGCAGGACACACTGTCCATGAGTTAAAAATGCATGAAACAAATAAGGCAGGTCACAATATCCGTATGTTAAGAATGCATATATGAAAGAAAAAAGTCCTCATTTTGGTCATTGGATAAGGAGCAAAGTAAGAGTAAGTTATGTTACATAGTTAAACAGTATGTGATGATCCACCAATGGACCAGTAATCAAGGAGCCTCAATCCTCACCACTGGCACCAGTGGGGGACATACACTGGGAGCATAACAAGTACACACACAGTATTTCCAGATGCAGCTCTCTGCATTAAGTGCAGTTTCCCTTAAGAGCACACAGAGACCACAGTCAATCAGGGGCTGGTTTCTCCCTCTTTCTCCAGATCCCCAGTAAGACTCCCCACTGGCACAGCTATAGAATTAAGATCTCAGCTGAGTGGTCAAGCCAAGGCCTGCTTTGTGTCTCTGCCCAAGTAACTGACTCACACACTTTTTGAGGTTTGATTTATAGACACACACACACACACACACACACACACACACACACACACACACACACACCTGGGAAAAGCTGGCACAGGTTTACTAACTATGCCCCCTTTTGCCCAGACTATAAGGTAGTTATCACTGCCACCAGACAACTCCTTATCAGCTACTTAAGGCCCTTAATAAAGGGTGTCCACTCTTACTGTTAATACAAATGGTAGTTTGACCAAGAAAAAGTGTATTAGGAATGGCCCACACAGTGTCACCAAATAAATATGAAAGTACTCCCAAAGCTTAAATATCTTGACAGATCAGCCACAATGAAAATTTTAAATATATTTAATAATAAATAATAAAAGAACAAGAGAATTCTAAATATATATTCACAGTGACATCAGAGTTCAAAAATCACAGGAAATATTTAAAACAACATTGCAGGACAGTCTTAAATAAAGAAAGAAAAATATCTAAACTAAGCTTTGCCATATCTCTGACTATATCCAAGAGAATTATACTGTTCCT
Source organism: Protopterus annectens (assembly GCF_019279795.1). Classification (NCBI taxonomy): domain Eukaryota; kingdom Metazoa; phylum Chordata; order Ceratodontiformes; family Protopteridae; genus Protopterus; species Protopterus annectens. Next base: position 1,019,666,315 of record NC_056730.1, read on the forward strand.
TAGAAACTTACTTCATCAGAGCAAGGCAGATGTTGTAGTGAATGGTTCTTGTCAGGTCCAAGACAGACTACAGAATGCTGTCTCTCTAAGAGAGTTCTCAAATTAATATCTCAAATACTACTGCTGAGATAGGTTGCAGAATGACATCTGACTCTATCCCAGGTGAACCCCCACTGCTGGAAGCTGACAGTATTTGGCATCTACCTGTGAAAATACATAAATTTCAGATCTTTGGCAGATACTGGAAGTCATAAAACAATTACATTCTTCCACATTTCAAGACTAGTAATTATTTCACCCTAAGGACAACACAGAAAGCTCCCTAGTGAAAACATTATGTCCCCACCCTATCATATACAGTAATTTAATTTCAGCTATTTTTCTGAAGTTAACCTCCTGTATTTCAGTTTCCATTGTTAAAATATATACATTTAAACAGTTACAATACTGCATGTACATTTCTGTTCTCTTGCAACAGGGCACACTGTGGTTACATTTTAAGCACAAGTACTTTATAAAATATCTTTTTAACACACATGTCAGTACAGACTAGTATGAAATACACATGACATACAGTTCTAATACAGTTGCAACACAAGCATCTTATACCGATCATGTTGATATTCACAAATGGCACATAATTATTTACAAAATTCCAGATAGCTGGGCTGGTGGTATCTTCTTCCATCACACTTCTTCCCCCCTCAAAGACTCAGCTAGTTTTTCAAGTAACCCTTGAGAAATATTGCTTGAGAGGAATGAGCCTATCTGGGAATACATTACCCCATGCCCTGTCCTGTCTTGAGATTCCAGCTGCCTTTATATTGCTGACCCCCAGTACAATGATGCACTGTCCTATCATATGCCTGCAACCCTAGACTCCACCAAAGTAATTTGGGATTTTGCTGGCTAGCTTCCTGTAGCAATAGATCCCCCTCAGACTCCTCCTGCCTTCTACTGCAAATACTTAGCACCAGAGCCTCCCTATCATGGTAAGGTTTCATCGTGGTAACATGGTACAGTTTGTGCCCCTGCCTCCTGCCTAACAGTTCTACCATATAGTTAACATCACTGACCTTCCTTACCACATTGAAGGGTCCCTCTCAAGCTGCCTCCAGCTTGTTGTGTCTGACAGGAATGAGAACCATAACCTAAGGCCCCACAGCATACTCTGTAGCTCGAGCATTCCTGTCATACCAGACCTTTTTCTGCTGTTGGGCTTCTGCCAGGTTCTTCTGGGCCAATCCCATGAGTTCCCTGATCCTTGTCCGGAGGTGTAGGACATATGCCACAACAGACTCCTTGTGGGATTCACACTCACCCTCCCACTCATCTTGAATCAAATCTAGAGGTCCCCTCACCCTATGCCCATACAGCAACTCAAAGGATGAAAAACCTGTGGATTCCTGGGGCACCTCTCTGTAAGCAAATATTTGTCCCACTCCATCTTAAACAGGTCTGCAAATCCCCATAGAATTGTCTATAGTGTGGAGTTTAACCTCTCCACAAGACCATTAGTCTGTGGATGGTAGGGGATGGTCTTTAGGTGCTTCAGCCCACAGTGCTTCCCTAGACAAGCCAGCAGGTCTGACATGAAATTGGCACCTCTGTCAGTCAGTATTTCTTTTGGAAAACCTACCCTGCAGAAAATCTCTAACAAAGCATTTGCCACCTTTTTTGCCTTGGTGGAAGATAGAGCCACTGCCTCAGGGTATCTGGTAGCATAATCTACTACCACTAGGATACACTTCTTTCCTGTGAAACCTGGGGTACTCAGAGGCCCCACAATATCCATAGCTACCTCTGAAATGACTCCTCAATCACAGGCAAAGGCATCAAAGGAGCCTTGACCTTGTCTCCTGCCTTGCATACTTTTTGGCACTGCTCACAGGTCCTGCAGTACCCTGTTTTATCCCTGGAAATTCCAGGCCAATAAAAGTTCTGCATAATGTGTCTTTTGGTATGCTTTATGCCCATATGACCTGCAAAGGGAATGTCATGGGCTATGGCTAGAAGTGCCAGATGGTAGGTTATGGTCTCTACCAACTGCTGTATTCTCTCACCCTCTAGCCCTCCCTCAGGGGTCCACTCCCTATACAGTAACCCTTTATCCCAGTATACAGATTCACCTTTTCCTTTAGAATCAGGCATCTCTCTGGCTAACTGCCTCAAGCCTTGTAATGTAGAGTCTGAGAGCTGAGCCTGTCTCAACTCTGTCTTTGTAACCCTTCCCAGTTCCCCATCCACAGGAAATCTGGTATCCTCTGGCAGTGGTGCCTCACTGTCAGCCTTGGTACTACTACTTACCTCTGCCCTTGCAGTCACTCTGTCCAAGGGAACATCAGTGCCCACAAGCAGCTGTGGCTCACCTTCAGTGTCACTGCTATAGGGGAGCTCCCTCCCTGAAGTAGCCGCTTCACCAGTCCTGGCTTCAAGTGTGGGTTCTGCTTGGGCCCCCAGGCTACCAGACCCACATGCCTGTCTCCAAGCCTAACTGCATATAACCGCATGAACACAAGGTACTGTATTATCAAAATCATTCCCTATCAGGACATTTGCAGGGATATCCTCAAACACATCTACTTGTTTGCTTCCTTTTCCACCTTCCCAGTCAAGGTGAACCCTAGCCAAAGGTTTTTGGAATGGGGTCTGTCTTAAAGTTCTGACTGGAGTAGACTGTCCATGCAAGTAGTGCTCTTCTTTAACCATTGCAGGCTTCACAACGGTTATGTCAGAGGCTGTCTCTCTTAGCAGTGACCCTTTTCCCATTTACTAAGATAGGATATAACCTCTTGTGGTAGTTTGGTACCCTTGTTGTCTCCAGACAACTTACTGCTGGCATTCTATCATTCCCACTTACTGTCTCCCCTATGTTTTCTTTCCCACCTTGCCTCTGTGAACATCTATATCATACAAGCCCCCACTGGTTACATTTAAAACATTTAACCCTTGATCCTGGTCATGTATCTAAACTAGTGGCTTTCCCTGTTACTGACAGACTCTGTTGGGGTGGTTTAGGCTGCCCACCATGGGTTCTCTTAGACCAATGTGCAGCACTGGGTATCCCTTTCTTGTACATTGATGCCCTGCTTGGTAGGTATAGGTCTCCCTTTACAAAATTTCCGATAGCTGGGCTGGCAGTATCTCATTTCATCACACAGTGATGGGGACAAAAGCTATAATCAATAATCCTGAGTCATTTATCAGAATGTTGTTAACAACTGAAATCTTATGCACCGAGAACAGAGGTTGTTGCCAAAACAATCTGCTAGTTGTGAGTGTTGAAACTGGAATTCTGCAGAAGAGAAAAGAGAACCTGATTATTTGAAATAGAGTTTGTCAAATGTTTTATTTGTATGGTCAAAACTGATCTGACAATTACCTCCCATAATCATTACCAACAAAGCTGACAAGATGATGAAGGACCTGCAAGGATTAATCTCCCTTTGGTTTGCAAAAACATGTTTAATCAGGACAACATTAGCTTTAAAATGTGTTCTTTTCTCCTCCATGTTTCATTTGATACCATGCACTTCAATTCTCAAGAAAACGTTTTGCCAGAGTTGCAGCTTACATTGTTGAGCCATAAAAAAATTAGCTGTTATCTAATACTACTTGTTCTGTTCAAATGTAAAAAAAATAAATCACATTTAGCTCATTCTGCTACAAGACTCAACTCCTGAAAATGGCCTGTGGCTGTACTTTAATGTGAGCAAATTCATCAAAGCAAAAATAGAAAAGCATCTGGAGTTTATAAAGGCCTACCAGGAGGGGAAGCCCTAGCACGGTTGTTTTCCAATGCATAGTAAGCCCTTCTAATTTTTAAATTACCATATCTCTGAGGTTTTCTGCTTGCAGGGTCCTCAGTAATGAGGTAATCTTATGGGTAAAGCTACTTAGTAATGTGTCAATCTGAGGGAGCAGTTAATGCTAATTAGCCATGTGCATTCCCCACAAAAAGCCAGGAACTCCCAATCTACATGCCCAAGAGATTTGGAGACTCGCTCAGCCATGTACAATTTCAATGCTGGAGGAAAACCTGAACACCGTAAAACCACAGTGGTCACCCATTCTTTTCTGCAGGTGTATTCACAGTGCACATAGTTCAGCAAAGGTGTGTGTGTGTGTGTGTGTGTGTGTGTGTGTGTGTGTGTGTGTGTGTGTGTGTGTGTGTGTGTGTGTGTGTGTGTGTGTTTAGGAATGTTTTTGCCAATATGATGCATTCAGTGCTAAGGAGAACACTACCACCAGCAGGTCTGACAGTGATAATGTTAACTAGTTTGTGATTCAGAGACTTAATAATGTGTATGATAATGAGGCCTTTATCGTTGTAGCTAAATCTGTCTCTGAACTGCATTTTCTCACTGTCAAGGTAATTGACCCACCTGAATCCCAGGAAGTATACTGTTACTAAAAGGATCATCATGGGTTTTGTGTATTTCTAACCCACTTTCATTGTCCACTCAAAAGGTGAAGAAAATGTTAAATAAGCTGCTCACTGCCCTTGTCATTATTTGATAGCATATTCAGTGCACTGAGTACTTACTCTGAGGGTGCCTACCCCAGATTCATGTTTGTGCCATTCTAAGACTTTCATCCCAGTAGTTTTTTTTTTCTGGAAGACACAGCTGATCCTGTAAAGCTGATTATTTAGAGCAGTAGTTATAAATATAAGCAGCATTTGCAATTCTGCTTAAATATCATGAAAATGATAAGGGATGCATATTATTGAGTGGTGTCATCTGACAACAGGAAGATAACAGAGCTGTCAAGGTACTTGGCATCCACATTGCCCAATTAGAGAAAATCTGTGAGTTATTTGAATATTACTGAAACACATAAATGTCCATGCGAATGCAAATATATTTAAAAAAAATTCCATAACATAAAGATCACAGAGATGATAAGCCGGTCACCATTGGAAAGCTGACAAACAGTTGAATAATTATGCTGCTGATATAATGGGCCTAACAAGTAAGACTAAAACAGAAATATTTTTGTTTTACTGTATCCAAAATATAATATTTCTGTTTTCATCATGATATGTAGAATTAGGATTAAACTTTGGCATTATGAAATCAGTATCACCTTAGAAATGATTATATTGAATAAATGTGTTGTTTGAGTTCCTGGAGTACTTAAGCGTTCTGAGATATTATCATTTTGTGGGTCATTATTTTGAAAATGCACTTTGTAAGAGGCATTGCTAGCATTCCAATTAAAGTGTTTAGGCATCAAGTGTTACAGTTAGTCATTATCAAATATTAGGACCCAATGAGTGAAACCTAAGTTTCATGTTTTTCCTTTATTGAAGTACTGTTTAAGAAATGGCTCTGTTGTATTCTCTAAATTCACCAAAGAAAATAAAAAGGCAAATACTAGATTTTTATTTGGACAAAAAGCAAGTGTTGCCTTTTCTCCAAGTAACTGTGAACTTGGAGTTTTTTATATTAAGTTGTATGCGGTGTGGGGGGCTTTGACCCCTGCTTAAAACATTAATTTTTGAAAAATATTTCCTCTCAATCTTCTACTGTAGTGTTGAATATTTGGAGTGAAATGTTCACACTTTTTGGGAGACATGGGAATGAACAGTTCTTTTTATTTTGGAAAACATATAAATTTGAATTCTGCTATGGCACACTATAAACTTTTTGGTGTGTAATTATTACCTTGTCTCCATCAAGGGAATGAATATATCCTGCAGAACTTTGGCAACCTCTTTATTTCAGTGAGATGATTTATAGATGATGAATTCTATTTACAAGCAGCATGTCAATACTGATATTTTATAAATGCAGTTAAAATCAGAAACATGATGGGGTCTGCACATATAGCAGAAATAAATCACAATGACTATCAAATTCAACTCTGAGATTCACTCCCACTCAAACTTACAACAGAAATGACCTCTAAAGTTTTTCAAAGATTTAAAAAAGATCTCTCTCTCTCTCTCTCTCTATATATATATATATATATATATATATATATATATATAGATAGATAGATAGATAACCTCTATATGGAACTGTCATTGTGTAAAACAATGAGTTCAAACCACAGAGTTACTACTTTGATCTCTGCAATTATATTGTTTGCTCTGAACTCTAGAATGTTTACTGACCTTCCTCTCCATTCCTTAACTCTTTTTCTTCCCTAGCTATCTTCTTTTCACTCATATATTGTAATGTTAATTTTCCTTTTCGCCAACACTATTATCTTATCATCATTACTCCTTTGCATTGTCATCCCATCCCTCTCTCTCCTTCCTAGTTAACTCTCAGAATTAACAGATAATGTTTGCATCACATACCAATTTGCTTTGTGCTTCCTACCAATTACCTAATGATTGTTATATTCCATTATTTCTGTTAATATACTTATATTTATGTGAATTTCAGTAGTCTCCTGTCTTTTGTGCAAATGGCCTGTTTTCCTACTGCTTCTATATGGAATGTTATTGTCTAACATTATAAACATTATTTATTTTGTAATTTATGTATTATAATAATGGAACATTTCTTCTTGGTACTCTGTAGAAAAGGAGCATAAGTTCATCTGGGCCATCACAATCAAATAAAATTAACAAATAAACACATGCATGCATATATACATAAATACATACATACAAAACTGCATATATACACACACACACACACACACACACACATATATATATATATATATATATATATATATATATATATATATATATATACACACACACACACACACACACACACACACACACACACACAACAAAAAGCGAGGGACAACAAGAGGGTGCTGTGCGAAAAACAAGTCCAAACCACAAAAAACGCCAACACGTATTCCATAGCCAGGACAGGTAGCATGTCCAAATACTGTTAATCACTCAAATGAAACTCCATGTTAAAGTTAATAAAACATTTATTGAACAGGAAAAAAAACAAAAACAAATTAAAACGAAATAAAAACTGTCCAGATGGAACAGTAAACTGGATACGCACTTTCGGATCCAACAATGATCCTTCCTCAGATCCTTCTAACCACCATGTTCTTTTTCTTTTTATTTCTGCTCTCTTACAATGAATGGGCTTCCTCATGGCCAACTTCCATGAGCTAGTCCAATCACATACGTCTTTTTAACCTCTGCCCTTTTAGTGCCTGCTTCATTGGAAAGGCTGTATTCAGTCCTGGTGCTCTATGAGCCATTAATTTCCCAATCCAATTCATCTTTCTGTTCTAAAATTTTATTCATATCTCCTCCTCTTTCTGAACAATGTAATATCTGTAAAACCGTAAAATTAAAACTGTGTCCAGCATTATCCCTTATGTGTTTTGCTAAGAGATTTTTATAGTATTTCAGTCTTATGTCACTGACATGCTTTGAAAGTCTCTCTTTTAGCTGTCTTACAGTTTTTCCAACATAAAAATGTTCGCATAACAAACATGTGGCTAGATATACACTATTCTTCGTGGTGCAATCTGCATAAGAATGGCTCACATATTCTATTCCAGTAACTGGATGTACAAAGCTATTCTCTGTACAAATATATTTGCACATAGTACACCTTCTACATGGGAAAGTGCTTTTCCTTTGTGATTCAATACAAAGGGTCAATACATTGTCTCTACATAAAATCTGCTTTAGGTTCTTAGCGTTCCTAAAATGAAACTTTGGGGCTTCTCCCACTATTTCTTTAAATTCTTCATTCGACGTAAGTATTTTCCAATTACCCCTTACAATACTGCATATCTCTTTAGTATCAACAGTATGTGTGAGGGTCATTCTAAGGTCTCTCTTCATATTTTCATTTCTTCCTCGATTATTTATGGTGTGTCTACCCTTCAAGTATGGCATACCTTTTCCATCTCTCTCTCTCCTTACTTGTTGTTTCATGGCCATTACTTCTCTCTCTCTTTAACCTCTTCTCAGTAGGTGACTACACATATCATTCATTGCTGTTTCAAAGGCTGTCTCATTTGAGTGTAGCCTTGACATTCTCAGAAATTGTCCTTTCATCATATTGTTATATGTATACCCTGGATGCATACTTAGGGTTTTACAGATATTACGTTGTTCAGAGAGAGGAGGAGATATGAATAACATTTTAGAACAGAAAGAGATTAATTGGATTGGGAAATTAATGGCTCATAGAGCACCAGGACTGAATACAGCCTTTCCAATGAAGCCGGCACTAAAAGGGTGGAGGCTAAAAAGACGTATGTGATTGGACAAGCTCATGGAAGTTGGCCATGAGGAAGCCCATTCATTGGAAGAGAGCAGAAATAAAAAGAAAAAGAACATGGTGGTTAGAAGGATCTGAGGAAGGATCGTTGTTGGATCCGAAAGCGCTTATCCAGTTTACTGTTCTATCTGGACAGTTTTTATTATTTCATTTTAATTTGTTTTTGTTTTTTTTCCAGTTCAATAAATGTTTTATTAACTTTCACATGGAGTTTCATTCGAGAGATTAACAGTATTTGGACATGCTATCTGCCCTGGCTGTGGAATACGTGTTGGCGTTTTACATATATATATATATATATATATATATATATATATATATATATATATATATATATATATATATATATGAATGTATGCATATATACCTGAATAAATGCACATCGTTTGAGACAGGTACAAAACATTCAGAATTTCACTGTTTGCATTGGCCATGCATGGTTCCACCCAGTCTTAGCTCCACATAACCTCTGTAGCTGACAGTCTCACAATTTCAATGGAGAAGTGACTTTATATCATTGAAATTTTCCTGACATTGTCCAAAATGATTCGACTCTTATCTGCTTTGCACCAGCCCTCACCACTTTACAACAACTTACTCAAGAATCCTTTATCTCTGTGGAAAATTGGATTACTCAGATCCAACTGATCCTAAATCCCAACAAGACTAAATTACTTCTTTTCACCCCCAACAAAAGTATATCCACCCCTCTACCTTTCACAATCTCATCCAAAAACATCACTAACATCTCTCCCTCCGACCACACCAAACTCCTTGGCGTAGAAATTGACAAAAACCTACTTTTTGATGTCCATATTTGACAAACTATCAAAAAAGTCCATAAGAAAATGAGAACTCTATATAAACACAAGAAATTCCTCTCTGATCAGGCACAGATTACCCTAACCCAAACTCATCTACTATCCACTCTAATGTGTGCACACCAATCGTCACCCAGATCAGAAAATTAGATCTTGATAGACTCGAATCATGTTGTAATAAAACTGTCAGATTTGCAAACAACTCCACCTTCAGAACCCATCACTGTCAGGCTCTAAGAGAACTCCAATGGCTAGAATGTCCCCAGCTACTCAATTATCACCAACTAATAATTGCCCAGAATACTGTGAAATATCCCAACAAAATCCCAGCACTAAGCCACATTCTTACTCATTGTATATCAAATCATCCTCTCTACTCTTCTGACAAATCTCTCCTCTCTATCTCTAGGGCTAACAACTCTGCAGGGAAAGGATTATTCTCCCATACCATAGCTAGAAACTAGAATAACCCACCCCCTAATCTGACTTCTATCCCTACAACTGCGCAGTTCAAAAACTCCCTCAAAGCACACCTGATGAACTACTGGCTATGTCCATATATTACATGATCCTTCTGTTCATCCACTGCTAATTTCTACCTATGCTATTTTACCTTCTGTTATTTATCTCTGTGGTTTTAGGTATATTGTTCTCTGCTGATTTCATATCTTAGCATCATCCATGATTGTATTATGTTGTTTTCATATAAATTGTTTTATTTGATGCACATTACGTCTGTTTTTAATTAACGCATGTTTAACTATGTTCAATTAATGTGGAGCTTTTCTCCTTGGGCCTCCGCTAAAAATGGACCTGTGTCCAGTCAGACAATCCCAGTAAATAAATGTTAAATAAATTTAAAAATAAAAATAAACAACACCATGTAGGATCAGGTTTTAATTAATGTTGTGTTTATTTTTTGTAGGAAGAGATACTGCATGATCAAGAAAAGCTGAAAGAGGAACAACAGAAAATTGAAAAACGCAATCAGCAACTGCTTAGCATTATGCAACAGTTCAAAGGAATGTGAAGTGGTTTATCTCCTGCAGTCTAAACTGTCAAGCATGGAGTAAACAATTGTCTGAAATATATTTTAAAATCAGTAATCTGTGTCTGATCCAGAGATCAACATTTAAAATAATCTGTGTTTTGTATGTACCAGTAGTAGGAAGCCTTTTGAATAAAATATGAAGACTGTTTCCGTCTAGAACCAGTGTTATGAAGGCTAACAAATAAAGAAAATGAGCTGGCTCGGAAGACTGTAAATACGTGAAAGACAGCTGCTTCACATTTCTTCATGCTATGCAGTTAAGCCAGTAATATCACACCAAAAATACAATAGCAAGTATTCCCAGTAGTGCATATTGGTGTCTGTCAGTGAGAGGAATGTTTCAGCACAGGTTTCCTCAAAAAATTACCTGTTCTAATAAATAATTGTGAGAGAGTAAATGTTCATGTGTACAATTCCCAGCTTGTTAACCAGAAAATCTATATATTTGAGGGAATATTTTTATTATCACTAATACTTTCCAAAAATGGATGTAGTAAATGTGTTTTGATAAATCTCACTTTGGTAAGTATGATTATTGCATTTCTATTTTTTCATCTCAGTCAGCGTCCCCATATTCTAAACAGTCATAAGCACAGCAGAGGTTGATGTACATTATCAAATACAGTACAGCAATAACTGAAAAACAGTCATGGAGTGTTTTCAGATATGACACAATTAGTAAAGGTATGGTGACACATAACCATTTTCATCAGCTCTAGCTCAACATCAGCTAGAAGCACTAACACATCAAGATTTGTAGACTGCATTCAGCCTCAGCTTGGAAATATGTCATCAGCACCTGCAGTCACTAAAGGGTGTATACCCTACCATGGGGCTTATGTCTTGGCATGAGGCACATTACTAGGCTCATGTCATGAAACCAAATTATTTCCTTGCTGCCTAATAGACTTTATTCCTTTAACCAATCATATATGTTACCTGTCCTTGACTCACTGAAGATATATAATATTTAACTGGTTATAGTTCATTCCGTAATACACTACAAAATCTGAACAATGCAGAGTCACAAATTGTTACTCTCAGACAGCAGCCACCCAGCATGGAGATGAATGGAGAGTTCTAACAGCTTTGACTCCACTGTGGAGCATCAGCAAATGTTATATGGCTTTCTCACTATGAAAGAGGTCCTCTCAATAAGCAGGTGGTAGATGACATGCAAAAACAGAAACTTACTGGCATACTTTGGCACTTAATGATAGCCTAAATCAGTTCATTGACATTTTGATTCAGAAATGAAGGGCAATGTAGACCCATGCTCACAGACTACTATTTAATGGAATAATCAAGCATGGGGCTATGAGCATGTTGTACAGAGGATAATGGGCAACCACTTTCTTACCTGGCATTCAACATGACATTAAATTATTAAGTCACCTGTGTACTGTACTAGGTTGATAACAGTGAAAGTGATCAGAACAGTGATGTTTGAGGAAACAGGAGATTGAGTCAAATATACTGCCAAAAAATCAAGCATGTTCTTCCAGGAGTGGTGTATCAAGCTTTCTAGATCCTAATGTAAGTACCATATATTTGTCACAGAGGTGAAACGAAAACTGTCAAGAATGGATAAGTAGTTTTATTGTCATTATCAAGGAGGATGTAATTATAATGCGTGGCAGGTGATGTTTTCAGCAGTAATAAATGTCATAACTCTCAGGGTCATTTACTGATATTGATACTGTTAAAAAATACATTTCCAAATACATTTTGCTTCCCTTTCCACCCACATGCGCACACATTAATTTTGATGAAAAGGATGTTCTCAATTACCAGTCTATACCCATTAATTCCCCATTAAGGGTTAAGACTATACAGTGATATATCAGATGTCATCATAAATTTGAGGATGGTGGTGTTCTTAATGTTTGCCCTACCCACCTGCTGGCATCTCCTCTGTCCTGGGGACTTTGCAGTGGAATTACTGAAATGTCAAAGGCTATGCATTCTTCTATACACTCCGATGATCAGATGCGGTCTGTCTGTCCGTCCAGCTTAAATTTAATAACAGTATACAGCTTCCCTGAGCTTCAGCAGGGTTCAGTGTAGCAGTATCTAGTCCCTTCACATTTTTCACTAAAAGTAATAAATCAGGCCTATAGCCCCTCCCTATGACTCTGTAATGGTTAAGGTGGGTTATCAGAAAAAAGGATGAATGGGTATTTAGAGGTTTAAACAACACTAAAGTGTTTCCAGGTAAAGTGCTAATTTTGTTGCCTTTGTTTACTGGGAAAGTCCAACTAGGAGGAAATCCCCTTTTCAGTGGAGGCTCATGGTGAAACGCTCTGTAGAAAATTTAACAGTAAAACATATATATATATATATATATATATATATATATATATATATATATATATAAAATAAAATTAAATTAAAAAAAATACATCGTGTTTAATGGTTGAAATATCATGTTAGACAGAAGAGTAAAGAGTTTACATCCATACTAATTGAGACAGCTGAAATCTAACTGAGAGAAAAATCATTTGACAATAAAGGAACTGAAGATAAGTGAGTTTCCATGCAATCTTACTTTTCCCAGTATAAAGGCATGGAATGAGGATGAACGAAGAAAAGAAAGTTAATGAGGGAATTAAAGGTCAGGATAAAAAGAGAGAGAAGTACAAAGCAAAAAAAAATTTGGAGTGGATAAAAGTCATAGAAGTGTGCCAGGGATGTTTATGAGTGAGAGGAAAAAAGGAGAAAAGGATGTGCAGAGAAGTTAAAAAGAAATATAAATTCAGTATGAAGAGCGGCAGAAATAAATAGAAGAGGGACAGGTGGGAACATGTAAATGCAGTGTGTGAGAGACAGTGAAAATAAGAAAAGGAAATAGCAAGCAAAACTGAGGCTGCCTGTTATAAAAAGCTTCATCTAAATAGGTCTATAGAATTTATTTAATGATGTGCACTTTGACTGGTTTAGCCCCATTAGATCAATATTCTCTTTTCAGGGGGAACTCATGGTGGTATTCATACTAACTACAGGAAATTTGACCAGAGCACTGGGAAACTTTCCCTTCTCTTTCCATTAAGTGGCATGAGATCTTATACATCTCCTGAGCTTCCACCAACTCAGGTAGACTCAGGAGTGCAGTACCACCTTATGGTACACTGCAGTGTAAGTACTGGAAAATCACTCTGGTGTGGTAATTAACTAGGTAGACAACAACATAATCACAAAATTATAAATACAAAAGGATAGCATGAAGTTGAACATAAGCACAGAGTCTATCAGGTACTGCTTTACTAAGGATTTGAACAACTTTATGGTGCCTTCATGTTTCAGATATAAAAGAAGGGCGTTCCACATACCTCTCAAACTCTTAAAGCAAGAAATCTGGACAAAGCCATAAAAAATAGGGGCCCAAAAATAGGGGTAATGTTTAAATATTGCTCTTACAAACTTAGAAAGTTGACAAAATAATAGGTTTTGCATTAGCGTGAATTTCCTGATGGGTATGAAGTCTGAAACGTAAATGACTGTCATTATTTTCTGCCTTCATTCCTAAATGATTTGCTTGTGATTTGCTAGAAAAATACAAATTTATGAGAAACCGACCAAAAATATGACGTAAAAATCTGGACATTCTACAAAAGTCTGTACAGCTGAAAGGTATGAGTTCCAGAATTTAAAAACATAGAAAAATAGCAAATCACTACTGTTTTTATTGTATTGTGTTGTGAGAAGTAAACACTTGTCCCCAGAGTTTAAAGTTCTGTTTAAGGAATAGTGCTGGAAGATATCATGTGAAGGACAATTATCAGGTTTACAGATAGGTTTGTGAGTTGTCACAAGTTATGTATATGTAAGGTACTGTGCAAGTTCAGTTCAATATAACTATTTAAGAGCCAGTTAGTGCTGAGACATACATGGATGGTTTGTTGAAAGTTTTCCTGCGTTGTTATAACATTTTTCTCATTTCTTTTTACTGAGTAATTTCAGGTTTAGTAAGCATGGGTGAGGCATGTAGCAGTGAAGGAAGTACTATCACTACTACTGTTTCTGTGAAGCGAGAGTTAAACTGTCTGACAATGCTACTGTTATTGTTTGGTGTCGATGGGGGTATCTGAGTAGCTTGACCAGGATGTAAAGGATTTTTTTTTATTGAGGTACAAAAAATGCTTGCTTTTTATGGGTACAATATCATAGTTATCTAGAATTTTATATATGTTTTTTTTTTTTTTTTTTGGGAGGGGGGGTCTAGTTATTTGTCCATGTTTTCCAGGCTTTGTTCTTCTGCAGTATGAGCTGTTTAGTATTACCCATTTGCCATAGTGTTAGGTTAGTGTTAACTTTTTTATCTTAAGAGTAACATGTCCATTAAGGATATTTAAAACACTCTGTTAGCTTCATCCAATGTGAATATTTTAATACCATTCTAGTTATATTGATTTAGGCTAATGATGAAAGCTTCTTTGCATAAAGCAGAAAGACTGAATACTTGTTTGCGATGGTGATGTGTTTTCATGAAATGGATGAATGGATGTTTGGGGATTCAAACGACAATCAGTTGTTTTCATGAAATGCTTTGTTTATTTATTTGATTTCTTTCTAAGCTGAGGCTTTAATGATGGTAGCAGGGCATACTTTCAAACAGGTAAAGTTCTTAAGCTACAAGATATTTTCAACTTCAACTACATCTGGAAGTGATTGTCCAAACATGAATTGTTAAAGACTGATGCACTTCATAACCAAGAAGTTAAGAAAAATAGATAAGACAGTTGGCTTAGATAAATCAGTAGTACACCATCAATTTTCTGGTTGTCTCGTGTAAAAGAAAAAATGCTGAGATGTCACAGTTCCAACAGTCTCTAGTCTAAATAGCAAGAAAACATCTCCCTGTTCATAGAAGTATTGACTATTATTATTTAATATTTCTAAGATATGATAGCTAATGGTTTTAAAAAGGCCAGAAATAATAATAATAGTCTTTGTGGTCAAGTTATGTTTTTAGCCTATAATATTTGTTTACTACTACTTGACCAGCCTGAAAATCATGTTACGTCTTTTAACTAACCAAGGTTTGTATCTGTTTTTTGGAACTTAATATGGAGCTAATTTTACTTTATTTAAAAAATAACTTTTTTATTGATTTAACATATATACAACATATACACAAAAAGGAAGAAATCCAATCACATGTTATATTGGGCTGGATTCCATAAAGCTCACAGAAGCTATTTGTGGACAGCGCAGCATTGCAAAGGAAGACGTCAGCACACCTTCTGTGGATGTGATTTTAGAAGTCATGTTGAAGGTAGACCAAGTACTTACGTATTCAGCATAGGAAAATCAGGGATTCCACACATGCCAGTTTGATTCCAAAACACATTATGCACACACAACGCAACTCAAATGCGACTAATAGCCACCATGGAGCATAATCTACAGACTCTAAGGATTCCTGTGAATATTATGGATTATGGCGAAATCTGTAGCAAAACTGAAAAAAATATATAAAAATGCAGCCTGATGTTAATAAACTGCATCAGGCTGCAGTAATGCAAACCATAAATACGACTGTGGCTGTGTGTCTTAGAAGAGAGCCAGCTAGAGTCAGAGTAAGGCTGTAATTAAACCAGCTGTCAGATCAGCAAATAATCAAGAGATATCTAGACAAACAAATGGTGCAGCAGGCTATCTGTAACGTGTGTCCCACACATGTCTGTGCAGATCCTGCAGGGAAACCCCATCCCCCTTGAAACCAAAGTGTGTCTTAGTCTGGGTGTACTTACATCTGGGATACTCCAGAGAAACATGGGAGTTGCTTTGGGAATATCACAGACAGCTCCAAATCGTATCCTGGCAAAATTCCTGAAAACAATGTGCAGTAAGGTGGATGATTACATACACTTCCCATCCACCCCCATGGAACAGAGAAATGTAATGTACCACTTTTACAGCACCACAAACTTCCACCACATACTCAGTGTAATAGGTTGCACACACATACCTATCAAAACACCAGTACATCCAGAAGCAGACTGATACATAAACAGATAACAATGGCCATCCATCTACTGCCAAGTTCTGTGTGTAGCAAAAAGTATAACAAACATCATGGCAACACACCCTGGAAGAGTCTACAATGCTGCCATTTGAAGGGAAAGTGGACTCACGGCTGTATTCCAGCAAGGTGACACACCTGAGGGGCTGCAACTGGGCATGTACAGGAACACAGCTAGGATGCAATCCAAGGCTACCCCTCTCAACAATATCCATTCAGACCAAAAGTGTTTTTATTCCCCACAACAGGTGATTGTGGATCCTAGATGCTGATGCCTGTGACATCTCCAGCATGACCCCTGTTGGTCTCTCGAAATGATCCTGTAGTTCTACACATACCTCCGTCTCCACAGATATGAGCTTCCCTCAGTTTTCCCTTGCTCTCATTTGAGGACAACAGAGTTTGAAGAGCTCATGGAGTGTGCCTGTGTCCATCCTGTAGTGTTTTAGTATTTACGCCTCATGCAGACCGTGAAAAGTTAAACGGGTCTAAATACACTAGTTCTCCTTGCACGAGACCTAGCAGCAGCAGCAGCATCATAGACTTGAGCCTGTTACACATACACATGCAGAACAGCAGCAGCCTACCCTAGAATTCCTTTCCTCTAGTGTAGTTTCAGTGGCTGTATTCCAATAGGTTTGGGAGTTCAAGGCAAAAGGTTATACTAAGTGAACATGATTGCTTTATATATTGTTGAGTAGCTCCATCATCTTGGACTGGTTCATCAGCATACAATTCAGCTGCTTATGCAGTAATTAGAATCCACGGTGTTTATTGTGTTTACAAATGAATACATCTCAGCGCACTATCGTGTTCCCATCACTGCACGATGAGCACACTGTTTTAGCAAGCCATGTAGGGTTTAGTGAATCCAGCCCATGGTCTTTGTTATTCTGAGATAGCCACAGAAGGTGAATGAAAATATGTCATAATTTAAAACGGAAGACAATATTCTGTCTGGCTTTTTTGCAGACTGTCTTCAGTAAACTGTTTTGATAAGCACAGACTGCAATCCACTTACTTCCAGCTTATGTGCCATAAATGCTAAAGCTGCATTCAGAGATATTCATACTATCTGTTTTACAAAGAGGAACAATACCTCTCAACCATACCGAATTCCTCAGTATTTACCAGTTTTGAGGTCAAAATAATGGGATGCCACAAATTCCTGAGTGGCCCTTTTAAATTACGATTTTTTTCCAACAGCATCACGTACAGGAGCATCAGCTTCATGAGACAGACTGCTTGGCCTCCCAGAGTCCCGCTGTAACCACAATAGCTGCTAACCAACTGTATTTTATTTAGTTTATTTATTTATTTAAATTTGTTGACCGGGAGTGTCCGACTGGACGTAGGTCCATTTTCAGTGGAGGCCCGGGGAGAAAAGCTTCACAATTAAAATAAACAGACAGTATATACATTGGATTACATAGTTAATAACAATTTACATAGCAATTACTTACAACATATTTCCAGATGAAGAACATAGTACATCAGTAGACAACTAGAATCTTTATCTGTGAAGTGCATACCAGACATTAACAAATGTTACAAGAAGAAGCAGTTTGTGCTGTATAATAAGTACTGGCTTATGAGCATCTGAGCTTGCTATAATCAAGGTAGTTAGTGGAGTGGAAAGAAAGGTAGTGGTTGGATGGGGTGGATGATATTAGAGTGGGAGTTGCAAGGGCATAGCCAGCATGTTTTAGTTGCACTTTTAGTAAAGTTTTGAAGTGGGTGCATGATGGTATGGAGGTAATTGTGGGTGGGAGTGAGTTCCATAATTTGGCTATGGCGCAAGAGAATAGTGCTTCACCAGCAGAGTTATTGGCCTTAGTGATCTGCAAGTGATTTTGGCTGCTGGATCTTAGTGGTCTGGTAGTGCGATAGGGTTGGAGTAGATTCTGGAGGGATGGGATATTTAGTGGATGGTTTACTAGTTTGTGGGCGAGTGAGAGTTGATACCACTGAAGGAGGTGAGGGAGTTCAAGCCAGCCCAGTTCAGCAAGTGAGAGACAGTGGTGACTACGGTAGGATGCCCCTGTGGCAAATTTGGCGATTTTGTTGTAGCAGGTCTCTAGCTTGTTTAGATCACATTGCCTTAGGTTGGTATATATTGGAGAGGCATAAAGTAGGGTGGAGATAAGGTGGGAATTTGCTATTGAAATCTTTGCTGCTTTGGTGAGAAATTGCTTATTTCTGTATAATGCTCCTAGTTTTTTGTGGACTTTTTTATAGTCATGGATATGTGAATGTCAAATTTTAGTTTATTGTCTATTTCCACTCCTAGCAATTTGGTGTGTTCAGTTGGGTATCTGGTGGTGTTGTCTTTTGCCGTGATGTTAAAGTGAGAGTTGTTTTGAGTATGTTTGGTGGGTTGGAAGATGAGTAGTTTAGTTTTGTTTGGGTTGAGTATTAATCGGGCATCGGATAACCATGTTTCAACAGAGGAAAAGGCTTCCTGTGTGACTTTTTGCAGTTTTGGTAGGGACTGGGCTGAGCAGATGATGGTCGAGTCATCTGCGTATTGTATGAGTGTGCCATGTTTGGTGGCAGAGGCTAGATTATTGGTGTAAACAGAGAAGAGTAGGGGTCCAAGGATGGATCCTTGGGGAACCCCTATGGAGACAGGTAGTTGGGGAGATATGTCATTCTGCCATACAATGGATTGTTGGCGGTCAGACAGGTAACTCTGAAACCAGTTGGTGACCGATTGTGAGAAGGATAGGTTACTGAGGACAGAGATAAGTTGTTTGTGTGGGACCATGTCAAATGCTTTAGACAGGTCTAGGAAAGTAGCAGAGGAGAAGTAGCCATTGTTTTTATGCTGAAGGACAGTGTTAGTAAAGGAGAGTAAGGCAGTGGTGGTGCTATGGTTTGGTCGGAAACCATGCTGAGTACTGGAAAGGAGGTTGTTAGTAAGGAGGTAGTCTGAGACCTGAGAGTGTATGCATCTCTCTAGTATTTTGGAGAGTGGAGAGAGAATAGCTATGGGGCAGTAATTGGTTAGTTCTGTGGAGGGTCCGCCTTTGTGGAGGGGAATTATATGTGATACTTTCCACAGTGTGGGAACGTAACTTTCTGACAGAGATCGGTTAATCAAGATGGATACTGGGTAGGCCAGAGCATCAGCTGCGATTTGTAGGTATTCACTTGGGAGGCTGTCTGCTGCTAATTTGGTGGGTTTAAGTTTAGTTAAGAGTTTTTTTATGTTGGAGGTAGGTACAGGAGAAAAGAGAAGGCAGTGGGGAGATTACTGGTTGAAGGTGTGGGTTGCAGGGGAGGGGGTTGTGTTGTTTAGCTAGTGATAGTATGGTTTGGGTGAAGTGTGTGTTGAATGAGGAAGCAATATTTTCTGAGGAGTGAGGGATGTTAGGAGGGGGGGTACTGACTTTACCTGGGTGGAGGATGGAGTTTATGGAGGACCAGAACTGTTTGGGGCTGTGTTGTGAGGAGTCTAGGGCAGACTGGTAGTATTGGGATTTGTCCTGTTTTATCAGCTTTTTGACTCTATTGTAGTTCTAGGAATTTCTGGCTAGCTGAGGGGTTTTGGTTTTGCGCCAGTGCTCCCAGGCTTTATCCCTGTTTTTCATTTCTGATTTAGTGGTTTTCTGTAGCCATGGGGAGGGTTGTGCTTTTGTTCTGGAGAATGTTATGGTGGCATGGTAATTAAGGATGTTCAGGAAGGTAGTATTAAAAAATTCAACTGCATCATCTAGACTGAGGTACTTTAGAGGATGCCAGTTACATTCTTTGAGGGATGAGATGAATGTGAGTGGGTTAAAGTTAAGTTTTTTACGTATTTGACAGTAGATGACAGGTTTAGCTTGGTATAGGTATTTTTTGAGTAGGAATGTTGGGGAGTGATCACTGAGGCTATCTGATAAGCAGCCTGTTAAATATGACTGGGGGCTCTTACTGACTAGTATCCAATCCAGGGTAGTGTGCTTGGTGGAGTTTTTATTTATCCTGGTTGGTGATTGGACTAGTTGAGTGAAGCCATGAAGGTGTACATGATGGGTTGGATTGTTGCCAGAACAGGATTGCCAGTCAATATTGAAATCACCTAAGATGATAGTTTCTTGGGGGAGATGGTGGGTAGACCAGCTGAGGAGGTTTTCTAGGGGAGGGATGTTTTGGACAGGTGGGAAGTAGCATCCAATTATGTTGATGGTTTTGTTTTGGTTAATTTTGAGGTTGGTATATATTATTTCTTCATTGCCTATTTGTGGAGCTGATGATTTTAAGATCTGGATGTTTAGATGCTGTTTAAATATTATAGCTACACCACCTCCTTTTTTGTTTAGCCGGTCTACCCTTAGTATGCCGTAACCTGTAGGGAGTATTTGCTCACTGGTAATGTGAGGTTTTAGCCAGGTTTCTGTCAGGATGACTATATCTGGGGAGTACAAGTCTATGGTGGCATGGAGTTCATGGACTTTGTTGGATATACTTCTAATATTTAGGCATAGTAGAAGGAAGTCACTTGGCTTTCTATTGGCTGTAATATGGGAGAAGTTGTGGTTTCTAGTCTGATTATGAAGATTGGGGTTGGAGATGGTAGGGCCAGGGTTGGGGTGGATGTCTCGACTTAGGGCTAGTTTTGATAAGCATGAGATTATTAGTTTTCTCAGTTTTCGAATGTGTTTGATTATAAGGGAAACTTTATGATTGTGCTCTGTGGGTAATAGGTATGGTGGTAGTTAGTAGTTACTTAGTAACTTAACTAACCTAGTAACCTAGGTAGTTAGTTATTTTAACTAATGTAGTAACCTAGGTAGTTAGTTATTTTTAGTTATTTATTTTCCCAACAAGACAGAGAATGGACTATGCACATACAATTTCATTAATTTAATTCTGTCAGTTCATACATGTGATCAACGGCTATGACGTTTATTACTCTGTCATGTCAGGCTTCCTTCTACCAGCTATCACAGCACCTACACATGAGGAACACTTTTGCAAAATGCCTATGCAGAAATGTTGCATTTTGCGCTGTGTAAACCAGACCTCTAACCTTCAGGTCGCACGCTTCAGCAAGGGAGAGAAGAAAAAGAGTGTCACACAAGAAGACACCTTGATTTTAATAGCCTTTTTTACTTTTCACAGGTTCAATGAGCAGTGACATTTTCAAACCGTTCCATCAAAACATGATAAATTTCAAATGTGTTGGTATGTAAAGTAGATACAACAGTGACAATTTGATCTTAATGCAATGAGTTCCAAATGTTGACTGTAAGCCAAGTAATTCATGAATTTCTAACCTGACAGTTTTATTCAAGATTTATTTTTTACATCTGCTTGATTACAGTGTAGACCTTTAAACTTGTCATCTGCCATTTGCATTTGATGTAAGAAAGAAATGGGGAAGAATGGTTAGTCCTACTCATCCAATACTTATATCTCTTCTCTCCTTATTTCTCTTACGCTTATTTGCCTTACTCTTAATCTTGCTTTTACTCTTTATTTCTCCTGTCTCCTGCATCTGCTCTACTTATTTATTTCTCTTTCCTCCATCATTTCCTCTCCTCCTCCTTATCCACTGTTTGACATTTGCATTATGAAGGAATAATAAACTCACACATTTAAAACATGTCAAGTTTCAGTGGGACATGAAATTGTATTTGTCATGTTTTACTGATGGTATATGTGTATTATTCTACATGTAATATGTGTATTAATATTTATATTTACAATATATTGTAATATGATATTAGTTTTTACCTATATATACTTCCCTATCTACTTATATGGATGTAAGGTAGTAGGTCAAATGGACACTGCCCCGACAACAAGGAGATGGACACCATTTGGTCAACGCAGGCAGGTGGATGACAGGTGTGTGAGATCAACATATCCAGGGTAGGGGAATATTTCCTTTCCATGGGAATTATTTCATCTTGTAGTGAGGAGTCTAGGACAGACTGGTAGTATTGGGATTTGTCCTGTTTTATCAGCTTTTGACTCTATGTAGTTCTAGGAATTTCTGTCTAGCTGAGGGGTTTTGGTTTTGCCAGTGCTCCCAGGCTTTATCCCTGTTTTTCATTTCTGATTTAGTGGTTTTCTGTAGCCATGGGGAGGGTTGTGCTTTTGTTCTGGAGAATGTTATGGTGGCATGGTAATTAAGGATGTTCAGGAAGGTAGTATTAAAATTCAACTGCATCATCTAGACTGAGGTACTTTAGAGGATGCCAGTTACATTCTTTGAGGGATGAGATGAATGTGAGTGGGTTAAAGTTAAGTTTTTTACGATTTGACAGTAGATGACAGGTTTAGCTTGGTATAGGTATTTTTGAGTAGGAATGTTGGGAGTCATCACTGAGGCTATCTGATAAGCAGCCTGTTAAATATGACTGGGGGCTCTACTGACTAGTATCCAAATCCAGGGTAGTGTGCTTGGTGGAGTTTTTATTTATCCTGGTTGGTGATTGGACTATTTGAGTGAAGCCATGAAGGTGTACATGATGGGTTGGATTGTTGCCAGAACAGGATTGCCAGTCAATATTGAAATCACCTAAGATGATAGTTTCTTGGGGAGATGGTGGGTAGACCAGCTGAGGAGGTTTCTAGGGAGGGATGTTTTGGACAGGTGGGAAGTAGCAGCCAGTTATGTTGATGGTTTTGTTTTGGTTAATTTTGAGGTTGGTATATATTATTTCTTCATTGCCTATTTGTGGAGCTGATGATTTTAAGATCTGGATGTTTAGATGCTGTTTAAATATTATAGCTACACCACCTCCTTTTGTTTAGCCGGTCCCTTAGTATGCCGTAACCTGTAGGGAGTATTTGCTCACTGGTAATGTGAGGTTTTATCCAGGTTTCTGTCAGGATGACTATATCTGGGGAGTACAAATCTATGGTGGCATGGAGTTCATGGACTTTGTTGGATATACTTCTAATATTTAGGCATAGTAGAAGGAAGTCACTTGGCTTTCTATTGGCTGTAATATGGGAGAAGTTGTGGTTTCTAGTCTGATTATGAAGATTGGGGTTGGAGATGGTAGGGCCAGGGTTGGGGTGGATGTCTCCACTTAGGGCTAGTTTTGATAAGCATGAGATTATTAGTTTTCTCAGTTTTTGAATGTGTTTGATTATAAGGGAAACTTTATGATTGTGCTCTGTGGGTAATAGGTATGGTGGTAGTTAATAGTTACTTAGTAACTTAACTAACCTAGTAACCTAAGTAGTTAGTTATTTTAATTAACGTAGTAACCTAGGTAGTTAGTTATTTTTAGTTATTTATTTTCCCAACAAGACAGAGAATGGACTATGCACATACAATTTCATTAATTTAATTCTGTCAGTTCATACATGTGATCAACGGCTATGACGTTTATTATTCTGTCAGGTCAGGCTTCCTTCTACCAGCTATCACAACACCTACACATGAGGAACACTTTTGCAAAATGCCTATGCAGAAATGTTGCATTTTGCGCTGTGTAAACCAGACCTCTAACCTTCAGGTTGCACGCTTCAGCAAGGGAGAGAAGAAAAAGAGTGTCACACAAGAAGACACCTTGATTTTAATAGCCTTTTTTTCTTTTCACAGGTTCAATGAGCAGTGACACTTTCAAACCGTTCCATCAAAACATGATAAATTTCAAATGTGTTGGTATGTAAAGTAGATGCAACAGTGACAATTTGATCTTAATGCAATGAGTTCCAAATGCTGACTGTAAGCCAAGTAATTCATGAATTTCTAACCTGACAGTTTTATTCAAGATTTATTTTTTACATCTGCTTGATTACAGTGTAGACCTTTAAACTTGTCATCTGCCATTTGCATTTGATGTAAGAAAGAAATGGGGAAGAATGGTTAGTCCTACTCATCCAATACTTATATCTCTTCTCTCCTTATTTCTCTTACGCTTATTTGCCTTACTCTTAATCTTGCTTTTACTCTTTATTTCTCCTGTCTCCTGCATCTGCTCTACTTATTTATTTCTCTTTCCTCCCTCATTTCCTCTCCTCCTCCTTGTCCACTGTTTGACATTTGCATTATGAAGGAATAATAAACTCGCACATTTATAACATGTCAAGTTTCAGTGTGACATGAAATTGTATTTGTCTTGTTTTACTGATGGTATATGTGTATTATTCTACATGTCATATGTGTATTAATATTTATATTTACAGTATATTGTAATATGATATCAGTTTTTACCTATATCTACTTCTCTATCTACTTATATGGATGTAAGGTAGTAGGTCAAACGGACACTGCCCCGACAACAAGGAGATGGACACCATTTGGTCAACACAGGCAGGTGGATGACAGGTGTGTGAGATCAACATATCCAGGGTAGGGGAATATTTCCTTTCCATGGGAATTATTTCATCTTGTAGTTATTATATGTAATTAGCAGGGGGTGTGGGTGCTAGGGGGGTTGCCCCCCTACAAAAACACTTGTCATTGGTTTAGACCACTCCAGGGTAAGCCCCAGAGCATGTGCAGAATGTGTCAGTACTGGTGATTTCGACATTCTGGCTGTCTCTTCGAACTTCTGCCCTGACACCCATGTGTGTGTGTGTGTGTGTGTGTGTGTGTGTGTGTGTGTGTGTGTGTGTGTGTGTGTGTGTGTGTGTGTGTGTGTGTGTGTATATGTGAGTGTGTATATATGTGTGTGTGTGTGTGTGTGTGTGTGTGTGTGTGTGTGTGTGTGTGTGTGTGTGTGTGTGTGTGTGTGTGTGTGTGTGTGTCTTTATATAAATATATATATATATATATATATATATATATATATATATATATATATATATATATATATATGGGTCTACTTTACATGGTCGTCTCTTCAGAAAGTCGAGTTTCATATGGCCGAGACCATATGATTGGGTTCATAGGTTCATAGATTAGTACTAAGCTAACTGCCCTTGTAAGCCATTTTAAGCCTAGCCAATTATCCCTTGTGAGATTAACCCCGCACATAAGGCAGCTGTTTAATCTCAGCCTTACCACAGGATACGTGCCCAAGGAGTGGCGTACGGCAACTGTGGTCCCACTCCACAAAGGCGGCACCTCTACGGACCCTGGTAATTAATGCCCCATAAGCTTAACAAGTCTAGTCTGCAAAGCTATGGAGAGGATCATAATGGAGCTCATAAACAAAGATATAGGGGACTTGCAGACATTGGACCCGACCCAGTTTGGCTTTGTCAAGGGAAGATCATGCCTTTTGAACTTGGTCGACTTCTTCGAAACAGTCACCAAGGCCATTGATGAGGGAAAGGCAGTCCATACAGCCTACCTTGACCTTGCAAAGGCTTCACAATACCCCACTGGTATTGTAGAAAACGTACCAGCTTTAAATGTAAACCCATATGTCACAAGATGGGTTGCAAACTGAAGGACAGAACCCACAGGGTTAGAGTTGCTGGCGCCTGTGTCAGACTCCAAGCCGGTCACAAGTGGTGTCCCACAGGGCTCTCGGTCCTTGGCCCCTATTGTTTGGCATCTACTTCTCAGAAGTACAGGCCAGCATGGGAGGACTTTATTGACAAAGTTTGCAGATGACTGCAAACTGGGCGCCATAGTGGAAAGTGCATCGGACACGGATATCCTTCAGAAGGGACTCATGGAAACAGATAGCTGGTGCCAGAGCCATGGCCTGAAGTTAAACACCAAAAAATGTATAGTCATACCCTTCGGTAAAAACAAGGTAACCCCAAGCTACCATATAGGTGGCAATCCACTAAGCACAGAAGAGGTTATCAGGGACCTAGGGACCCAGGTTGACAGTGGCCTTTCTTTGACACTCACATTGCTAAAGTGGTTAGAAAGACCTTCTACATTGCCCACCTGATCATGAAGGGATTCACATCCAGATCTAGTGAGGTCATTGTTCCCCTGTACTCTTCACTTATCAGATCAATGATCGAGTACAATGCCCCATTTGGGATGTATCTCACCTGACATCTGCAGCAATTGGAGAGACCCCAAAAGTACCTCACCAAAAGGATAAAGGACTCCAAAATCTGTCATATGCTGCCAGATTGAAGAAACTCCAGCTCTATTCAGTCGCATACCGCCTGCTCAGAGGTGACATGTGCCTGACATACAAGGCCATGTCCAACCCGGAATTAATGGACATGCTCCACCTCAAAAAATCCAAATCCACCAAAACCACTAGAGCAAGCAACTTAAACCTTAGCACGGATATAAATAGGACGTGCTGGAGGGATAGATTTATCACTCAGAGACTCCCTATGCTGTGGAATAAAATCCCAGTCCATGTGAGGCAGAACACCTCGCTGACTCTGTTCAAGAGAAATCTAGACCTGTGGATGGGAGATCGAGGTTTACCTCGAATCATCTCTGTGTCACTGCTGGACAGAGGCACAACAAACTAATGGGCACAGTATTTTTTCATATAAGGGGTGGCGTAAGCCACAAAAATTTGGGTTAGGCTTATAAATGCCTTAGGGCAGATAGCCTAGTATAAACCTATGAACCTATGAACCTATGAACCTATGAGACTCAAACCCTGCACCTTGTGTTTCGACTTTCGAAAAGCTGACCATGTAAAATAAACACATAATACACACCAAACACTTACCTTTCAACTGTTAGCAGGGGGGCAAGCCCCCCTGCACCCCTGTGGGGGCTCTGCCCCCCACACCCCCGTAACTTAAATATATCAACTCCAAGATCGCACTACAGTGCAGAAGAGGAAATTTTCCCGTTCCGCACTGTATGGATATAGCGGATCCCCATGGTCGGCTTTTCAAAAGTTGATCATATGGTCTTGGCCATATGAAAGTCAACTTTCTGAAGAGTCGACCATGTAAAGTAGAACTATATATATTTATATATATATATATATATATATATATATATATATATATATATATATATGTTTGTGTGTGTGTGTGTGTGTGTGTGTGTGTGTGTGTGTGTGTGTATTTTCTGTTCTTTTCTTTGTGGGGCTTTCCTCCTCAGACCTCTCCTGAAAATGGATAAAATTATCCAGATGGGGTTTTATGATAAACAAATGTCAATCAATCATTAAATAAATACTGATTTCGTACTGATGCCATGCTGCTGTTTTAATAACAGTGTTTTTGCAGGTTATTTCCTATACAATATTTGTAAAAGGTATTTTACTGTTATTCTCAGACACAGAAAAAAAAATAATACTGCATGGCATTACATTTTTAATGAGTTTAGATGTTCTTGATGTAACTGTTGTATAATATATTTGTGTGCATGAGAGCTCCACTCCCATAAATTGGGAGAGACAGATTTCAAGTTTATATAAGTATTTTTGGCACATTTCATATGACATACTAATGCCAAAGGCCTCATGAAGAAAATGTAAATTATTTGTACATGTCAATGTGCTTTACTGAGAGTTAAGCCATGAAACTTAATTGCAAAAAAATGCATACACACAAAACTGTTAAAGGACCACTACGGGCAAATGATGAAAAAACATATTTTTTAAATCTAGTTGTGAATTTCTGTACCTCTCAAAGCTGTTTGCTGCAAAATAAGTATTCATTCCTAATTTTATTATTTTTTTTTAACATTGTCTGTCCTCATGAGGGCAGACATCCTGATGAGAGTTTTTTCCTTTGGAAAGCTAAATCTGACCCAAAATGCAGTACGACAGCCCTGATTGTGAGAAAAAGTACCCCTACCATTTGTTGTCAGATTAGATTTCACTTAAAATGGAAAACCTGAAAAAATGCCACGTTTAAGAGTCTGCAGAACATTTTACAAATGTTTTTCCTACTAATGTACTACACATTCTCTGAAAAAAGCTTGCAAAAGTGTTAACAAATTACTGAGTTAAAAAAAGATTCTTTTACAAAGAACAGTTTTGTTAGTTGCATTTCCTGACCAAGTTACTCTTCCCACCTGCCCTCCTCCAGTGAGCCAGAATCTCACATTTCCAGCTTGGCTAGGTTCAGATACTTAGTCAAATTTGCAAGACAACAGACATCAAACAAATCACAGCCTGGTGTGCCACTAAAAATCTTCCTTCATATGTCTCTTTACTCCTGTCTTTTGACGAGCACTTTCTCAGGCATTATAGGTTCATAGGTTCATACTAGGCTATCTGCCCTAGGGCAATTATAAGCCTAGCCAGAGTTGTGTGGCTTTCACCACCCCTTAGGTTGAAGAATACTATACCCATTAGTTTGCCGTGCCTCTGTCCAGCAGTGATACAGAGATGATCCCCGGGGTAAACCTACGATCTCCCATCCACTGGTCAAGATTTGTCTTGAACAGAGCCAGCGAGGTGCTCTGTCTCGCATGGACTGGGATTGTGTTCCACAGCATAGGGAGTCTCTGGGTGATGAATCTGTCCCTCCAGCATGTCCTATTTATATCCGTGTTGAGGTTTAAGTCTCTTGCTCTTGGACATGGCCTTGTATGTCAGGCACAGGTCACCTCTGAGCAGACGGTATGCGACTGAATAGAGCTGGAGTTTCTTCAGTCGGGCAGCATATGGCATATTTTTGAGCCCCTTTATCCTTTTGGTGAGGAACTTTTGGGGTCTTTCCAATTGCTGCAGGTGTCGGGTAAGATACATTCCGAATGGGGCATTGTACTCAATCATTGGTCTGATAAGTGAAGAGTACAGGGGAACAATGACCTCCCTTGATCTGGATGTGAATCCCTTCATAATCAGGTGGGCAATATTGAAGGTCCTCCTAACCACTTTGGCAATGTGAGTGTCAAAAGAAAGGTTACTGTCAACAAAACAAAACACAAATATCACTCCACAATTTAGTCCAATACATCAATTTCTGAAAGTATGCACAGTAATATATTTACTTTGGATTGCTTTATGGCTGTTCACATGGTTATTTTGCATAATAATTTTGTCATAGCATAACCTGAACCATGTTATGTAATGGCAAGATGAATAATAAAATAGTTTTGTTTCTTGTTAACAGCAACCTCCCAAGTCTCTTATGGGGCCCACTAATTTCTGTTATGATTGCCTTATGCAGCTTGGCTTAGTTGCACACTTGCAAGGATATCTATCATCCTCTCAGCAACAGACTTTTTTATTTATTTATTTATTTATTTATTTGACATTTAACCGGGTTAGTCCAACTGGGCTGCAGAGGCCTTTGTCAGTGGAGACCTGAGGAGAAAAGCTCCACGCATAAACAAATACAAAAACAAAACATCATACAATATTAACATACAACTATATATACACAGAAGAAACAGAATACAGTTTATGAATGAACATGTTAGATTACAAGAGTAATACCACGGTACATATTAAGTACATAAAATATAATATAAAAAGTTAGATTCTATCTAACAACTACCATCAGAGAGAAATAAATAAATATGAAGAAAGATTTTTATTGGTAACATACATTCAGGTACATTCACAATATGTTTCTCTGAAACATTGTGCATCTTCAGTGTATTAAATGTAAAGTTTATAAATATTAAACAGTAACTTAAAATGTTTTATCTGTTCTAGAAAATACTACAGGAAGTCTTGAAATTTATTTGTTGCTCTTCCAATGAGGGCAAAACTGAGAATGTTCATATTTCTAAGTAAAATGAGATTTTTACAGACTACGTTTGTCGAAAAAAAAAAATATTTAGCATGTGAGTTATATGTTGTATACTAAGACATTAGTTCATAGGTTCATAGGTTCATAGGTTCATACTAGGCTATCTGCCCTAGTGCATTTATAAGCCTAGCCAGAATGTGTTTGGCTTTCGCCACCCATTTTAAATTTATTTTGCTATGCCCTTTTTCGAGGTTAGTATACTGTGCCTCTGTCTAACAGTGACATAGAAGTGATACCCGGGGTAAACCTACGATCTCCCATCCACTCATCAAGATTCCTCTTGAAGAGAGTCAATGAGGGACTCTGCCTAACCTGGACTGGGATTTTATTCCAGAGTGAAGGGAGCCTCTGGGTTATGAATAAGTCCCTCCAGCATGTCCTATTTATTTCAGTGCTAAGGTTCAAATCTCTCGAGCACGTAGCTCGATGGGATTTGGATTTTCTGAGGTGCAGCATGTCCATTAATTCCGGGTTGGACATGGCTTTATACGTCAGGCACAGATCACCTCTGAACAGGCGGTATGCCACTGAGTAGAGCTGGAGTTTCTTTAACCGGGCAGCATATGGCATCTGTTTGAGCCCTTTGATCCTCTTGGTGAGGTACTTTTGGGGTCTTTCCAGTTGCTGCAGGTGTCTGGTAAGGTACATCCCAAAAGGGGCATTGTACTCAATTATGAGCCTGATGAGGGATGAGTAAAGAGGCACGATGACCTCCCTGATCTAGTTGTGAATCCCTTCATGATTAGGTGGGCTATATAAAATGTTTTCCTAACCACTTTGGCCACGTGGTTGTCAAATGAGAGATTGCTATCAACTTGGGTCCCCAGGTCCCTAATTACTTCTTCTGTACTTAATGGATTACCACCTATGTGGTAATTTGTGGGCACTTTGTTTTTGCCAAAGGGGATGACTATACACTTTTGGCATTTAGCTTGAGGCCATGGCTCTGGCACCAGTTGTCTGTTTCTATGAGGCCCTTTTGGAGGATGCTTGTGTCAGCTGGAGAGTCGAATATGGTGCCCAGTTTGCAGTCATCTGTGAACTTGGTCAGCCACAGTCCTTCCGTGTTGGCCTGTACCTCCGAGAAATATATACCGAACAAGAGAGGTCCCAGGACTGAGCCTTGTGGGACACCACTTGTAACTGGTTTGGAGTCTGACATGGCTCCAGCAATTCTAAATATGTGGGTTCTGTCCTTGAGCCAGTTTGCAATCCATCTAGTGACATAGGGGTTTATATTTAAGCTGGTGAGCTTATCTATAATGCCCGAGTGGGTATTGTATCAAAGGCTTTTTTGCGAGGTCCAGGTAGGCTGTGTGGACCACCTTCCCTTCGTCAATGGCCTTGGTGACTGTTTCAAAGAAATCAACCAGGTTTAAGAGGCAGGATCTGCCCTTAACAAAGCCGAACTGGGTAGATCCAGTGTCTGTAGGTCCCCAATATCTTTATTTATGAGGTCCATGATGATCCTTTCCATAGCTTTGCAGACCAAGCTAGTCAGGCTTATGGGGCGATAGTTTCCAGGATCCGTTGAGGCACCACCTTTATGGAGAGGGACCACTGTTGCTGTACACCACTCTTTGGGCACATATCCTGTAGTAAGGCTGAGATTGAACAGTAGTTTTATGTTTGGGTTTAGCTCTTCTTGGAGTTCATGTAGGATGCAGCCCGGGACACCGTCTGGTCCCATTGATGCTGTGTTTTTGCTTTGGAGAGGGCGGCTCTTACCTGAGCATCTGAGATGTCAGGGGGGCAGCACTCTGCTGGGATAGATATTTGCCCTTTTGGTGGGGAGGGGGTGGAGACATTTGCGCTGAACCTGTCAGCTAGGATGTTGGCAATGTCTGTGGGTTCGGTGTATTTTTTGTCATTTGGACTAATTCTGAGCATATCTGGGAATTACCACCCAGGTTCCTAACATAACTAAAGAAAGCCTTGTGATTATCCTTAGTGTCCTGTGCAATTTTTCTCTCGAAGCTGGCCTTAGACAATTTTATGAGTGCCCGTAGTTTTTTGCTAATACTGATCAGTGATGCCTTCCCTTTTTGGGATTTTGCTCTATCATTTAGTAGCTTCCTCCTTCTATTAGGTTCATAGGTTCATACTAGGCTATCTGCCCTAGGGCATTTATAAGCCTAGCCAGAATGTGTTTGGCTTTCGACACCCATTTTAAATTTATTTTGCTATGCCCTTTTTCGAGGTTAGTATACTGTGCCTCTGTCTAACAGTGACAAAGAAGTGATACCCGGGTTAAACCTACGATCTCCCATCCACTCATCAAGATTCCTCTTGAATAGAGTCAATGAGGGACTCTGCCTAACCTGTACTGGGATTTTATTCCAGTGTGAAGGGAGCCTCTGGGTTATGAATCTGTCCCTCCAGCATGTCCTATTTATTTCAGTGCTGAGGTTCAAGTCTCTCGAGCGCGTAGCTCGATGGGATTTGGATTTTCTGAGGTGCAGCATGTCCATTAATTCTGGGTTGGACATGGCTTTATACGTCAGGCACAGATCGCCTCTGAACAGGTGGTATGCCACTGAGTAGAGCTGGAGTTTCTTTAACCGGGCAGCATATGGCATCTGTCTGAGCCCTTTGATCCTCTTGGTGAGGTACTTTTGGGGTCTTTCCAGTTGCTGCAGGTGTCTGGTAAGGTACATCCCAAAAGGGGCATTGTACTCAATGATGAGCCTGATGAGGGATGAGTAAAGAGGCACGATGACCTCCCCTGATCTAGATGTGAATCCCTTCATGATTAGGTGGGCTATATAAAATGTTTTTCTAACCACCTTGGCCACGTGGTTGTCAAATGAGAGATTGCTATCAACTTGGGTCCCCAGGTCCCTAATTACTTCTTCTGTACTTAGTGGATTACCACCTATGTGGTAATTTGTGTGCACTGTTTTTGCCAAAGGGATGACTATACACTTTTTGGCATTTAGCTTGAGGCCATGGCTCTGGCACCAGTTGTCTGTTTCTATGAGGCCCTTTTGGAGGATGCTTGTGTCAGCTGGAGAGTCGATTATGGCAGTTTGCAGTCATCTGTGAACTTGGTCAGCCACAGTCCTTCCGTGTTGGCCTGTACCTCCGAGAAATATATACCGAACAAGAGAGGTCCCAGGACTGAGCCTTGTGGGACACCACTTGTAACTGGTTTGGAGTCTGACATGGCTCCAGCAATTCTAACCATGTGGGTTATGTCCTTGAGCCAGTTTGCAATCCATCTAGTGACATAGGGGTTTATATTTAAGCTGGTGAGCTTATCTATAATGCCCGAGTGGGATATTGTATCGAAGGCTTTTGCGAGGTCCAGGTAGGTTGTGTGGACCACCTTCCCCTCGTCAATGACCTTGGTGACTGTTTCAAAGAAATCAACCAGGTTTAAGAGGCAGGATCTGCCCTTAACAAAGCCGAACTGGGTAGGATCCAGTGTCTGTAGGTCCCCAATATCTTTATTTATGAGGTCCATGATGATCCTTTCCATAGCTTTGCAGACCAA
Source organism: Protopterus annectens (assembly GCF_019279795.1). Taxonomy (NCBI): domain Eukaryota; kingdom Metazoa; phylum Chordata; order Ceratodontiformes; family Protopteridae; genus Protopterus; species Protopterus annectens. Next base: position 1,019,699,487 of record NC_056730.1, read on the forward strand.
GATAGTCAGGCTTATGGGGCAATAGTTTCCAGGATCCGTTGAGGCACCACCTTTATGGAGAGGGACCACTGTTGCTGTACGCCACTCTTTGGGCACATATCCTGTAGTAAGGCTGAGATTGAACAGTAGTTTTATCTTTGGGTTTAGCTCTTCTTGGAGTTCATGTAGGATGCAGCCCGGGACACCATCTGGTCCCATTGATGCTGTGTTTTTTGCTTTGGAGAGGGCGGCTCTTACCTGAGCATCTGAGATGTCAGGGGGGCAGCACTCTGCTGGGATAGATATTTGCCCTGTTGGTGGGGGGGGGGAGAAGTTTGCGCTGAACCTGTCAGCTAGGATGTTGGAAATGTCTATGGGTTCAGTGTATTTTTTGTCATTTTGGACTAATTCTGAGCATATCTGGGAATTACCACCCAGGTTCCTAACATAACTAAAGAAAGCCTTGTGATTATCCTTAGTGTCCTGTGCAATTTTTCTCTCGAAGCTGGCCTTAGACAATTTTATGAGTGCCCGTAGTTTTTGCTAATACTGATCAGTGATGCCTTCCCTTTTTGGGATTTTGCTCTATCATTTAGTAGCTTCCTCCTTCTATTGTATAGTTTGTTTATGGCTGGGGTCCACCAGACAGGATGTCTGCCTTTGGAGGATTGGGTCTTGGTTTTATTTGGGATTACATGTACCATGCATTCCTGAAGGTGTTCATAGAATGCGTTTATAAAGGATTCTGTGGTCTGTGCTGTATTTTCCACAGGCCCGGGGGCTTTGAAGGATTCCACCTTGGTTTCGAGGAGTGTGAAATTTGCTTTAGAGAAGTTTTTCACTGTGGTTTTCTGGGCAGGGGGTGGGGTCGGGATGTGAATATCCAGTGAGATTAGTTTACGGTCTGATCTTACCAGTGAGGGATACACTTCTGGTCTGGAGCATAGAGTCCCCATGTTGGTGATGATCAGGTCCAGTATGTTTTGCCCTCTTGTGGGAGTGGTAACAAGTTGTTCCATAGCATTTGAGTTTATAAATTCTATGAATCTTTGGGCTAGGGTGTTGGAGCTAGAGTAATGCTCCCAGTCTATGTTTGGGTAGTTGAAGTCACCCAATATAATGGTGTTTGGAGAGACCTTCATATTTTCCAGTGTTCTCAGGGAGGCCGAGTGGGGTTCCTGGGTTTGGGAGGGTGGTCTGTAGCAGGCTATAAACTGGAAGGCAGTTTTACCCACTGTTAGTTGCACATGGATAGTCTCTGATGCTTCGTGCTTTGCCACCAACCTGGAGGTGTGGGTATCTTTGATGAATATCGATACTCCCCCTCCTTTTGTGGTTCGATCCAAGTTTTGGGGAGAAAAAGCATGGTATGAGGTATAACCTGGTAGTGCTGGGGTGCTCTCTTGAGCCCTGAACCAGGTTTCTGTTACTGCACAGATATCGATGTTCTCCATGCTAAGGAGAGTTTCGAGTGCGTGCATCTTGATGTTTAGACTTCTGGCATTGAGTAGCATTACTCTTAGTTTCTTATCCCTTGTGATACCTATGGAGGTGGGTTTGTCTTTTGAGCCTTGCCTAAAAAAGGCACAATGTGGGTAGCAAGAGCCTTTGCCAATATCCGAAAGCCCAGGGGTGACAGGTGCAAGCCATCCCTAGTGAAGCATCGTGGCTTGTTGAGCATATCATCCCAAGCTGACAGGCATTGGATCCCCTTTGAATGACACCAGTACTTAAGCCAATTGTTGAAATTGATCATCTTGTCTTCATATTGTGGCATCATTCTTGGTGAAGGTAAGATGCAACTCAAGGTCAGGGTCATACCGGCCTGGGCTACATGCTCAGAGAGCTCCTTTATGTCTCTTTTCATGTAGTCCAGGGAGGTACATCTCAGGTCATTCACACCAGCATGGACAATGACTGAGTCATATTTGTACTTGCCTTGGAGTGACCTGAGTGCTTGTGTTATGTGGCGGATCCTAGCGCCCAACAGGCTGCTCACCGTGACCCTCTCCTTGTTCAGCCTGGTGAGCGGGACGTCAGTGTGCCTGACGATAGAGTCACCTATTACAAGTGTATCAGGTGTGTTGTTTAGTCTTAAGGGCTGTGACTGTTCGGCACACTGGCTTTGTGAGATATGTGTTGCACGTGTTTTGTTTTGGGGTAGCGGTTGCTTGGGTGTCTGCTTTGGAGGTCTCTGCTGCTTAGGCAGATCTTTATTTAGAGCGTCCGAGTATGTTTTTGTGTGATTATGTGTTTGGTTTGCTGTCGTGGTAGGTCTATGTGAGACTGGAATTGTAGTGAGTGTGGTTTCCTTCTCCTCCTGACTGGTTATGCCAGTACTGAGTTCAGAGAGCTTAGCCTCCAGTTTGGCTATATGGTTGCATCTCTCACATGGGTTGGAATTTGTTGGGAGGAGGAGAGGGTTGTCTGTGTACATGAGGCAGTTGTAACATTGCCTCAAGATTCCCAGATTCACCAGCTGGACCAGAGAGGAGATTGACAACTGACCTTTGGACATGCTAGAATAATATTGGGAATTCCTTAATAATTGAAAACAAGGTCCAGTGGGGAGTGAGGGTGTAGTGCTTTTAATTTTTAGTGCTGACTTATATAATTGCTTTAGTGAGCAAGTGCCAGGTAACTTTAGTGCAATGTGTTACAACTTAAATGCAAAAACGAGAAACAGTCACTTTCTTTCAAGTGAAACAAGGAAATAAGTACAGTAAGCAATGCAGATATCACTAGTGATCCACAGAAGCGCTGAGAAGCCGCGTATTAGGTGGAATTAGCGTTCCAGGGAAATAACAAGCAAACAAACAACAAGCATATAAACAAAGCTAGATTCAGCAGGCCTGGATCTAGTCTATGCTACAGCAAACAAGGTGTACCAATTTCAGTAAGATACAGTTCAAATATTCAGGCACTATAAACCTTTAACCAGAAATTTCCAGCTCAGAAGGGCAGAGTCCAGCCTCTTCTCCCACAAGAGTGCAGACCACGAACCTTCTTAATGTAAAATAACTGGCCTGAAGCCCAAGTGCTTAAACCAGAACTAATACACTTTAAGAATAACAGACACTGGGCTCTCAATCAGCAGTTCCCAACTTAGAAGGATGAAATCTACCTGTCCTGCCACCACAGTGCATGCCACAAACCTTCCTAATGTAAAACAACTGGTCTGAAGCCCAAGTGCTTAATCCAAAAGACTTAGAATGATAGCTACACTTTAATCAAGTTACTACCAAGCAGTAATAAATACAATTGAATACTTTAGAGAATGTCTGGATTAGTGCTCAAGTTACACAAACAAAGCTAGATCCAGCAGGCCCGAATCCAGTCTATGCCACAGCAAACAAGGCGCACCAGTTCAGATATGCATGCACTATAAGCCTTTAACCAGAAATTCCCAGCTCAGAAGGGCAGAGTCCCGCCTCTCCTCCCACAAGAGTGCAGACCACGAACCCTCTTAATGTAAAATAACTGGCCTGAAAGCCCTAGTGCTTAAACCAGAATTAATACACTTTTAGAATAACAGACACTGAGCCCTCAATCAGCAGTTCCCAACCTAGAAGGATGTAAGCTACCTGTTCTGCCACTACAGTGCAGACCACAAACCCTCTCAGTGCAAAACAACTGGTCCGAAGCCCAAGTGTTTAAACCAAAAGGCTTAGAATGAGTTACACCAAGCAGTAATAAATACAATTGAGTACTTTTAAGATGATGCAAAAGTAAAAAAAAGTAGGTAGAAACACAAGTACAGTAAAAGCAGATGAATTTTTATTTTTTTTCTGAACAAGTGCTGAGATCAAAGAAACAGATTTGAGTGCTGAAACTAGAAAACTGGCTAGTTATGGCTGGGGTCCACCAGACAGGATGTCTGCCTTTGGAGGATTGGGTCTTGGTTTTATTTGGGATCGCATGATCCATGCATTCCTGAAGGTGTTCATAGAATGCGTTTATGAAGGATTCTGCGGTCTGGGCTTTATTTTCCACAGGCCCGGGGGCTTTGAAGGATTCCACCTCGGTTTTGAGGAGTATGAAATTTGCTTTAGAGAAGTTTTTCACTGTGGTTTTCTGGGCAGGGGGTGGGGTCGGGATGTGAATATCCAGTGAGATTAGTTTATGGTCTGATCTTACCAGTGAGGGATACACTTCTGGTCTGGAGCATAGAGTCCCCATGTTGGTGATGATCAGGTCCAGTATGTTTTCCCCTCTTGTGGGAGTGGTAACAAGTTGTTCCATAACATTTGAGTTTATAAATTCTAGGAACCTTTGGGCTAGGGTGTTGGAGCTAGAGTAATGCTCCCAGTCTATGTTTGGGTAGTTGAAGTCGCCCAATATAATGGTGTTTGGAGAGACCTTCATATTTTCCAGTGTTCTCAGGAAGGCCGAGTGGGGTTCCTGGGTTTGGGAGGGTGGTCTGTAGCAGGCTATAAACTGGAAGGCAGTTTTACCCACTGTTCATTGTACATGGATAGTCTCTGATGCTTCGTGCGTTGCCACCAACCTGGAGGTGTGCATATCTTTGATGAATATCGATACTCCTCCTCCTTTTGTGGTTTGGTCCAAGTTTTGGGGCCGAAAAGCATGGTATAAGGTATAACCTGGTAGTGCTGGGGTACTCTCAGGAGCCCTGAACCAGGTTTCTGTTACTGCACAGATATCAATGTTCTCCATGCTAAGGAGAGTTTCGAGTGTGTGCATCTTGAGGTTTAGACTTCTGGCGTTGAGTAGCATTACTCTTAGTTTCTTATCCATTGTGATACCTATGGAGGTGGGTTTGTCTTTTGAGCCTTGCCTAAAAATGGCACTATGGGGGTAGCAAGAGCCTTTGCCAATATCCAAAAGCCCAGGGGTGACAGGTGCAAGCCATCCATAGCAAAGCATCGTGGCTTGTCGAGCATATCATCCCAGGTGGACAGGCATTGGATCCCCTTTGAATGACATCAGTACTTAAGCCAATTGTTGAAATTGATCATCTTGTCTTCATATTGTGGCATCATTCTTGGTGAGGGTAAGATGCTACTCAAGGTCAGGGTCATACCAGCCTGTGATTTGTGAGCTTTGAAACACCAGAAATTAATTAGTATTACATAAGGGATAAAATTGTTTATGTATGTACATAGTACTGTACACAGTTATTTTCCAACGTACTTTCACAGTATGGAAACGTAAACATAAGATAAGTCTGTATAGCCATAAAAAGGGTAATTAAATGCTAACCATAGGAGATTTGATTAAATGACTCATATTCATTGAAACCATCCTAAAGATTAGGAGTTTAAGAAAATAGATCATTCCTTGATGATGCCACACATCATGTGATTTTTGTTTTATACAGAGCATTATGCATTGTACTGAAACAGTGAAAATCTGATGAATCACCAATGCAAAAGTGCTAATTTATGTTATATTAAAGATTTCGGCATGGTTTTTGGATGATTTCTGTTGCTGAAGCCATTGTTATCCATTGGAATTTATGCATTACTCCTTTATGATTTTTAATTTATTTTTAAGGCTTCACTGATCTGTGTCATGTTTTGATAATTGATGTCAATAAAAGGCCAGGAAAAGCATCACTTTCTCAATTCTAGTCACAGTTAAACAGATCAGAAAAAAAATGTGGAAAATAAAGGGTTATAATAGAAAAAAATCTGTTGTTTCTGTTGCGTGGAGACATGCGTGAATGGGCATACCTTCATTGAAGGTTGTGCGTCAGGACTGGTAACTCAGCACGTAAAAATCAACTACCAATTATTAGCGGATCGGAGTTCCACTGTGACGACTCCTAACTGGGAAAAGCTGAAAGACACAACAACATTAGCTAGAGTTAAGATCTAAGCAAGTAAACAAGGAAAAGCTGTTAATCAGCTGAAATGTTTAAAACTACAACATTTTTTGTTTTTATGCTGAAAATTATGTCAGATATTTGGAATATGTAACACAGAAGATTCAGGGTTCAATTCATTTGAGTATTCTAACTACCGCCCTATAGCACTGCTACTTAATCACCTCCTATCCAATAATCTCCTCGCTAACTGCCAACATGGCTTACCACCACAGCCTTATTATCCTTTATTGACTCCATTAATAATAACCGCAATAACAATCTTCTTTCATCAGCATTCTTTGTAGACCTGTCAAAAGCCTTTGACATGGTGAATCACCAACTCCTCTTACATCGTTTAAAATCACTCTCTCTCGATAATTATGCCTTAAGCTGGTTTACTGCCTATCTTCAAAATCGGAAACAAGCTGTTTTATGGAACAACAATCTTTCTGAACTTCTCCCCACCACTTTAGGAGTCCCTCAAGGCTCCATCTTAGGTCCTCTTTTATTTTCCATCTTTATTAATGACCTGCATCTTGCCACCCCTCTAACTACTTGTATTCAATAACACCACCATCATTTGCCCTGCCACAAGCCAAGCTGACCTCCACTCACTTCCTCACAAAACTTTTTCCACTATAGAGCAATGGTTCTCCAATCACTGTCTCCTCTTAAACCCTAAGAAAACTAAACTTCTCCTCTTTTACCCACACACCTGTCTCTCTATTAACTTCACACTTACTTCTAACAATGGCACCCTTATCTCTCCTGACCAAACAACCAAACTTTTGGGTATTACTATTGACAACCTACTTAAATTTGACTTTCATATCAACTCTATCATAAAAGCAACAAATAGAAAATTAGGTTCTCTACAGAATCAAATCTTTCTTAACTCCTGAAGCAAGAACTACCATAGCTAGAACCCATCTTATCTCTACACTACTATATGCTTCCCCCATATACACTAATCTTTCTAAATATAACATCAATAAGCTTACAGCAGCCTACAACAACATTGCCAGATTTGCCACTGCCTCTCCATACAAAACGCATCACTGCCTGAATCTCCTTAACCTAGGGTGGCTGGAGTTACCCCACCTAATTCAATACTATCAGCTTACAATTGCCCATAAAGCCCTTCACCACCCTGATAATACACCAATGCTCTCCACCCTTATAAAACCCTACAATAACCTAAAAAACCTACGCTCTTCCAATAAAATATTGATTCAAACTTCTCTATCAAAGAATAGCGCAGGTAACTCTATATTTTCTAACTCAGTTGGTAAAATTTGGAATCAACTTCCTCCAGACCTTATAGCCCAAACTTCCATCACACTATTCAAAACTAAACTGAAACACTTTCTAACCAACCACTGGCTATGCTCTTGCAATAACCCTAGCTGATCTTTTTACCTCCTCCCTTCTCCTGCATCCTTTTCACTTTCTCCCAACTCTATTTCTTCAATTTTTTTTTTTTATTAATTCTGTCGCACATTATGCGCACCTGTACTTAAGTAACGTCTCTGTCTATCACCTTTTTCTTAACATCTTGAAATGATGGTTTAAATGCCTTGTGTATTTGTGATTTAAATGCCTTGTGTATTTTGTATATATTTTTGTTACCATGTAGTAGATAGCGGAGCTTTTCTCCTCGGGCCTCCACTGAAAATGGACATGTATCCAGTTGGACTAGCCCGGTTAACAAATGGAAAATAAAATAAATAAAAATAAAAAAAAATTAGGTAAAAAGTGACTGTTAATGTGATACACAAGTGATTAAGTGTTTTGTAGTGTATGTTGGTTCAAGTAGGGGTATTTATTTTTTGTCAGGAAACCACAAACTGTTTTCATGCTTATTACACAGTTTGTGAAGAAAAAATGCATGAATTTTGCCAAAGTATTTTACTACTGGTAAAATTGTGGGTAGACATATGGAAACATTCACCTTTGTATAGGGTGGTAACAAACAAGCATTGGTAATTGCTACAAACCAATGGTAGCTTGTATATTGTAACTGTATCCAGTCCATCCTGAATGTATGCATGTGAATTTTCACAAAAAAAAGATATTTTCCTGAAATTAAAGGAAACCGCCCCACCCCCCATTAAGGAAACCATGGTAAAAAATTTCTCCAAAGCCAACTTCATGCTTCTTAAGACAGAAGTGGTCAACTTCATGACACCCCTGCAGATGGACAATACAGTTACAACTGCTGAATCCTACACAAATGCAGTTACAACTGCTGAATCCTACACAAATGCAGTTACAACTGCTGAATCCTACACAAATGCACTCTATAAGCACTTACAAGAGTGCATGGATTGTGTTATCCCAAACAGAATCAAGACACTATCCTCCAAAAAAAAGGAAGCCAATTTGGTGGTCCCCTGCCATAAACAAACTGTACAACAGAAGGAAGAAACTGTTGCAAAAGAGAGTAAACTCCCATGAATGGAGGAGCTCCCTGGTCAGCCTCAGTAAGAAGCTGAGATCCCTTATAAGATCCTCCAAAGCTAACTACAAAAACAAAATTGCCACTAATTCTAAGGACAACCACAAAGCATTCTATAGCTATGTCAAAACTCTCGATAGCAACACTCAGATCTGCTCTGAGTTACAGCACAACGGTACAAAAATTACTGAACCAACTGATATTGCCAACATCCTGACAGATGGGTTCAGTGCTAACTTTACCCCCCATGCCCTAAAGGGCCCATATCTATACAGGAAAAATACAGAGTCCCTGTAATCACAACTGTGCAAGTAAAAGCTGCACTCTATAAAGCCAAAAACACAGCATCCATGGGACCGGACAACATCCCAGGCTGCGTTTTACACAAAATTCAGAATGAACTAGCTCCCCACCTAAGCACCATGTTCAATAATAGCCTTGCATCAGACTTTGTGCCCATTGAATGGTGCACAGCAACAGTTATCCCACTCCACAAAGTGGGAGGCACCACTGATCCTGGGAACTATCACCCTATTAGCCTGACAAGCCTGGTCTGCAAGGCCATGGAACGTATCATCATGGCAAACTCTGGATCCCACCCAGTTCTGGTTTGTGAAAGGCAGATCATGCCTCCTGAACCTGATCGACTTCTTTGAGGCAGTTACCAAAGCTGTAGATGAGGGGAAGGTGGTTCACACAGCCTATCTTGACCTTGCCAAGGCTTTCGACACCATGCCCCATTCTGGAATTATAGCTAAACTCACTAAACTAGGTATAAAGCCTTACATCACAAGATGGGTTGCCAACTGGCTCACTGATAGAAACCACACTGTAAAAGTTGCAGACTCCAAATTTTACCTCAAACCAGTGACAAGTGGAGTACCACAGGGTTCAGTCCTGGGGCCTCTCCTGTTTGGCATCTACTTCTCTGAAGTACAGGCTAACACAGAAGACCTCTGGCTAACAAAGTTCACAGATGACTGCAAACTAGGAGCCATAGTCAAGTCCCCAAATGATATGGACATCCTACAGAAGGGCCTTGCTGAGACAGATGCCTGGTGTCAGAGCCATGGCCTCAAGCTTAATGCCAAAAAGTGCAGTGTCATCCCCTTTGGTAAAATCTCTGTACCCATGAACTACCACATAGGCAGCAATCTACTTAACACCGAATGTGTGATAAGAGACCTTGGGACCCAGATGGACAGTAGTCTCTCCTTTGATAGTCACATTGCCCCAGTAGTCAGGAAGTCCTACTACATGGCACACCTCATCATAAAAGAGTTCTCATCCAGGAAAAAAGAGGTCATTGTTCCCCTCTACTCGACACTCACTGACCCATTATAGAGTGCAATGCCCCTTTTGGACTGTACCCCACAAGACATCTGCAGCAGCTGGAAAGGCCACAGAAGTACCTCACAAAGAGGATTACTGGCCTCAAACAAATGCCCTACACTGACCGTCTCAACAAATACCAGCTTTACTCTGTAGCATATTGCCTACTCCAAGGTGATCTCTGCTTAACATATAAAGCTATGTCAAACCCAGAGCTGTTGGACATGCTAAACCTAAAGAAATCCCAATCCCTCCAAGCTACACGCTCTAGGGACCTAAACCTTGTCACCACAATAAACAGGACATGCTGGATTCCTGTCCCAGAGACTTCCCATACTCTGGAACAGGCTACCCATCTATGTCAAGCAAAGTTCTTCATTAGCACTCTTCAAGAAAAATCTTGATGAGTGGATGGGAAATAGGAAATACACCCTGGGGATCACTTCTGTGTCTCTGTTCGACAATGGCACAGGAAAATAACTTTCTTGGGTTGCATAAGCCAGGGAACTTTGTTGGCTAGGCTTACATAGGTCCTTGGAATGATAGCCTAGTACCTACCTATGAACCTATGAACTAGATAAGATTACATTCTATAGGCTGTTTTCTTATTCAGTTTTTTCCTGCATGAGTTTGGTAATGTGTTATCATTAATTCTCAATTTTTTTTATTGTAATATGTGTAATATATGAATAATTCATTAATTGATTAGATATAGAGAGATAGATAAAAGGTAACTTTGTTGCAAAAGGTTAGAAAATATAATGGAAAATGCATTGAAAATTGTGATAGTCCTTTCAAGACTTTGAGTTTGATGTACATTGTGATTGTGTATGTCAGAAAGTCTCAAAATGCTTATGTCAAAAAGGAAAAAAGCTTCTGCCAAGTGCAGCAAAAAAAAAAAAAAATGAAGCTGACTTCTGTGACCAAGATAAGTTATGGCTATATTCATTGACAACCTAGAAATTTGTAAAGAGGCACACAAGGACTACACTGATCAAAAAGAATATCACCCTGATTCACAGAAAATGTTCTGGAACATAAGTAATGAGTGCTAAATTTGTAAAGCAGCTACACTCCTCCTCTGACACTGGTGACAGTTGCATACTAGAATTATTATGCATCTACTTTGAAAAAGACATCTCAATTGTCATATTTTGTGACAGTATGGGGTCACCAATAAACATTCTAACCAACCCAGATTCTTTCCGGTTGACTGAAGCAAATTTATTTGAGGTTATTAAATGTCTACCAAAAATGAAAGCCTATAGATTAAACTGCATTCAGAGGCCTTCCATCTAGATTTAAACAAACATGTCCTCATTTTCCATAACCATCCATTTGTTCTTTGTCTTAAACAGGGACACTTTTGATGACCATATCATTGTCACTTTGGAAAGTTGGCTACATTATTTCCATACATCATTTGAGTTGATTCCAGCCTCTTCATACCTGTTGTCACTGTCATACTGCCAGACCAACTATCTGAAATTGCAGCCCAGCTATCTGGAATTTTATAAATAATTCTATGTCATTTGTGAATATTGATATGATTTATACAGAACTGTATGTTATGTACTGAGCTTAGATGTATCCACAGTGTACCCTGCTGAAACATAGAAGATTAATCTGCAAAAAATAAGAATAGTTGAGGTTAAGTTATTTTATAGCTGGGTCATAAACAAAAGATGTTATCTCTCAGTTTCAGTTCAGCAGCAAACACAATGTCTAGAGCTAGAAGTTTTTTGTATTGTCTTGGAGAAAAGTAATTACTAGGTTTCAAATGTAAAAGTGTTTTATTGTTTTACAACTTCCAAGAGCTGCAAAGATCTGAGAGATATGTATTTCTCACACAGAGATGTTAAATTCTGTTACATTTCTGTTTAGCCTGGGAACAGAGGTCAGGTGACAAAGAGTGATGTTATCCAAGCTGGCCCAGCAATAATGTTTAATATTAATTTGGGAACTCTTTCAGAGAGAGAGACTGTGCATTTTGTATTTTGTCTTGGACCTAGCAAGAACATCCACTCATCATCATCATCTCCACTTGCTCTGTAAGTAAGATTTAGGGCATAGTAACTCTTCTGAAATATAGCTAGGAATATAGTAAAGATTAGTTTAGATGATTTCTGTATTTATTTGAGACTGTCCTACAATTTTGTTTTAAAATATTTCCTGTGATTTTGAGCTCTGAAGTTATTGTGTTGATTGACTGAGTATTGTCTTGTTCTTTTATTATTTATTATTAAATATATTTAAACCTATCTTTGTGGCCAATATTTGTGAGACATATTTAGGCTCATAGAGTACTTGCATATATATTTGGTGACACTGTACAGCCCATTCCTAAATAACCTTGCTCTTGGTCAATACTACCATTAGATTAATAGTAACATTACACAGTAGGATTGGACACTCTTTAATAAGGGCCTTAAAGTAGCTGATAAGGGGTTGTGGTGGCAGTGATAACTACCTTATAGTTCAGGCAGAAGAGGGCATAGGTTCATAGGTAGGTACTAGGTTATCGATCCAAGGGTCTAAGTAAGCCTAACCAACAAGGTTCCCTGGCTTACCCCACCCAAGAAAGTTATTTTCCTGTGCCACTGTCAAGCATTGCCACAGAAGTGATGCCCGGAGTGTATTTCCTATTTTCCATCCACTCATCAAAATTTTTCTTGAAGAGTGCTAATGAGGAACTTTGCTTGACATAGATGGGTAGCTTGTTCCAGAGTATGGGAAGTCTCTGGGACAGGAATCTATCCCTCCAGCATATCCTGTTTATTGTGGTGACAAGGATTAGGTCCCTAGAGCATGTAGCTTGGAGGGATTGGGATTTCTTTAGGTGTAGCATGTCCAACAGCTCTGGGTTTGACATAGCATTATATGTTAGGCAGAGATCACCTCGGCGTAGGCAATACACTATGGAGTAAAGCTGGAGATTTTTGAGACAGTCAGTGTAGGGCATCTGTTTGAAGCCAGTAATCCTTTTTGTGAGGTACTTCTGTGGTCTTTCCAGCTGCTGCAGATGTCTTGTGACGTACATTTCCAAAAGGGGTGTTGTACTCTATAATGGGTCTAATGAGTGTCAAGTAGAGGGGAACAATGACCCCTTTTTTCCTGGATGAGAACCCTTTTGTGATGAGGTGTGCCCTTCCTGACTACTGTGGCAATGTGATTATCAAAGAAGAGACTACCTGTTCACCTAGGTCCCAAGGTCTTTTATCACACATTCAGTGTTAAGTAGACTGCTGCCTATGTGATAGTTCATGGGTACAGTTTTTACCAAAGAGAATGACAATGCACTTTTTGGCATTGAGATTGAGGCCATGGCTTTGACACCAGGCATCTGTCTCAGTGAGGCCCGTCTGTAGGATGTCCACATCATTTGGGTTCTCCACTATGGCTCCTAGTTTGCATAGCTTACACATAGCTAGTAAACCTGTGTCAGCCTTTCCAGGTATGTTTGTGTATAAATTAAATCTCAAAGTGTGTGTGTCAGCTACTTGGGTAGGGACACAATGCTCTGGTTGGACAGAGAGAGTGTTGAGAGGACTTGGCTTGGAACCCTGACTAAGGACTCAACTCTAAAGATGTGCCAGTGGGAAGTCTTATTGGGGATCTGGAGAGAGGGAGAAACCAGCCCCAGATTGACTGTGATCACTGTGTGCTCTTACGAGAAATTGCACCTTACTGTGTAACAAGTGCACACACAGTAAGGTGCAATTTCCCTTAAGAGCAGAAATGTAGCTCCAACAGCTGTCTGTTCAAGTCCCACCTTATTGTGTGTGTTTACTTGTTATCCTCCCGGTGGGTATGCCCCCTAGCTGTTGCCAGAGAGAGGATTGAGGCTCCTTGATTACTGGGCCAGTGCAGGAGCATCACAGTCACCATAAGCTCTTTAGCTAAAGTACTAAAGTATTGTACATCAGCAGTAAAATATTTGTTAGCTACTCATAGCATGACTTTAGGAACCTCCCCTTCCACTGCATGCAATCATTGGCATCCTGGGGCAGAAGTACAATGGTGATGTGCTGACATGTCCTCCCACCACTGTGACGACTCAGCCAATGCCCCTTTCCTAACCCTTTATGACACAGCCCCCTGTGTATCTCCATTCTCTTCTAGGCATGCTCCATGAGGTGCGTCCAAGTATTTCCCATTACAAGGATGGGCACATCCATCCCTCCCTGTCAGGATTTCAGATGTCTAGGCCCATTCTCCATCCCAGGTCACCTGTGGTAGGAGTCAGGCCTTTTTCCCTCTATGCCACAGTGCTAGTCAACTCCTACAGTTTGGCTGTATTTATCCATTACAGAAGGAGTAATCCATCCACTGCTGTTAACATGCTTTGTTCTATAACTACACTTTGCCCTTTCACATAAATATTACAAGAAACGTATGCACTCCCAGATCTCTCTGTGCACTTAATGCACACAGTCTAATCTCTTCCACTTAATGCAGGTTCCTCAGGGGCTATAGATTTGACAGATACCTCTGTATGCACCCAACTAAATCAGTTTTGAAGTTATTAGGAAAGGTTTTGTGCCAGCATGCAGCTTCTCAGCAATAAATATGAAACTCTTAATGTCTGGCATTATTGACTGACTATAATCTGCAGTGATTTATGTAAAATCAAACAACTCAGACATAAGTTAATGGAACAGGCTTGCCATCACTGACTGTGCATTTTCTGAACAGTATGTATGAAACTCTTAAGGTCCTACAGTGCTGAGTTGCAGACTAATCTGCATTGATTTACTCTAAAATTGAACACTTTGCCAGGGACAGGGCCACAGCCTGAGGCAAAATTAGGGATATTACATGCAGAGATGAGAGGTATGCACAGGATGTAAGCATCTCTTTCTGTCTCTGTCTCTTTCTCTCTCCATCTGGAAATTATTTATTTATTAATTTACATTTGTTGACCGGGAGTGTCCGACTGGACGTAGGTCCATTTTCAGTGGAGGCCCGGGGAGAAAAGCTCCACAGTTAAAATATACATTGAGTAGTTACATTGGATTTACATAACAATTAACAATTTGATCAACATAGCAATTAAAAATTGCAAACATAGTTACAGATGAAGAACATAGTACATCAGTAGGCGACTAGAATCTTTATCATCTGTGAAGTACATAACAGACATTGACAATTGTTACAATAAGAAGTTCCTGCTGTATAATAAGTTGTTAGGCTTATGAGCATCCAAGCTTGCTATAATCAAGGTAGTTATCAGGGTGGAAAGAAAGGTAGTGGGTGGATGGGGTAGGTGATATTAGAGTGGGAGCTGCAAGGGCATAGCCAGCATGTTTTTAGGTGTGCTTTTAGTAAAGTTTTGAAGTGGGTGCATGATGGTACAGAGGTAATTGTGGGTGGGAGTGAGTTCCATAATTTGGCTATGGCGCAAGAGAATAGTGCTTCTCCAGCAGAGTTATTGGCTTTAGTGACCCGTAAGTGATTTTTGTTGCTGGATCTTAGTGGTCTGGTGGTGCAATAGTGTTGGAGTAGATTCTGGAGGGATGTGACTTTTAGTGGATGGTTTACTAGTTTGTGGGCGAGTGTGAATTGACACCATTGAAGGAGGTGAGGGAGTTCCAGCCAGCCCAGTTCAGCATGTGAGAGACAGTGGTGACTATGGTAGGATGTCCCTGTGGCGAATTTGGCAATTTTGTTGTAGTAGGTCTCCAGCTTGTTTAGATCGCATTGCCTTAGGTTGGTATATATTGGAGAGGCATGAAGTAGGGTGGAGATGAGGTGGGAATTTGCTATTGAAATCTTTGCTGCCTTGGTGAGAAGTTGCTTATTTCTATATAAAGCTCCTAGTTTTTTGTGGACTTTTTTATGGTCATGGATATATGAATGTCAAATTTTAGTTTATTGTCTATTTCCACTCCTAGCAATTTGGTGTGTTCTGTTGGGTGTATAGTGGTGTTGTCTTTTGCTGTGATGTTAAAGTGAGAGTTGTTTTGAGTATGTTTGCTGGGTTGAAAGATGAGTAGTTTAGTTTTGTTTGGGTTGAGTATTAACTGGGCATTGGATAACCAATTTTCAACAGAGGAAAAGGCTTCCTGTGTGACTTTTTGCAGTTTGGGTAGGGACTGGGCTGAGCAGATGATGGTTGAGTCATCTGCGTATTATATGAGTGTGCCATGTTTGGTGGCAGAGGCTAGATTATTGGTGAAAATAGGGAAGAGAAGGGGTCCAAGGATGGATCCTTGGGGAACCCCTAAAGAGACAGGTAGTTGGGGAGATATGTCATTCTGCCATACAACGGATTGTTGACGGTCAGACAGGTAACTCTAAAACCAGTTGGTGACTGATTGAAAGAAGGATAGGTTATTGAGGACAGAGATGAGTTGTTTGTGTGGGACCATGTTGAATGCTGTAGATAGGTCTAGGAAAGTAGCAGAGGAGAGATAGTCATTGTTTTTATGCTGAAGGATAGTGTTAGTAAAGGAGAGTAAGGCAGTGGTGGTGCTATGGTTTGGTCAGAAACCATGTTGAGTATTGGAAAGGAGGTTGTTAGTAAGGAGGTAGTCTGAGACCTGAGAGTGAATGCATCTCTCTAGTATTTTGGAGAGTGGAGAGAGAATAGCTATGGGGCGGTAATTGGTTAGTTCTGTGGAGGGGCCGCCTTTGTGGAGGGGAATTATATGTGATACTTTCCGTAGTGTGGGAATGGATGGATACTGGGTAGGCTAGAGCATCAGTTGCGATTTGTAGGTATTCACTTGGGAGGTTGTCTGCTGCTAATTTGGTGAGCTTAAGTTTAGTTAAGAGTTTTTTTATGCTGGAGGTAGGAACAGGTGAAAACGAGACGACAGTGGGGAGATTACTAGTTGAAGGTGTGGGTTGGAGGGGTGGGGGGTTGTGTTGTCTAGCTAGTGATAGTATGGTTTGTGTGAAGTGTGTGTTGAATGAGGTAGCAACATTTTCGGAGGAGTGAGGGATGTTAGGAGGAGGGGTACTGACTTTACCTGGGTGGAGGATGGAGTTTACGGAGGACCAGAATTGTTTGGGGTTGTGTTGGGAAAAGTCTAGGGCAGATTGGTAGTAATGGAATTTGTCCTGTTTTATTAGCTTTTTGCCTCTATTGTGTAGTTCTTGGAATTTCGGTCTAGTTGTGAGGGTTTTGGTTTTGCGCCAGTGCTCCCAGGTTTTATCCCTGTTTTTCATTTCTGACTTAGTGGTTTTCTGTAGCCATGGGGAGGGTTGTGCTTTGGTTCTGGAAAGTCTTATGGGGGCATGGTAATTAAGGATGCTCAGGAAGGTAGTATTAAAAAATTCAACTGCGTCATCAAGACTGAGGTACTTTAGAGGATGCCAGTTGCATTCTTTGAGGGATGAGATGAATGTGAGTGGGTTAAAGTTTAGTTTTTTTACATATTTGCTGGTAGATGACTGGTTTAACTTGGTATAGATGTTTTTTGAGTAGGAATGTTGGGGAGTGATCACTGAGACTATTCGATAAGCAACCTGCTATATATGACTGGAGGCTCTTACTGACTAGTATCCAATCCAGGCCAGTGTGCTTGTTGGAGTTTTTATTTATCCTGGTTGGCGACTGGACTAGTTGGGTGAAGCCATGAATGTTTAGATGATGAGTTGGATGGTTGTCAGAACAGGATTGCCAATGAATATTGAAATCACCTAAATTCTTCCAGACAACTTTTGTTCAAATTTTAGCCCACTGTCTCCCCCAAATGATTCTCTGCATACCATTATGTGTACACCTTCACCTCAGATCACCACAGAGCAGGTCATGAGGATATTCTCCATAGCCAAAAATACTATTTCTATGGGTCTAGAAAATGTGTCTGTCTTTTTGTCAGTACCAACCACAGTCCCTATGACTCAGTCCTAAGTCTGTTTAAACCCAGTTTCTCAAATGATTACATGCCAGAGGCAAGGAAAACAGCTTTAACCTCCCCACTACATAAGGAAGGACCCTCCACTAATCTTAACAATTATGTATCAATACGTTTTACTAGCCTTATCTGCAAAGCAATGGAGCACATAATTGTGTTTCTTATAAACAATAACATTAGCAGCCTACAGTCCATGGCTCCAAACCACTTTGTGTTTGTAAAAGCTAGAGTCTGTCTTCTAAATCTAGTATAATGCTTTGAAAAAGTCACCTAGGCCTGGGAAAAAGGAAAATCAGTGCACACAGATTACCTCAGCTTGGCAAAGGCCTTTGACACCATTCCTTATTCTGGCATTATCGACAAACTAATCAAAGTAAATGTAAACCCTCGTGTTATTTACAGGATACCAAACTGGATAACTGGTTGAACCCATTTTATCAGCATACAAGGCTTGTTCTCATCTAAAAGGCTCATTACTAGAAGAATCCTTCAAAGTCTGTTATGAGATTGCTGTTTTCTGAAGTTTATTTCTCTAATATCAAGGTCAACATCAGATGTCTGTGACTGACAAGTTTGCAGATGATTGCAAGCTTGGAGGTATTGAAAACTCTCAAGTGGACTCCAGGATTTAACAAGAAGGCTTAATGTTCAAAAATAGAGTGAAGACCATGGCCTAGACCTAAAAATAATTAAAAAACTCAGCATTTTGTCCTTTGGGAAACATGAAAACCTTTGCACCTGTCACATATATCGCATCCCTTCAGAACTGACACTTTTATTAGGGACCTGGCACTTTGGTAGACAATGAACTATCCATTAGTCATCATGTATTTACAATTATCAGCAAGTCATTTTACCTTAATCAGTTGATAACCAGGAGTGTATCTTCTATGTCTAAAGAAGTTGTTATCCCCTTTCTACTCGTCTCTTGTCAGAGGCATAATAGAACATATGCCGCTTTTGGTATGTTCCTGTTCGGACATATTACTTATTTGAAACAACACACTGATTGCTTACAAAGAAGATCAAAGGCATGTCATCCATGTACTTTTACTGTACTCTTACTGAATGAGGCCTCACTTCTGCATGACTATATTAGGAAGGCACTTATTTCCACAGGACCAAAGTAAGTTATACAAAGCATTGCCCATGTAAAGTATCCAAACAGATCCTTGAAACAACAAGCAGCAGCTCACCTGACAATCTTGCACTTGAGAATAGAGCTAAGATTGTATATGGCCCTGAAGTTCAAAACCAAGGCCTTAGATGTAGCTCCAACAGCAGTCTGTTCAAGTCCCACAACAATGGCATAATACGAGTGGTACAGGAAGCAGCAAACAGAAGCCTGGGTCATGCAGTTCTGTGCTGAGTGCAGTCTGGTTAGGTCTCTGTCCAGAAGTTAAGGGTATAGTACATTATGATGGCAAAGATAGGAGGCTGGCATGAGTTATTTGATATGAGATATATGCTGAAGATGATACTATGATATAATAATAATGGCTGATCCCTGGTCCTTAACTGTCAGCATATTGTAAAAGACTATAACTAGATCCCACACAGATGTATACATTCTGTATATTTTTCCTATAAAAATAAGGGGACATGAGATTTATTTATTTATTTGGCATTTGTTGACTGGGAATGTCTGACTGGGCATGAATCCCATTTTCAGCAGAGACCTGGCAAGAAAAGCTCCAACATACATAGTTCAATTAATAAACTACATAATATTATCACATGAAGTGCAGTAACAAATAGTAGAATTGACATACAGGATAAATAAAGTCAGATCAGAAAATCATACAGTAAATACTGAACAACAATCATAGGATACTGAGCACCTAGTAAAGTACAATCAATAGTGATAACCAATGGTAAAGATGGTGAGCATTTTAAGTATAGGCAGGAGACTAAGAGAAAGGAAAGAGATTTTGCAGTTTGGGGAAGATTATGAAATGGAATTAAGGTAGGGAGCTACTGGAGAAGTAACTGGTGCTTTGGCTAATAAGAGAAGGGAGGAAAGGAAAAGAGAAAAAGAACAGCAAGGAACAGACAAGGAAGAAGGAAGATGGAGGAGAGAAAGGAAGAGAAGGAAGAGTAACGGGTAGTGCCGGCCTGGGGTAAGACATGTACAGAGCCAGAAGTTAAGGAGAAATCTCTTTAGAGATTGTTTGACTATGTGACTACATGGCATTGCTCTAATATGTGTAGGAATACTGCTCCAGACCTTGGCTACTGAGTAGGAATATGGACAGTGACAAATAGATTTTTTTGGTTTATGAATTTCAAGGAGATGTTTCTTAAATAAGCAAAGTGGCTGATTAGGGAGGTAATGGGTAAGAATGGTGCTGATTGCTGAGCAGGATGAGGATTTGTATACCATTTTATGAGCAAAGAGGAGTTGGGTGAACCTGAGGTAGTGAGGTAACTCAAGCCAGTTTAAATATCTGTGGGCAGAGCAGTGGTGGGAGTTGTATGACTGGCTTCAATCTAGCTGTTTTGTTACAGCAAAGCTCAAGTTTTGATCTTACGGAGATCTGAATGAGGCATACAGTAGCGAAGGAAGGAGGTATGTGTTGGCTAGAGTAACTCTTGAGGAATTGGTAAGGAATATTTTTGATCTATAGCGCATGCCCATTTTTGGTGTATTGCTTTTATGCACTTTTTGAATATGAAGTTCGAATTTCAGTTGATCACCTGTTATGACACCAAGTAATTTTGTGTGATGTACAACATCAATTTCAGTATTGTTGAAAGAGGATATTTTGAAGGTGTCTTTTATGTGTGTTTGGGATTTGAGGAGAAATGAGTAGTTTTGTTTTATTTGGATTTAGGAAAAGCTGATTGTTACTGAGCCAGTTTTCAATAGAGATGAAAGCCAGTTGTAACTGGGAAGGACTATTAGATGAGTAAATGACAATTGAGTCATCTGAATATTGTATAAGTGTAGCTTGTTGGGAGGATGTATGCAGATCATATATGAATATGTTAAAAAGTAGAGGGCCAAGTACAGAGTCTTGTGGGATATTTGTATTAACTGGGAGAAAAGATGAGTAAGTAGAGAGCAATTTAACTGATTGTAGCCGGTTAGACAGGTAGCTAGAGAACAGAGTGACTGTTGTAATGGCAAAGCCTAAAGCAGACATTTTAAAGAGTAGTTTGGTATGTGAGACTGTATCAAAAGCTTTAGAGAGATCTAAAAAGAGTGAAGAAACTAAATTATTATCTCTGTCTTTAATGACGTGGTCTAAAAAGGCAACAAGGATATTTGTTGTGTTATGATCTGGGCAAAAGCCGTGTAGGGTAAACTTAGTAGATTTTCTTGGAGTAAGTATTGTAAAAGTTGTTTATGAATACATTTTCCAAAGATCTTGGAAAGAGGAGACAAGATTGCAATTGGTCTGAAGTTTGTTATTTCAGTGGAATTTCCCGCTTTTTGAAGAGGAATGATGTAATTTTTTTTCCAGAGAGATGGGACATAGGACTCACAAATGGATTGACTGATCAAGATGGAGATTGGGTAGGCAACAGAGGGGGCAGCAATCTTTAGATATTCATATGGGAGATTGTCTACAGAGGGTAAGCAGGGCTTAAATTTGTTAGAGACACATTTTAAGTTGAAAATGGTATTGTTAGAGCTTCGAAGTTTGTCAGGGGTGGCATGATTTTTTAGGGAGTTTTGGAAGATGGTGGCTATTGAGTCTATAAGGTGTTTTCTAAGTTTAGAAGCCGTTTCTAAGGGAGAGATGTCTGGACAAGGGTTATTACTAGCAATTCCAGGGTGTAATATTTTTTTGATAGTGGACCAAAATTTTGGGGGTTGTGTTTTTGGTTATCCTGTGAGTTGAAATATAATATTTCTTATCAGCAATAACTTGTTTTTTTGTCAGATGAATGGATGGCGATAATCACAAGCATTTATTTGCTTTTTTGTCTCAGTTTCAGAGAAAAGCCATTGGAGGATGATATTCATGCAGTTTTCTAAGAGAGTAAAGTCAGATACAAGTTTCAGAGACAAAGACAGGTATAGGTACATATATTCATGAATAAATTGTATAACATGCACTCCTGTATGGAACACTCTATTCTGAGACAAAGTGAAAGATTCAGGATCAAGCCCTGTGGCACATGCCACTACCTAGCTCCTGGAACAATTAATAACCAAAAACCAGCTGCTGAATGTGACAGGGACAGTACAAAGCAAGTAAGCAGCTGCAAAGTTAAGACTTAAGCCACACACACACACACACACACACACACACACACACACACACACACACACACACACACACACACATTTATTTGTTTTTGTTAACCTGGAAAGTCTGACTGGACAGGAGAACTCATTTCCAAAGAAGCCTGAGGAGAAAAGCTCCACAAAATCAGTATCTTTACATGAATTTGTAGCATAAAAATGCAGAAATGTTTCACATAAAATTATTTTTTTCAAAAACTAACTGCAAAACAAAGTTGTGTACCTTATTGTTAAAACAGATTACGCATTTGCCTGATAGTACAGCTAACATCAAATATCCTTACATGAAATCTTAACATAGATTTTAGAACTATTTCCACATAATACTAATTAAATTTGTGTGGCTGAATTGTAGTAATACATGCAGATATGGTGACTGATAGGTATGGATATTGGGCTGGATTCAATACACCCTACACAGCTTGCTAATACCGTGTGCACCAATTTGTATTCAGTAAGCTGCTCTACATGATGTGTAGAGCTGCATAGACATAGTAAACACTGTGGCATGCTAATTACAGCATAAGCAGCTGAACTGCATGCTAATCAACCAATCCAAGATGGTAGAGTTATTCAACAAGCTATAAAAGCGATTGTGTTCACTTAGTGTAGCCTTTTGCCTTGTACTCCCAAACCTATTGGAATACAGCCACTGAAACTACACTAGAGGAAAGAATGTTAGGGGCTGCTGCTGATCTTCTGCATGTGTATGTGCAACAGGTTCAACTCTATGCTGCTGCTGCTGATAGCAAGGAGGATAAGGGTATTTAGATTTTGTTTAACTTTTCATGGTCTGCATGAGGTGGAAATAGTAGAACACTACAAGGTGGATAGAGATGCACTCCATAAACTCTGCAGGCTCTGTCATCCCCAACTGAAAGCAAGCGAAAGCCAAGGGAAACCAGTACCTGTGGAGACTAATGTATGTGCAGCACTTAGAATATTAGGTACAGAAACCTTTCATAGACCCACAGGGGACATGCTGGGATGTCACAGTCATCAGCATCCAGGATTCTACATCAGTTCCTGAATGCTGTGCTACAGCATGCCATTGACTATATATATTTTCCCTGCACCCCCCCCCCCCCCCCAGGACAGAGTTACAACTATGCAGGATTTCTATCCTGTAGCACACTTTCCTAAAGTCTTGAGTGCCTTAGATTGCATGCACATTGAGATCAAAGCACCACCTGGGGAACAGGTAAGGGTCTACATAAATACAAAAGGATTCCACTCCATTAACTGCCAGGTCATATGTAATGCTAAGGGAATCATCCTGAATGTGTGTGTGCTGGCAACCCCAGCAGTTACTATGACTCCCATATCTGGCACAACTCATAGCTCTACTAGAAGTTTTCCAGGAGTGATATACCTCAAGGCCAGTTACTGAGGAATACAGGAGATGTACTCTAACAATGGCTAATGACACCCATCAGAAATGCATGCACACCCATGGAGGAATGCTATATATGTTCAAACAAGAGATATGTGTTTGGGCTGCTGCAGTCACAGTTTCAATGCCTAGATACATCAGGAGGTGCCCTGCAGCATGATCCTAGTACTTGTGGCAAAATGATCACAATCTATGCTATCCTGCACAATATCATCCTGCGAGAACAACTGCAACAGGAACACCAAGGGGAAGGAGCAAACATGCCACCATTACTGGCTGGGTCACCATAGCCACATGGAGGTGAGGAGTAAGAGGGAGAAACCACCAGCTTCTGTGGGTGTAGGGAGACTTAGGTGTGCACAATATGCCCTTGCCCTGGCCAAGAAGCAATGGATAGCACACATGCTGACCACCTAAGGGATACAACTTTCATCCTATGCACATACATACAGTAAAATTGATGCCAGGCAATGCTCACAACCTTTACTTACCTATGTAATGGCTGTGTACTGCTAGTGAATTACAACAGCTGTAACTGCAGAACTATCATGGTAAGTGTTGAACCTATAACAGGAAAATAAATGTGTAAGAACATGAATAAATGACAGATACGTGCAAACTGTTACTTGAAAATGTACCTAAGTATAATGTGTATGAGTTATTCTGCAATTGTATTAATATGTAACAGGACTGACTTATGTAGCTATATTTATGTTTATCAGCTAACATGCCTCATGCATCTAAAATACCCAAAACAGAAAAAACAGTCCAAAGTCTAATTATGCCTATATTCTCACAAGTGGAGCAATACACCTCACTGACATATCAACGAATTCAAGGTAATAATCACAACACTAAAATGCTGAAAGAAAGCTGAAATAATTTCCAGATAACTTCACTGCTACATATACTTAGCATTCAATTAGCCATGTACCTTTTGCATTAGACAGAATACATATGTATCCCTGAATTCAAAAGGTAGAAGAAACAAGTTGATGGCATGCTTATCATCATTTGCACAAGGTGGGGTTTGGGGAGGCAGGAGGTCAAAGGCTGACACGAAAGCAGTGAGTGTGTGTGAGTAAGAAAGACAGGCAGGCAGAAATTTAGCTAATTATCAAATGGCCAGTGAGAGAGAAATACCTACATGCCTCACGAGTGTCTTATGTACCTGTTATGTGTGGGTGTCTGTATGGGTATGTGATATGAAATGTGTGTTTGTGAGTGTCTGCATGAACACAGCCAACCTCTGTGCTAGTTCTACATTTTGGTATGTCAGAAAGATGTCAGCCATGCATGATAGAGGTATCAGTTCATCATTGTCACCCCTGTCCATGAGAAATGGCTCAGTCAGGATTTGCACTGGCACATTCATACCCATGGTCAGATGTGCTGGTGCTACCTGAACATAAGGGATGTCTGCTGAATGAGCTCACCTTACAACTATGCCCAGGCCACAGCACCGTGACCTACTAGTTCTGGGTGTGGACAACTCAACCACTTGTGGAGCAGTGGAAGTAGTGCCACTACAGGAGCGGGATCAGGCATGGCCATGTTGGGTAACAACAGATTATGTTGCAGCCATTTGGCCATGTGTATGCTGTTCCCCTCCTAGTAGACATTCCTTCACAGACACTGCCATTCCATTGTGGCATCCATCCAATATATTGAATCAGTCAAACGGTGGAGGCAGTCATTCATATCAGCTTGTGCCACATATAGATTTCTAAGCATGTCCTCAGAGGCCCTAGTGGAATGTGTCTGTGCCTCCATGATGGCCCTAAACATATGTCAAGTGGCACATAATGATACACTAGGATCAGGTGGAGGGTGGACAACAGGCCTCCTCTGAGCAGCCCTACCAACCTTCCTGCATGGCACCTCACCTACACTTTGGCTACAGCCAGAGTCAACTGGCACTGAAACCACAGTAACCACACTACCCTGATTAACTGTGTCACTCTCAGTCTGTCCACTGCCTGAGGGCTCAATGGAATGGGTATGCATAGACATGCTAACTGTGTCTGAAGGAAATCTGGGAGATGTGTCAGTCACAACCTCAATATCAGATTCAACCATTGCACCCCCACCTGTGCTTGGCCACCATCATCATCAGAACCTAGTAATACTCTGACATCAGATGGTACACTTCCACTGTCAGGATCCCCTGTGATAATAAGCAATAAACACAGGAATGAAATTACTACTACACTAAATATTAACCCAAGATAGATGAACAAAAGGTAACACTGGTCACACAATCACAAATGGTACAGCAATGCAGACACTCATTACACCCTCCTCACAAATACAGATAATTATATATCTGCATACTGCTTAGTAATAAGCAAAGAAACATTTGTATCTGACAGTGAACAGGAACTCCTCATTTGGTGTCAATGGTGGCTCAGTAGCAAGACCACCCTCTGTAGCCAGCTGTTCTTGGGCAACTGTAACTGCCCTCCTTCAGGCTGATGAAATCATATCAGTGGCCCAATGCCACACCTGATTATAACTGCAGCTGTGACCACCGACTGCATTTACATCACTGACTATCTGGTTACAAATTTCCTTTCTGGTACCAATATCCCCACGGCATTTCTCAAACAGAAAGGCTCCATGCCACCTCAGAACTTGCATTATGACATCATTCTCGATATCACTGAAAGAGAAGTTCATGGATTTGTAGGCTTGGGGGCCATAATCCTACATGACATAAAACAGAGAAGGACAAAACAGATAAATATGACATAAGGAATGTATTGGTTAAAAAAAATAATCAATCTGTGTACCCATTGTTAACATTAAGCACTTGAAACACACTTTTTATTTAGTACAACAGAATGTTAGGTTCATAGGTTCATAGGTGTTTACTAGGCTAATGACCACAAGGGCCTTTTTAAGCCTAGCCAAGCATCTCAAATCTCTGACAAGTTTTGATACCCATGATAAGTGTAAGCATGGGCCTGAGAGATGAACCATTTACAGGTTACCTGTTTGCATTAGAGATATAGGTGCCAAACCAGGGATGAATTTCCGGTTTCCATCCAATTGTCCAAGATGTTAGGCGGCTTCCCCACCTCCCCTCCTACACAAAAGAAGGTTTGTACAAATCAAGGAATACTACATAAGTAATATGTGTGTGCGTGTCTGTATGTATATATATATATATATATATATATATATATATATATATGTATATATATATATATATATATATATATATATATTTATATATATATATATATATATATATATATATATATATATCTTTTCCATTTGCATGGATCATGGCTTTGCACACACATTGTTAAATGCATAAAAGAGAAAAAATTACTGTCAATTGCCCTAAGAAGTGCAAACACGCTTAGCAGCATTTTTCAGGTGGTCAGCAACTTGGATGGTAATGACTGCAGAAATTACACCTGTCCCCAACTGTGTGTAGCACAAGGTGTAAATACATTGAGGTACACAATAGATGAGCTAGGTAAATCATGTTTTGAGTTCCACAGTAGTTAGTTTTACTGAAGAATGATCATAATGAAGATTAACAGAAGGAGTATATATTCACTATTGCCTGATACATTTGTGCATTGCTCACATAGTGCGCAAACACAGCTCACTGCTTAAGGAAAAAAGTGAACAATTTTATTTGGTTGGGCTTGGGCTTCCTTTGCACAAACAGGCTAAGTGGCAATGTTCTAACCACCCAATTTTCACACTGATAATTGCTACCCCCCTCCTCCAAGCCATTCTCATAGGAGGCTATATCAATACCCATTCCTCTGGAAGCTATCTTTAAAATCTAGTAAGGCAAATAACTCACATCCCATATATAAACTTAAGTTTCACTTAATTGTTGTATAAATCTTGTGATCCATTTAGCCCCGCTATGATCGCCCTCACTGCGCTTGGGCTCGCTCCGTGCCCTACCCTGCCTCCTATTCCCACCCGCCCCCAGTACTGTTAAATTTATACTGTCCTAGCCACTCCCCCTGCTTCTTCGTCCCAACCAGCATCTCACACATCACCAAGTAGCCCTCCATCTCTACAACCCAACTTTTCTCCTTTCTTTCCTGCCAAATCCTGGTTGAAAACTGTGCCCTATAATGGCCAGGCCCCTTGCTATGCTAGCATCAACAAAAACACTAGTATTTTCTCTACTTCCCCTGATGCTCATCCTTTATTTCCTCACCGCCTATGAAAACCAGTACCACCACGTATTCCACTACCCAAAATGTCAAACTACCACCCCAGACTTCTCTTACAAGTTAGCTCACCTAACTATCCCCCACACATCCAAACCCCAATCCCCTTTACCTCATCACCCAATTAAAACCTTAAAATCGAATCCAAGGAATAAGCATTAAGTCTTATTCATAAGCTTCTAAAGCTCATAATCAGATTTCACTATAACCTTGTTACAGATGAGGATATCCATCCAAACCTGGCCCATCTCTATCTGGTGACAATAGTGCCTACACCACCAACCCCATCAATAAACTACCCCTTAACAGTCCTGTAAATGCTCTCCTGACATTTCACTTGAACATTCAAAGTATAAATAATAAAATCCCCAATCTGCATGCCCTCTTAGCAATTCATTCCCCAGACATAATTTGTCTCACAAAAACCTGGCTTAAACCTACTACTGCCGATAATGAGTTATTAACCCCGGGCTACAACATACACTGGTTAGACCGAACAGCTAAGAAGGGAGGTGGGATAGCAGTTCTTTACAAAAATACATTGTGTTAATAGAGATCCAGTTCAACCACCCCCCTTTAATAATGCAGAAATACTCATTACCAAACTGCAAATTAACAATAATAAGAGTATAAATATTGTCTGTGTCTATATTCCCCCAAGCAATAAAGTAAGCACTCTAGAAGATATCATTCAATAGTTATCAAATACCTACCCCCAAGAAACCATTGTTCTTGGTGACTTTAACATCCACTGGTGCACCTGCTCAGCTGAATCCCCTGTCACCCATATAAATTTGTTTCGGTTTACACAAATAATAACCTCTCCCACTAGGATTAGTAAACCCACCAGCAGGGAAAGTATCTTAGATTGGATACTTATCAATAGCCACCCAAACTTGTATACAGCTGGGACTCTCCCCGATGACCTAAGTGATCATTCACTAACTTATATTATTAAGCATAAGGCAGAAACCCACCACAAGACTACATACAAAACAATGAGAAATAATAAAAACTTCAATCCTACTAACTTCCTAAATGAACTTAAATCAGCTAACTGGTCAATCCTAAAAAAATCTGCCACTAGATGAAGCCGTAACTTTCTTTAACAATAAATTCCTGAGCATCCTTGACTCCCATGCTCCTGCACATACTATAAAGACTAAATCTAATACTGCTCCATGGCTCACAAAGGAAACTAAGATAAAAATCAAACTTAGAAATATAGCCTGGACCAAATGGCAAACAACTAAAGCCCCCCCTCGACCAAGTGAGATATCGTCAACTTAGAAATGATATAAAAAAATTAATTTTGCTAGACAAAAAAACCTACTACCAGAACCTCCAATGTAAACACCAAAACAATCCCCAAAACTTTTGAGCAGATATTAACCAACTTCTTCATCCAGGACAATCTACTACCCCAACCTCATCAAATTATACCCATAAATCCCCAGAAACTGTTGCCACTGCCTTTAATAACTTTTTCACTGAAACTATTCAGTCCTTAGCTAACCAACTTACTCCCACCCACTCTAACTCTATTACTAACACACCCACTTCTCATCCCCCTTTAATTTCCAACCTGTCTCTATCACTTTTATCCAATCCCTTATCAAAAAACTAAAACCAACCACCCTTTCTGCTGACCTCCTTCCTGCAGAGTACCTACAAAAAGCTGCCGATGCCATAGCATTCCCCATCTCTATCCTAATCAATAGAACACTAACTGATGGAACTATCCCTTCAATCAGAAAAATATCCTATGTTATCCCACTCCACAAAGGTGGAAGTTCAACAGAACTGTCCAACTGCAGACCCATTGCCATTCTCTCACCACTAGCCAAATTAATGAAGAAGTGTGTTCATAAGCAGCTTATGGACTATCACATTCAGAACAGTCTGCTTGCCAACTCTCAGCATGGCTTTAGGCCACATCACAGCACCACCTCTGCCCTTCTTCCTTTTATAAATACCATATTCCAAAATAGGAGCAATAACAGGCTATATTCAGCCCTATTTCTAGACCTGTCAAAGGCCTTTGATATGGTCAACCACAAATTACTCATCCATTCCCTAAAATCCTTCTCCCTAGATAATCATGCTATTCAGTGGTTCCTATCCTAACTAAATGGCAGACAACAGGCTGTATTATGGCAGGGCAAACTGCCCCTCAGGGCTCTATTCTAGGTCCTCTACTCTTTTCTATCTTCATCAAGCAATCTTCATATTGCCATCCCTGATGCAACCTGCATTCAATGTGCAGACAATTCTAACTTGATCTGTATGTTCTCCTCCCCTTTAGACATGCAAAACTTAACACAAAACACATTTGACACAGTTGAAAATTGGCTCTCTAATCACCGTCTGTTGTTATATCCCAACAGAACTAAACTTCTCCTCTTTACCCCCACCAGTAGATCCACCCCATTTTCCTTCTCCATAACATCCAACAATGGTACCTCTATCTCTCCAGATGACCATACTAAGCTTTTAGGAGTAATAGTGGACAATAATCTAAAGTTTGATCTGCATATCAATAAAACTATAAAAACCATTAATAAGAAGCTTGGCTCATTATACAGAAGCAACCCTACTCTCTGCCCTTCTATATGCCTCCCCCATACTCTCCAATTTGAGCAAAACTGAACTCAGTGAGCTCTCTCACTGTTACAACCATATTGCCAGATTTGCCATAGGCTCAACATATAGGACACATCACTGTCAAAACCTCAGTCTTCTCGGGTGGCTAGAACTGCCTAGCCTACTTCTGTTCAATCAGCTTATAGTAGCACACAAAATTCTGTACCACCCTGAAAATATTCTAACACTCAAAAATATCATAAAGCCATACAGTAATTCAAGGTAACTATGATCATCCAATAAACTGTTGGTCCAAACCCACAAAGCCATTAACTCAGCCGGCGACTCCATTTTTGCAAACAGGAGATGGGAAAGATGGTGCCAAATTCAGGGCACAATGGTGAGGTGTGGAGGAGTCAAAAATATTTGTTGCACCCATAGGCTGCTGTCGGGTGACTATACCAGGTCTCAGTATAAGGCTGAGGCTTGAAACAGCCTAACCAAAGGTACCTCCAGTGCAACTGGCATATCAAGCACTAGGGAGCAATGCAAGCACTATTACAGTGACACAAAATGGTGCAAGCTGGCACAACTCAGTGGCTGGATGAGTTTAGAACTGCTGACATCCCATAGTTGTTTAAGTATAGAGATAATGCAACTTTAAATGATATGGAAAGCTGTAGATAGCCAAGACTGATATGCATTATGCTTCCATGTCTCATTTTCTCTCCTTCATTATTTATCAGCTGCTCAGGAAATTTCAGCAAACAGGGAGGCACCTTCTGAAAGACTAGAAATGCTCAGAGAAGCAAGGGGTATGTATGCAGCACAAATGAACATCACTGTTTTTACATTTAATTCCAGCAATATTGTCTTTAATGCCTTGTTGTTAACTTAATCTGTAACATCTTTAAAAGCATATATGCAATATCTGCATATTGCAAGTATTACATGTAAAAAATTACCATCGTCATTTGGATTGGAAATCTGTATAGCTAATATAATAATAAAAGTGTATTTATTGTAAAAAAAAAGTATGAATGTAACACATAATCGATCTAATCGTTTTTTTTTTCTTTTTTGTCTCACCCCACCCCTTATCTCTCTCTTTTTTTAAATGGTAACACCGTTTTGATGTCATACTTTTCTGCCAGCAAACAAAATACTTTTCAGCACAGGGAGGCATGTGGCTCAGCCTGCCAACCCTTCACAGTCTGCCACACCAAAACCCAGCACCTCTGGGATGCAACCTGTCTGTACTGCTTCTGCAGCCCCTGCACTACCTGGCCCATCCATATCAGGTAGCTTTACCCCGGCTGCTGGAGCATTGGTATCAGCCAGAAGTTTTGGTGGTAGCAGTGATTACATCACCCACTAGGAGCTGCCAGGGATGGTGCGTGATGACTTAGAAACTAAAATTGGTGCATGCCTCAACCATCTGGAGAGGTTGCTACTTAGAATGCAAAAAGACCCCTATGTCAAACAATCTCACAGTGAACTGAGGAAGAGGACAGTGGTGACTGCTCTGAGGTTGAGGACTAGATTCTCACTTTTCCCACACTTGACAGGCATGTCCCTGTGATGTCCCCTACCTATCCCTAATCATGGTGACCCCCAACCTTTTGTGTTCATCACCATCCCTGTGTCTGTCTTTTTTGTCCTGTTTATCTGCACTAGCTTCATTACCTACCCTGCCTAACTGATCCTAGCATTCCTATGTCCCTTACCCAAAATTCCTCTCTTTTTGAAATCCAAAAACAAAATGAGCGTCTGTCCCACAAAAAAAAATATTGTCCCATACATAGCTCTCCACTTTGCATGTGTGTCTTCTTGACACACTTGATTTGGTCTAATTGGCTAAACATAATTTCATTGTTGTCACCCGTCTGTGTTATGGGGACAGACCAAATTCATCAAATATTTCCTACATATTCATATTACAATGTTAAAGCAGCAGATAGCTATGGTTCTTTTCTAATTCTCTCCTGCAAATTCTTTTATTGCTTCCACTTTGCTCTTCTTCCTTCTTGCCCTCATTTCACTACTTTCCTATATTCCCTATTTTCACACCTTTAATCTGATCAAAAAATTGAATCACACATCCCACACATGGCCAGAAATGGCCCGTATTAAAATCTTCACTATTTTGTCCTCCGCATTTGTGCAGAGTTTGGCATTGTGCACCAATACTAAGGGGTGGTGAATGGCTCTTCATGTCCTATGGCAAAACCTGGTGGGTTTTTGCCATCAGTCACACTATTCTGGTTATATCTGTGCAATATTGCTTACACTTGCTGCACTAAAGGAACAGAGAATTAAACCAGAGTAAATGTACTTCTTTTAAACAGTTACTTTGAAAGTTATTTAGACTGCTGAATCTAACAAAATGCAACTTCATATGTGGAGTGTTGACATAAATCACTTGACTAAAGTTTTTTTTTGGCCAATAGCTTCAAGGGTTCAATTCCAGGCACATCTGTCATTTGTAGTGTGATATTTTATATGTATATGTTTTATCAAAATATAATTCCCCTGCACGTAGGAAGTTGCACGGCAAATATCAGAAGCATGAAAAATAAAGTTAGCCAGCAACAAGTGAACTGTGAAAAATAATAAAGTTTATTTAAACTTCATAAAGACTTAATTCAACAGACCGGTTTCGGCCTGGGTTTAACCTGGCCTTCTTCAGTGTAAAGAAAAAACACAATTATGAATGTAGAAAGTCTTATATACTGAAAAACAAGTGAAAGAAGAAATTTGATAGGCTGACATAAAACATCACAAAAAATACCTCATAAATATTCATTAAGCCCTGGATTAAACAGAGCACCCAGTTTAGTGATCCATTTCTTTTCTTTAATATTAAGTTTGTGGTGCCAACCAGATTTGTGGGTTCGGTCCCCAATGAGTTTATCAATAATAATAAAATGAAATTTAGCTGTCTGGTGTTTGAGTGTATGTTTGTATAATGCATTAGTTGTTCTTTTACATTTGATGTCACTCAAATGCTCTGACATGCGTAACCTAAATGGTCGAGAGGTCTGACCAATATAAAATGATTGGCAGCTACAACTAGCCATATAAATAGCCCAGTCAGTATTGCAGTTGGCAAAAAATTTTATATCATACACTGTGCTACTATTTTTACTACTGAATTCTTTAGATTTCAAAATATATTTGCAATTAATACAATGGCCGCAGGGAAAACAACCAATAAGTTTGTCCCCCACGATAGTAGTTTGATACAACTGGGGTAACACAGAGTCAGAGTGGTGTTTGTAGTGATTGAAATGAGCTGCTAAGTTTTTTCCTTTTCGGAAAGAAAATGAACAGACATTGGGAATCATGATATTGATTGTAGCATCCGCCTTCAATATTTTCCAGTTATCTTTGATAATATCCATAAACCTATTGGTATTCCTACCAAATGTTGTAGTAAAACGTAGTGTATTTTTGGACAATGGTTTATTCTTGTATATCAATAGATCCTGTCTACTAAGACACGATGCATGGTTTTGAGCCATAGTAACATATCCTGGACTGTAGCCCCTATTGATAAATCTGTTATATAAATCCTGGGAATGATGGTTATAACTATGATCATCCGAGCAATTGCGTCTAATTCTAATGAATTGTGATTTCGGAATGTTTCTGGCAATGTGTTTTGGATGATAGCTGGAGGCGTGGAGTAAGGTATTATATTCTGGGAACTTTCTATATACCTCAGTGTTCAAGGTATTGTCCTTATTCCTGGTGACCAAAACATCCAGGAATGTGATGGAATCACGATCATAAGTGATGGTAAATTGTATTCCCCATTTATTATCATTTAAATATTCCATGAATTCATTGAGATACTCAATATCAGATCTCCACACCATCCAGCAATCATCCAAATACCTCCGCCAGATGTCAATTTCAGGCAAAAACAAATTATGAGTGTCATCATAGATCAAAATCTCCTCAATATATGCCATGAATAAGTCAGCATAGATGGGGGCAAAGGATGCCCCCATCGCAGTGCCTTTGATCTGTAGATAACATTCCTTGTCATAAAAGAATACATTTTTTGTTAGCACATGCTCGGTGAGGCTAATCAAAAAAGTGTTAAAGCCAGGTTGATAGATATTTGATTTATAAAGCCAATATTCGATGACATCAAGACCAGCCCAATGGGGAATATTAGTGTATAATGAACTTACATCTAGTGTACATAACCACCAACTTTCCTCAATTTGCATATCATTAACAATGCTTAAAAATTGGGTGGTATCTTGAATCCTGGATCTAACCCAGGAAAGCAAAGGTTTAAGATACCTGGTCAAGAATTCAGAAAGGGGCACAGTCAATGATCCAATACCTGATACAATGGGTCTGCCTGGTGGGTGTAAAAGGTCTTTATGTATCTTTGGTAGAAAATAAATATACTGTCTGACAGGATCAGCAATAGTTAAGTGGCTAAGGGTTTTAGATGTTATAATACCATTGTCAACCGCAGAGTGCAAGAAACTGTCAATTTGTTGTTTAAACATAAAGGTGGGGTCAAGTGGTATTTTGGTGTAATATCTAGCATCACCCAATTGCTTGTGTGCCTCGATATCATAATCGATCCAATCCATCACAACCACTGCCTCACCTTTATCAGCATTAAGAACAACAAGTTCCTTGTTCTGCACAAGTTCATTTAAACAAGATAAATCAGTGTCAGACATATTATTCGGCATAGGTGGACAGGTATTGAACACAAAATGTAAATCACTGAGTACACTACGTAAAAACAGATTTACAGAAGGATGCATCGGAGGTGTGAAAGAAGAGGCATGATATTTGAAGTCATCCATACTCTGTTGTTCCGCCACCTTATCCTGAAAGAACAGTTTAAGGTTAATAAGTCTGCAAAATGTGAATAAATCTTGTGCAAAAGTGTCTTCAGACACAAAAAAGCCAGGTATAAAATATAAACCTTTATTAAGCAGAGATGTTTGTTCCTGTGTTAATACAGTGCTGGAAATGTTACAGACATTATTAACAGCAACAGAATTTACTTGTTCGTTAATACTTCCATGAGATTCTGTAGACTTGTAACCCTTTTTGTGCTTCCTGCCCCCTCTCCTCCCTCAGTGTTGTCTAAAGGGGATGTATAATTCTTACATTTAGAAGTAGGGGACTCCATGATGAGCTGTGTTTCCGTGTCCGTGCCTGATGATGTGTCATAGTCAGTAGTGTCAGTGTGGTTACCACGTCCTTTCAAAATAGAACGGGGACATTTCCTTTTAGAATTAGGTGTATTTCTATTGTGCATATCTTGAAATCTGACATGTCTGGTGTATTTAAAGGGTTGTCCCCTCTCGTAATCTGATTGATCACGAGAAAATTTTTTAAGTTTCCTTTCCTTAAGCTGAGCATCAAAATTTAACAAATCTGAGCTAAGTTTAGATAATGATGCAGGAAAAAATGTATCATTCTGATACTGATTACAATCATCTATAAGTTGTAACACCTTGGTGGTTTCTTTATCTATGGCCCTAGTATAATACTTCGATAAAGATTCAACAAACTTCATTGAGCATTCTTGTTGGATAGATAACCATTCTGTAGTTAAAATATCATCAGGGTCTCCTACTAGGGTTGAATTTTTACTCTCAGACCCCTTGGGCTCATATCTTTGACCAAATAGGCTTTAAATAATTTGATGTGCCAAACAAAAGACCTAAGTGCTTTCATATTTTTGTTTAGATCACTAAATAGTTTCTCACATCGTTGTTCCGGCTTCATGGAACTAGTATTCCCTGTACCATTAGGGGCCTCACCAATTCCAAAAGGTGCAAGATCATCCTTGTCGGATGATAAATTCAAAAATATTTTATTTAAATGCATGATTGATATGAAATCAATCAATCACAATATTGAAAGCAACCACGCCCTGTATTGAAGATCAATGAATCAACAATTGGACAATAATGGCAATATTGCAGTATTATTCAAACAATAGCCATGTCCAATACAGGCCAATAATGGTATAAAGAACCCGGTTAAGTAAAAATATACTGTTATTATCCGATACAAAACACTGATTGAATATCAGACCAATCAAGTAAAGGTTTGATGTTAGGCACTCCAAACGTGACTATTAACAAAATATACTAATATGAATAGAACAATGATATGTAATCCAAGTGGTCAAAGAGAAAATAATAAAAAATATAAAAAAATATAAGTATGAAAAATAGTTGGTATAAATATAGTTATTAGACCCTGTAATGATATTTAACAGCCCATGAAGAGTGAACAGGTTCTATCCATTAAACCCTCCAAGAGAGCACACATATAACACCTAAATCAAAAATATGGTTGTTGATTTCAAGATACAATATAACCAAACCATTTATAAGGACTAATAGATGGTATCAGGATATGTTACTAATAAACATCAAAACAGGTATGACAAAAGTATAATTAGTGCACAAATCCTAGAACATTCCTGTGCCCAAAAGGAAAAAGAATTGGCATGGACTTGGAGAGACAAAATTATCCTAAAAAGTATTTTTATACCAAATGGTCTGAAGATAAAAAGTATTAGCATATGTGAAAAAGACTAATGAGAATATGCGAATATTATTATTATTCCAATACAAGTTCAAAAAAACATAGATTAATAAATCATGTGCAGCATTGTCTATAAAGAAAACAGTAATACCTATGGTTAGATGTTCAAAGGTTATTTCTAACCAACATCCACCATCATAAATCAAAAGAATTGTGATCACAAAAGATCATACCAATATAACTGTATTACACACTAGAACATTCATCACATGCAATCCTAACAACCTCGTTCGTATCCTAGTTAAAATCGGATATTGTGTGAACAAAGCATATAGCCTGCTGGTATTAAACATTCATGTAATTCAAACACATATGTCCATAGTTTCCAATATAGTTTCAAAAAGTATATATGAGAGTTTATCTGTAATGAGAGGTCTGAATGATGTTAAATAATGTCCAAAAGATAATGTCCCCACTCACAAAATATAGACACTATTGTCCAAAGGAGATTATAATAGTATTGCAGAATTCAATGCCAAAAAATACGTCAATGCAAGTCCAGGCACACTGATCAGATTCCCAGTTCAAAGTCTGATGTTCAACAACTTAATAAAACACATTACCCATTCCTGTATATCATGATACTTGCAACGATTGAATAGTCAAAAGTACATTACCAGACAAAAATAAAATGTCCCCCAGAGGTTGGTTAGAGTAAACTGTCACAATCTTCGATGGTAATCCAATCAAATAGGCCAATAGATACCTCTAAACCTTGGTAAATATTCATAGAGATTTGAGTGTAGTGGGAAGCCTGAAGAAACACCGCACCACACAAATGAAAATAGTTCCACAATAGGCCAGTTGACAAGTATCTTCTTTAAGCAATGAATGTCGTCAGGCGCCCAAATCAACACACCATGCAGCAAAAATAATTCCACATTCGCGTAATTAGAAAAAACGACTCACCGAGGATAGCTCGAACCTCAATATTCTATAATCCACATAAAGTTCTTTGTAATGTGAAAAACAAACGAAAAATAAAAAAGAGAAATGTCCGAATTCAAAGATTATGCAAGCCAGCCACATAAATGAAAACAAACACATCCTCACAGCACACCATGGATCCCCAGCAGGAAATGAAGACATGTGTACCAAAATATAATTCCCCTGCACGTAGGAAGTTGCACGGCAAATATCAGAAGCATGAAAAATAAAGTTAGCCAGCAACAAGTGAACTGTGAAAAATAATAAAGTTTATTTAAACTTCATAAAGACTTAATTCAACAGACCGGTGGAACTATTTTCATTTGTGTGGTGCGGTGTTTCTTCGGGCTTCCCACTACACTCATTGCTCTATGAATATTTACCACGGTTTAGTGGTATCTATTGGCCTATTTGATTGGATTACCATCGAAGATTGTGACAGTTTACTCTAACCAACCTCTGGGGGTACATTTTATTTTTGTCTGGTAATGTACTTTTGACTATTCAATCGTTGCAAGTATCGTGATATACAGGAATGGGTAATGTGTTTTATTAAGTCATTGAACATCAGACTTTGAACTGGGAATCTGATCAGTGTGCCTGGACTTGCATTGACATATTTTTTGGCGTTGAATTCTGCAATGCTATTATAATCTCCTTTGGACAATAGTGTCTATGTTTTGTGAGTGGGGACATTATCTTTTGGACATTATTTAACATCATTCAGACCTCTCATTACAGATAAACTCTCGTATATACTTTTTGAAACTATATTGGAAACTATGGACATATGTGTTTGAATTACATGAATGTTTAACACCAGCAGGCTATATACTTTGTTCACACAATATCAGATTTTGAACTAGGATACGAACGAGGTTGTTAGGATTGTATGTGATGAATGTTCTAGTGTGTAATACAGTTATATTGGTATGATCTTTTGCGATCACAATTCTTTTGATTTATGATAGTGGATGTTGGTCAGAAATAACCTTTGAACATCTAACCATAGGTATTACTGTTTTCTTTATAGACAATGCTACACATGATTTATTCATCTATGTTTTTTTGAACTTGTATTGGAATAATAATAATATTCGCATATTCTCATTAGTCTTTTTCACATATGCTAATACTTTTTATCTTCAGACCATTTGGTATAAAAATACTTTTTAGGATAATTTTGTCTCTCCAAGTCCATGCCAATTCTTTTTCCTTTTGGGCACAAGAATGTTCTAGGATTTGTGCACTAATTATACTTTTGTCATACCTGTTTTGATGTTTATTAGTAACATATCCTGATACCATCTATTAGTCCTTATAAATGGTTTGGTTATATTGTATCTTGAAATCAACAACCATATTTTTGATTTAGGTGTTATATGTGTGCTCTCTTGGATGGTTTAATGGATAAAACCTGTTCACTCTTCATGGGCTGTTAAATATCATTACAGGGTCTAATAACTATATTTTATACCAACTATTTTTCATACTTATATTTTTTATATTTTTTATTATTTTCTCTTTGACCTCTTGGATTGCATATCATTGTTCTATTCATATTAGTATATTTTGTTAATAGTCACGTTTGGAGTGCCTAACATCAAACCTTTACTTGATTGGTCTGATATTCAATCAGTGTTTTGTATCGGATAATAACAGTATATTTTTACTTAACCGGGTTCTTTATACCATTATTGTCCTGTATTGGACGTGGCTATTGTTTGAATAATACTGCAATATTGCCATTATTCTCCAATTGTTGATTCATTGATCTTCAATACAGGGCGTGGTTGCTTTCAATATTTTGATTGATTGATTTCATATCAATCATGGATTTAAATAAAATATTTTTGAATTTATCATCCGACAAGGATGATCTTGCACCTTTTGGAATTGGTGAGGCCCCTAATGGTACAGGGAATACTAGTTCCATGAAGCCAGAACAATGATGTGAGAAACTATTTAGTTATTTAAACAAAAATATGAAAGTACTTAGGTCTTTTGTTTGGCACATCAAATTATTTAAAGCCTATTTGGTCAAAGGTATGAGCCCAAGGGGTCTGAGAGTAAAAATTCAACCCCTAGTAGCAGACCCTGATGATATTTTAACTACAGAATGGTTATCTATCCAACAAGAATGCTCAATGAAATTTGTTGAATCTTTATCGAAGTATTATACAAAGGCCATAGATAAAGAAACCACCAAGGTGTTACAACTTATAAATTATTGTAATCAGTATCAGAATGATACATTTTTTCCTGCATCATCTAAACTTAGCTCAGATTTGTTAAATTTTGATGCTCAGCTTAAGGAAAGGAAACTTAAAAAATTTTCTCGTGATCAATCAGATTACGAGAGGGGACAACCCTTTAAATACACCAGACATGTCAGATTTCAAGATATGCACAATAGAAATACACCTAATTCTAAAAGGAAATGTCCCTGTTCTATTTTGAAATGACGTGGTAACCACACAGACACTACTGACTATGACACATCATCAGGCACGGACACGGAAACACAGCACATCATGGAGTCCCCTACTCCTAAACGTAAGAATTATACATCCCCTTTAGACAACACCAAGGGAGGAGAGGGGGCAGGAAGCACAAAAAGGGTTACAAGTCTACAGAATCTCATGGAAGTATTAACGAACAAGTAAATTCTGTTGCTGTTAATAATGTCTGTAACATTTCCAGCACTGTATTAACACCGGAACAAACATCTCTGCTCAATAAAGGTTTATCTTTTATACCTGGCTTTTTTGTGCCTGAAGACACTTTTGCACAAGATTTATTCACATTTTGCAGACTTATTAACCTTAAACTGTTCTTTCAGGATAAGGGGGCGGAACAACAGAGTATGGATGACTTCAAATATCATGCCTCCTCTTTCACACCTCCGATGCATCCTTCTGTAAATCTGTTTTTACGTAGTGTACTCAGTGATTTACATTTTGTGTTCAATACCTGTCCACCTATGCCGAATAATATGTCTGACACTGATTTATCTTGTTTAAATGAACTTGTGCAGAACAAGGAACTTGTTGTTCTTAATGCTGATAAAGGTGGGGCAGTGGTTGTGATGGATTGGATCGATTATGATATTGAGGCACACAAGCAATTGGGTGATGCTAGATATTACACCAAAATACCACTTGACTCCACCTTTATGTTTAAACAACAAATTGACAGTTTCTTGCACTCTGCGGTTGACAATGGTATTATAACATCTAAAACCCTTAGCCACTTAACTATTGCTGATCCTGTCAGACAGTATATTTATTTTCTACCAAAGATACATAAAGACCTTTTACACCCACCAGGCAGACCCATTGTATCAGGTATTGGATCATTGACTGAGCCCCTTTCTGAATTCTTGACCAGGTATCTTAAACCTTTACTTTCCTGGGTTAGATCCAGGATTCAAGATACCACCCAATTTTTAAGCATTGTTAATGATATGCAAATTGAGGAAAGTTGGTGGTTATGTACACTAGATGTAAGTTCATTATACACTAATATTCCCCATTGGGCTGGTCTTGATGCCATCGAATATTGGCTTTATAAATCAAATATCTATCAACCTGGCTTTAACACTTTTTTGATTAACCTCACCGAGCATGTACTGACGAAAAATGTATTCTTTTATGACAAGGAATGTTATCTACAGATCAAAGGCACTGTGATGGGGGCATCCTTTGCCCCCATCTATGCTGACTTATTCATGGCATATATTGAGGAGATTTTGATCTATGATGACACTCATAATTTGTTTTTGCCTGAAATTGACATCTGGCGGAGGTATTTGGATGATTGCTGGATGGTGTGAAGATCTGATATAGAGTATCTCAATGAATTCATGGAATACTTAAATGATAATAAATGGGGAATACAATTTACCATCACTTATGATCGTGATTCCATCACATTCCTGGATGTTTTGGAAACCAGGAATAAGGACAATACCTTGAACACTGAGGTATATAGAAAGTTCCCAGAATATAATACCTTACTCCACGCCTCCAGCTATCATCCAACACATTGCTAGAAACATTCTGAAATCACAATTCATTAGAATTAGACACAATTGCTTGAATGATCATAGTTATAAACATCATTCCCAGGATTTATATAACAGATTTATCAATAGGGGCTACAGTCCAGGATATGTTACTATGGCTCAAAACCATGCATCAGGTCTTAGTAGACAGGATCTATTGATATACAAGAATAAACCATTGTCCAAAAATGCACTACGTTTTACTACAACATTTGGTAGGAATACCAATAGGTTTATGGATATTATCAAAGATAACTGGAACATATTGAAGGCGGATGCTACAATCAATACCATGATTCCCAATGTCTGTTCATTTTCTTTCCGAAAAGGAAAACACTTAGCAGCTCATTTCAATCACTACAAACACCACTCTGGCTCTGTGTTACCACAGTTGTATCAAACTACTATCATGGGGGACAAACTTATTGGTTGTTTTCCCTGCAGCCATTGCATTAATTGCAAATATATTTTGAAATCTAAAGAATTCAGTAGTAAAAATAGTAGCACAGTGTATGATATAAAATTTTTTGCCAACTGCAATACTGACTGGGCTATTTATATGGCTAGTTGTAGCTGCCAATCATTTTATATTGGTCAGACCTCTCGACCATTTAGGTTACGCATGTCAGAGCATTTGAGTGACAACAAATGTAAAAGAACAACTAATGCATTATACAAACATACACTCAAACACCAGACAGCTAAATTTCATTTTATTATTATTGATAAACTCATTGGGGACTAAACCCACAAATCTGGTTGGCACCACAAACTTAATATTAAAGAAAAGAAATGGATCACTAAACTGCATGCTCTGTTTAATCCAGGGCTTAATGAATATTTATGAGGTATTTTTTGTGATGTTTTATGTCAGCCTATCAAATTTCTTCTTTCACTTGTTTTTCAGTATATAAAACTTTCTACATTCATAATTGTGTTTCTTCTTTACACTGAAGAAGGCCAGGTTAAACCCAGGCCAAAACCGGTCTGTTGAATTAAGTCTTTATGAAGTTTAAATAAACTTTATTATTTTTCACAGTTCACTTGTTGCTGGCTAACTTTATTTTTAATTTTTATATGTTTAATCACCCACATATTAAACTGTGCCACAGTTATCAGTGCTCATGGAGATATATCGATTGCGACCCAAAAATGAGCATCCGAAGTGACATATCCATCCTCACTGCTATCACATATTTTTCAAACCTTGATTTTCCATTAAACAAAACACTGTTAGGTATATATTCATCTGTCCTTGTATTCATCCCTTCACTCCAACCCATATTTCTGCATGTGTATCTATTAGGTTGATGAATGGTGTCTGCAGACTGATTTGACTGTGCTGATGGATAATGCAACCTTTATCTTAATTCAATAGTTTATCAGTGGTCATGTGCTGTGCAAAATTTTTTTAAATCTTCTGTCAGATTCTGTTTGTGTCATGTAAAGGTGATGATGGATGAAATGTTCAGCTAATGTGATGTGGAAACTGTCCTTACCAAAGCAAAGCATACTGCACACACTTTCCAGGATTTCTGTCCCTACACAAATAGTTAGCATATCTGCTGAGTCATAATAATCATTTAAAAATATGTACCACCTCTTGTCATTTCTAGAAAGCTGTACACACAATTAACTTGTGATTTGCAGTGAGGCCTGCAAAACAGCTAATAGTTGTACAGCTGCATAGAGGTAGGCATTACTGATAACATTTGGGGATGACACATACTTTACTGCAGTCATTGATTTCCACATTTGAAGTCCTGATCACATTTACTTAGCTAATGCCATCCTGACATAATTTGTAAAAAAAAAAAGAGACTGATCTGGATTTGAGCCCTGTCTCATTTTGCTCAGACCGTGAGCTCACTGCTCTTACACTTGGTGCCACAGGAAAAGCTAGGCAGCAGGTGCATTTTACACACTCTGTACTGTCCAGAGTGCTGATGGCCGCACATGCCTGCTTAGCCTGTTTGTTCAGAGGAAGGCAAACCAATTGACATATTACTATTTTTTCCTTTAAGAGAACTGAGATTGCTCTTTGCTTAACCCTTCACAAATGGGAAAGGCAATATTGCAGTTATTTATGTAATAAAGCATATGAAACAACATTTCCAGTATAAATCACAGTATGAACAGTATGGTATCAGTCAGCTATTTATCCCATAACATATCTTCCAAACTACTTCACAAGTTCAAGTTGAATTCATGAAATGGGAATCATGTATGCGCTAACACTTCATCATCATCCGTACAAATGAGTTTCTTGCTGATATGCTATTTAAAGATGTGTTTAACATGTCTTATTATGGTTATTGGCCAGTTATCTTCCATTATATAGAAAGGTATTCATAAACCTAAGAGAAAGGCAGGGACATGTGCTTCACTGAAGACATACTTACTTAGAGTCATGTGTGCCCTTCAGCAATGCACTTGCAAATGATGTATTAGTAATTAGTCCACTGTCAAGGACATTACAGAAATAAGGAGCACAACTGCATTGTTATATCTGGTATGATTTATAGTGACACTGGGCAATGGTTATCCATGATCATATCACATTGATATTGTCAGAAAAAATTATTACTGTGGACATTACTTAATCTGAATATGAACACACCCATACCTGAGCACTTGCAGCACTGCTGTTTCCAAAGTGTGTGTTATCTAAATAACATACCGAGAAACAGATACATGTACATCTCA
This sequence comes from Protopterus annectens, assembly GCF_019279795.1. Classification (NCBI taxonomy): domain Eukaryota; kingdom Metazoa; phylum Chordata; order Ceratodontiformes; family Protopteridae; genus Protopterus; species Protopterus annectens. The sequence continues at coordinate 1,019,743,695 of NC_056730.1, forward strand.
GTTCTGCAACATGCATTAATGACAGCTTCTTTCACCTAGGTTACCAGTGTGCCTTTAAATGCATTTTTGCATATTGCAATCACAAAATCAAATCTTAAGTCCAACCTTTGCACACAAGTCTCATAATAATATGTTACCTGCAAGATTCTGATGATATCATCCTCTATAAAGACCACTATGACAATAATAATATCAGACTTCTGCGATGGCATGAATGTTAAGTACTGTGCTCTCCATCTGGAGTAATTAATTAGGTAGGGGCTCAAACTGTACAATGTTCAACTTGTGTGTGCCTTGTATGTCTGTGTGTGTGTAGTCAGAAGACCATGAGTTTATGTCCTAATGTTCTCCCTCAAGTATCATTCAGAACAAAGTTTTACAGTGGTATACGAGTACACAGCATTTTCATACAGCCTTCTTAACATCCTCTTCTCACTATACACTAATGATGTCATATAAAGTGCAGTCTGACAGTGCTTAAGTCAGAGTTCTGCCATGATGCTAGAGTTAAGTATTGTGTTCTCCAGCTTGTGGAAATAGATAGGTAAATATTTTAATCTCACAACAGTCAGTGTCTGTGTGTGTGTGTGTGTGTGTGTGTGTGTGTGTGTGTGTGTGTGTGTGTGTGTGTGTGTGTGTGTGTGTGTGTATGTTCACTCAATTCTCAAGCTGGAGGTAATGTTAGAGCAGCAAGTGAGTACACAACTATTTGAGGCACCCTTCCCAACATCTTCTTCTCACCATACACTGATTCTGTCATCTGCTACAAAGTGTACTCTGACACTATAAAAGTCAAACTTTATGTCAAGGCACTAGTGTTAAGTACTGTGTTTTCTAGCTTGTGTAACTAAGTAGGTAGGTGTTCTAATCTTACTGCAGTCAACGTGTGTGTGTGTGTGTGTGTGTGTGTGTGTGTGTGTGTGTGTGTGTGTGTGTGTGTGTGTGTGTGTGTGTGTGCGCGCGTGTGTGTTCAGTCAACTAACAGTCTGAATATAATTTTTGAGCAGTATGTGATTACACAGATGTGAGAGACTACTACTAGAATCTTCTTCTCACCATACACTGATGATGTAATCTGCTATAAAGTATATTCTGATACTGTTAAAGTCAGACTTGTGCTGTGGTGCTAGTGTTAAGTACTGTGCTCTCTAGCTTGTGTAACAATATAGGTAGGGATTCTTATCTCACTAGAGTCACCTTTAGTGTTTGTTCAGTCAACTGTCAGTCAGGAGACAATTTTAGAGCAGCATGTGAGACACTTCTATCAGCATCTTCTTCTCACTATACACTGATGCTGCCATCCACTATAAAAAGTGTACTCTGACACTGTGAAAGTCAGACTTGTGCAATGTTGCTAGCATTAAGTACTGTATTCCCCAGCCAGTGCAACTAGATAGGTGGAGGTTGTAATCTCATAGCAGTCAACAATCAGTCTGGAGACAATTTTAGAATGGTGTGTGAGTCCACAGTTATGTCAGTCACTCCTCCAAATATCTTCTTGACATACAATGATGTTGTGATCCCCTATAAATCTGTATTGGCACGAGTGTTACTACTGTGTTCTCTAAATTGTGTAGCTAGATAAGTAAGGGTTCTAATCTCACAGCAATCAACTTGTGTGTGTTCATTCAAATATTAGTGTGGAGACAATTTTACACCAAGATGTGACTCCACATCTATGTCAGACACTCTATCAAACATCTTCTTCTCAGCATACAGTGATGCTGTCATAAAGTGTACTGTGATGCTGTCAAAGTCAGACATCTGTGGTGGTATTAGTATTACAAAGTATGGAATCCAGTTTGAACACCTACAAAGGTTTAATGTTCAAAGCGGACCTCAGTCAAATGATGTGTGTGTGTGGTTGGTGGAGTATTATGGTCATTATATGATCCTTTGAATCACTTTTCACTTGACTTCCATGCATGAAAATCTTTAACATAGCCCCATGAATCTAACATTCTCTTTTTACCTCTGCCCACATAACATCCTTTCTGCAGAACACAGCAGGATGTCATCTCAAAGATGCATAGACACGTTGTGAAGAAGAGCACTTCCATGACCCTCTGCAAGTTATCACCAGGCCATTGGATGTGTGATTGCTAATTCTGTTGTGGGGTAGTGCACATGTCACATATGGACAAAGGAAGTATGTCATACAATCAAACACATACATGCATATGCACATACCCCTACAATCTTCCATCATAATAGATAAAGCGATTTTGGTTTACATGGTATAATAATGTCTAGGATTTTATATGATATTGGCCATTATCATACCTCTCAACTGTCCAGATTTTTGCAGAATGTCCAGATTTTTGCCTCATATTCTTGGTCCATATTTCCTAAAATTATGGTTTTCTGGCAAATCATTGGCAAGTTATTAAAGATTGAAGTCAGAAAATAATGAACATTTCAGTTCCAGACTTTATACCCTTCAGAAAATCAATGCTAACACAAAACCTATTTTTCTATCAACTTTCTAAGCTTGTAAGAGCAATATTTAAAAATATTTAAAAATTGTCCATATTTTTGGGCCTTTGTCTCCCCTCCATTATTTATGGCTTTGTCCAGATTTCTTGCTTTGAGAAGTTGAGAGGTATGATTAGTCTAGTAATGTCCTATGACACTATGAACATTGTACATCTCAATGTTGCTGTCATCCACATGTGCTATACTGAGTTGTGGATGTAAGGTAGCCCTACAACAGTGTATTCCAATCTGTGATTTGAGGTAATACAGTGATGGCCACAGCTGCCATTTTGTTACATGTTCATTCCATAACAGCTGTAGTAATATGCTTCCTGAGGACTGTTGACATGTGATGATGCTATGTGTTCTTGTAGTGAAGTATATCAACATTTTACACAGTTCTCATTCAACCATAACAGTGACACTTGCAGTATGGCACAGGTATGCATGGGTATACCTACCATCATAAAACGCTATGCGACATACAGCAATATTATATCATACAGACTACATGGGCACATACAACTTGTTTTATTCACATGCTGTTGTAATGATGTTATATGCACAAACAAATAAGTTCAGATTCACTTGCAACCTTGGAGATTCATTACATGCACAATTATGCTGCTGTTCACAAGGATTATTCAGGTGCTCCCTGACTTTCAGCATTTGTGCCAATAACTGTTCTGAATGAAACACATCCACGTCATTTGTAATGCGTTCATCTATGGTATCAGGTCCCTCACACATACTTTTCAATGATAAACATTTAGGCATATGATGTACAATTGATGCAACGATGTGAAATAGGTAGAATTGTACGACTGTGTTAACAGTTTTACTGTGTGGCATGTGATGCATACCCAAGGAGGTTTTCTCACAAATAATTTTTTACGTAAGTATGAAATATTAAGGAGAATACACAGCTATGCACAGACATGGTTGTGGATGGCACCACCCATACTCAACCAGAGGAAATAAACAACCTGCTGGGTTACTGATTTAGAGCAAAATTCACCCCTGTGTCCTCAATGGTCATCACCCAAAGTATACATGCAAACATTACTCAGCTTACTTTCTCAAGAGAGAAGCTCATCTGTGCACTCTCTAAGGCTAAAACATGGCATCAATGGGCCCTGACAACATTGCAGGTTGCCTTTTCAATAACTTAAAACTTGACCTAGCAGATACATTTAGATCCCTACTTAACCACAGCCTCCAGACAGGCTATTCTGTGACAGAATGGTAGACAGCAATATTCATCCATCTGAACAAGGAAGGACCATCACCTGACACAGGGAATTGTAGACGCATAAGCCTGAGTAACCTCATCTGTAAGACAATGGAAAGAATAATCATGGAACTTTTGACAGTGTACCCAAACCATTTTTAATTTGTTAAGGCTAGATCATGTCTATTAAACCTGATTGACTTCTTCAAGAATGTCACCAAGGCCATGGATAAGGGAAAAACTGTGCATCCCACCTAACTTGACCTGGCCAAGGTATTTGACACAATTCAACACTCAGGTATTACACAGAAACTGTCTCAACTGGGCATAAAACCTCTATGTCACCAAGTATGTAGCCAAATTGCTCACCAACAGGACACATACTGTCAAAGGATATGAATTCACCTCTAGCAAAAAGCCAGTAATCAGGGTAGTACCACAGGATTCTGTAATAGGCCATTCCTGTTTAGCATTTAATTCCTAGAAGTCAAGGCACACTTAGACATCTTTCGTCTGATCAACTTTGCAGATGAATGCAAATTGTGGACAATCCTTGAATCCATGAATGCTATTGATATACTGCAGAAGGTATTAACACACACAAATGATTGATGTCAGAGCCATGGAGACACATTAAATAGCCAAAAAAAATAATTATTCCCTTTTGAAAAGCAAATACCCAAGTTAATTTCAATATAGACAGTACACCCCTATGAGTAGACCCAGTGGTATGTGATATGGGTAATCAAAGGTTCGACCATCATGTGTCCACAGTGGTGACAACTCTCTTCTATTTGGCACAACACAAGTATGGGCATGGCATCCAGATTAAAGGACATTATAATTCCATCATACTCAGCCCTCATCATACCAGTAATTGAGTACAATGCACCCTTTTGCATGTACCTCACCACACATCTGCAACAGCTGGAGCAACTCCAAAGTTTTCACACAAGTAAGATACAGGGTGCAGAAAATAAGTCCTACATGGAAATATTGAAAGCCCTATCACTATATTCTGTCCCTTATAGACTACTAAGAGGCAAAATGTGTCTGGCCTACAGGGCAGTCTCCAATTTGGCACTGATGAAAATGTTACACATTGGTAAAGCAAACTGCACAAGGGTAATTCATTCTAGGGATGTTAACCTAGACTCTGACATAATAAATCATATTGGAGAGATAGATACATCTCTCAGACACTATGCCTTCTCTAGAACAACGGTCTTCCCATTCACTTAAAGCAAAAGCCTTTCCTGACCCTCTTCAAGTGCAACCTAGATCAAAGGATGGTTAATCATAATTGTACTCCTGGTGTTGTGCTCAGTAACCTCATGGATACAAGCAATTGGTCTTAGATAACATAGTATAGGCTCATACCTGTGTGAATGTTGTTCACCTAGCTATTGAAAATTACACTCGTGTTAAATATGGCTAGGCTTTTATGGGATTTTGGGACATTAGCCTAGTACTCTCTATTAACCTATGAACCTTTGAAGTCCAATTGTATTCTAAGTACAACTATAGTGTGACTCTGCAGCATCCCAGATGTACCAGCACATCACATCAGTATCACTACTTGATAGTTTGCATGAACATGTATGCATATATGACAGGATCTCATGGCAGTATAACATTTTCACTGACAATGTCAGGGGGACAGTGATCATGTGGCACATGTCTTGAGGTGTGACATGTGCTTATAGAGTGTGTTCTATGTATTGTTTGGTATAGGAACAATATCACAGTAACAGCTTTATCACTCATTGATGCTAGACTTTGCCCTGCTGTAGTTTCTATGCGTATGGGTATAGTTGATACATTGCCATCAGTCTCACTTACTGCTAAACCATTCATTATAATGGATCACTTCTTAATTCACACATCAACTTCAGATTCTTCAGACAATATCCAATGCTATTATGTGTGGCAGATGCATGCAATACAAAGCACTGTGTAGGGAATCCTCTTTTTTGTGTTGGTTGTAAGTGTTATTATCCATATGGCCGATACCTATGTCAGCCAGGGATGCTTTAGTCAAGTATATCACATTTGGCATAGTTAGCTCCCACACCTATGGTCAGCCATACAGAACTCTTCTTTTGGATGCATAGCCATTAGGGTTTGACAGTGCAGACTTCCCTTCAACAAGGTGTTCTTAAAGATGCATGTGTGATTCATCTTTCTGACTTGCAACTAGTAAATACACAACTCATTAACAACATTGATGGCATGCGTTTGAGTCTTGTAGGTGTGGCTTATAGCTTATGTGTCATGTAAACATCTCAACTGGCCAGATTGCCATGATTTCAACTCCAGGTTTAGCACTGTCCCTTTTAATCCCTCCAAAAAGAGGTCATTTTTGGGGAAGGGGTAGTGAATTCCCCTAATATAATACTGACAAATATTACAGTTGTAAATGTCTGTTCCTGCAGAATGTGTATAATAAGCAATACTCATGTATTCTGTCAATGTCACACATTAATGGTGTTAATATTATAAAAACTGTCCCTGATTGCACCTGCGTCTGTCTACAGTTGTCCATGAGTCTGTTGCTATGTGTCCACGATAGGTTTAGAGGTATGCTGACATTTCAGTCATATTCAAGCAAGTCATTTTGAAGATCAAAATATGTACATACCCCCACTGTATATACTGTCATTGCTAAATGTCCTCTCCAGTGAGCATGTCAGTGATGGTTATATCACAACCATTCATCTCCACTGACATGAAACCTTGTGTGACCATCACATATATAGTATCATGTGTGATGATATAAATGCATTCACACTGGAGGTGTATACAGCAGTATGTACTGTGTTATCTAAATATGTGCTTAATGTTATTCCACTGACTTGTCCTGGAAGTCTACATACAATTGACATGTCCTATCTTGGATGCATTACCATATTTAACATGCCCTTTTCCTCTTTCTTCATTCCTGTCATTCATGTATGTGCCATTTTCATCAGCACACTTTCCCTGCATAGTGTATGCTTCATTGTATTTACCATTGCTGTTCACACCCATCTATTATTTCATTCTACAAATAACTGTTGTGTACATTGCACTGAGTACACTTTTCTTTAATGCATTAATACTGCTGTTATTGCAGTATTTTCACCCTTGGTAGTCATTGTGGCTGTCCTCGCAATCTCGCCTAGGAGTTTGCTCATAGGCAAACTTGTATGCATGTTCTTTCTGTTTTCATGCTGCTCTGCACAGTTTTCCAGCTGGGAACATTGTTGCTAGCCATGAAACATCATTTGTATTCATAAAAGTGCAATGTGCAACATGCATATGTAATTAGTGCTGCTTCTCATCATACTAATATGTAAACTTCATGTAGCCTTTGCGCAAAGCCTGCACAATGTTTATTTAATCCTTGAGCATATCACGAATGTACACATGATACTTACTACAGACTTTTAACTACTTCATGGCAAAACCATACTGCAAAAAAGTCATACTTTGAAAATGTTTTGCCATAATAGCATTAATGGCAAAAGAGTCCTGTCTGTAGAACATAACAGTTTCTGAGAATTCTGATAACTAACATTCATCAGTCTATGCTTTTTTTTCTCTTTTGTCACTGTTATGCAGATTAGTAGATATTATTTAATGTTTGCTATACTAGACCATGCAGCATGTCATTAATTCCCTCTAAGATTGAAAAGTATTAATTTATTAGCTTCTTATTTTCAGGGAAACTCTGTGTGAGAGCTTTCTCAGTCATTACAGAAATAGATAAACTCACCAACAGGAAAATACTGAAGATGTTACCTGACTGCAGTTTCAACTGAAATGACACATGCTTTATGAGCCAATGTGCACTGCTTCTAGCCTCTCCATTTGCATGCTTTAGGATCTATTCTTGGCTAGCTGAAGAAGTGTAATCTCTTTTCTATCTTTCTTGCTTCTGTTTTCCCCATCCGATCTGTCATCTACATCATACATTTTAAAGGCAGATGAAGTTAGATGTTAAGTTGTTTTTAGAACAATTGGCTTTGGCTCACCATTGTGAAGAGGTTCCATATCACTGTCCATCATTAGTAAATCCACTAAGACATAAAAGCATTTCAAGGCAAGACATTTATTTTTCAAAATTCAGTAACAGCAACCTGAGATTACACGTAGTTTAAAATCTAACTCATTCCTAACATGGCAGACTTAAGTACGTTAACCAAGGCACTGGCTAGCTCATGTGGCACCTTCTAGCACATTCATTCCAATAATAACTCATATTCTTAAACTGATAGCAGAATAATACAATCATCATTCAGAAACTATTAAAATGTGTTACTGTGTTGTTTGTCATTACTTCAGTAATTTTCCTTTACATGAACAATGCTGCACTTTTACAGAGCTTATAATAAGACATAATAAACTACAAAGACATACTATTTGTTTCTAACTGCTTCTCATAGGCAAACAATTTTGCATAATAGTCCTATGTTTTCTTACTAGGAATAGCTGTGTCTCTAATCCAAACCTGCAACACACAGCTGTCATACCCATGTATCACAGAATACACATATGTTTTCTGGTCTAGCTTACCTATAAATAATTCTGCAATACAGAAATTTATTTTGACAGTTGTACTGACACTTACTTTATAGGACTTTCCCCTCTAACACCTAGCAAATAAGGCAATACCACCACAGTTGCCATCAGCTCTGAAGGCATGGTAGGCATAAAACCCACATATGGGTAGAGTACCTTCTCAATATTTAAACCATGTTTTAGTAATTACACAGACATCAATATGAATGAGGTGTTCTTAACTTTTTAGAGAGCTGACAAAACTTCTGTAGAATAACTATAACCGTGGGTGCAGTGAAATTTGCAGTAAATTTATCTGCTATGATATTAGCCATTTCCTTTGGGTCAGAGTCTGCAGTATATTGCAAACTAGCTCTAACCTTTATTGGGTATTGGATGAGTTATAACCATTGTTGGGTGTTAGCTCTTAACTTCCTGACATAGTTAAATAAAGAATTGTAGCTATTTTTGGTTTTAGTAGCTAATTTAAGCTCATAATCAGTTTTGGTTTTCCTAATGATGCACTTAAATGCAGTACTCTTATGGTAAGTATAATGAAACCTAAACATAAACATTAGGCAATTTATATGATGTGCTATATAATTTGTTTATACAGGTATTCCACCATAGGGATATGTTTTTAAATCTCTCATTATATTTGGTGTGGATAGGGTCCATCTTTTCAATAGAAGAATTTATTTAGTAGAAGTCAGAAGCACATGTGAATATCTGCAGAAATGTATCTGTCCCCCTCCAAAGTAAATACAATTTCAAAATCAAAGGTAAATGTCTGTGGTAGAACCCAAATATAAACTGTCTCAAAATAAAAGAATAAAATAATTGCATGTAAAAATACATTTAACTCTCTAGATGCAAAAAATATATGCTAAACTTAACAGGGAAGTCTGGATTCTGATCAAATATGCCAAAGTAAGATAATTAGGTAAGAATCGCCACCCAGGGTAAGGACAACCACAAATCCTTCTTTCGCTTTGTTAGAAACCTTAGAAACAATGGCCAGCACTGAGTAGAGTGAAGAGTAAATGATATAACATGCACAGACTCAGAGGACATAGCCAATCTACTAGCAGATAAATTTAACTCTACCTTCACTCCCCTCCCACATTCCCAGTTTTCATACCCACATCTACACCTCCCCCTCAAATCTCCCATGTGCAACTTTTCAAGGAACTATCCAAGACCAAGAAGACTTCTTCTAGGGGCCAGATAACATACCAGGCCGCTTACTGGCCAACCTGAAACAGGACCTGTCACATCCCCTACGAAAACTATTCAATGTCAGTCTCCAAATAGACTCTCTGCTGGATGTATAAAGGACAGCAACTGTTATCCCCTTGTACAAAGGTAGGGTATAAACAATGCCAGACATATTATAGACCCATAAGTTTGACTAGCCTGTAAGGCTATGGAAAGGATCATTATGGAATTAATACATAAGGCACTGGTAATCTACAAACCCTTGGCCTAAGCCAGTTTGGATTTATCTAGGACAGTTCCTGCCTACTTAACATAGATGATGTTTTTAAGAAGTTTACTGAAGTAATAGATGAATGGAAATCAGCACACACTTCATATTTAAACCTTACAAAGGCATTCAAGTCCATCCCACACTCAGATATCATAGATCAACTCTCCAAGCTAAATGATAATCATTATGAAACTCATTGGATAGCAAATGTATTCACAAAAAGAATCTAGAAAATTAGGATGGGCTGCTCTATCACCTCCAAAAGACCTATTACTAGCAGTGTACCCTAGAGTTCAGTTTTTTGGCCTCTCCTCTTTGGCATTTACTTTTGTAGACCAAAGCCACTGTTAAGGGTTTATGGTTGACCAAGTTTGCAAATTACCGCAAATTTGGTGCCACTATAAACTCCGTAAAGGACACCAAGATTCTCCAAGTGGGCCCTTCCCAAACCAAGAGCTGATGTCAAAACCATGGACTAAAAATGAATGTCAATAAATGCATAAAAGTATCCTTCAACAAGCAAGAAGTCCCTACTATTAAGCTGACAATGCATCCCCAAAAACTGATCCAATAGTATGGCATCTGAGAACATATATCTAGACAATGAACTGTCCTTTGTTCACCATATATCCACTGTTGTAAGAAAGTCCTTTATTCATTGCACAGCTTATTACTAAGGGTACAGTGCCAAAAACTAGGGATGTGATCATTTCACTATATTCCACAGTCATCAAGCCTATCACGAAATATAATGTTCCTTTTGGTACATACCTGCCCAAACATTTGACACAGCTTGAATGCCCACAACACTTTCTAAGAAACTCAAGAGCCTAAATCATATAAACTATGTGGAACTTCTCAAAGCCTTGTCTCTTTTCTCATTGTCATACAGGCTACTGAGAGGCAATCTCTACCTTGCATACAGATCCTCAACAGATCCTATCCTGTCAGATCTACTACACATTCACAAGTACAAATGGGGTAAAATATATGCTCAAAAGATCTCATTCTCTTTTGCAACATAAACAGAACATGTTGAAGTGATAGATGTGTATCACAGAGAGTGCCACTTCTATGTAATCATCTTCCTCTTCACATAAAGCAAAATAATTTTCTTGAATTATTCAAATGTGATCTGGACAAATGGATGGGTAACCAAAAATTCACCTCTGGTTTAGCAGCCATGTCCCTTGTGGATAGGGACAACATGTAAATTCTCTGCTCATATCTGCATTATTTGTACTTAAAATATAAGGTCTAAGACTTTATGGGAATATATGGCTAAACTATAACAAGCTTAACAACAGCTTTAACAATGGGATCTTTCAGAGAAGAATTTCAGTGGACTTTACTTACATCATCAAGTAATTGAAGAGGGATTGCTTTTGTAAGTCCCTAAACACACAGTTATTTAAAGGGTAAGAAGCACAGTTTTAAAGAAAATGGTCACTAATTTATGGTCTAATTTAACAAGTCAGGATGGTACATGTGACACCCATGTACTGTCTCAGCAATCAAGGAGCCTCAATCCTTACCACTAACACCAGTGACAGGCGCCCACATAGGGGAGGATAACAAATACCCACACAGTAAAGTACAATTTCCCTTAAGACCACACAAACATCACAGCCAGTCTGGGGCTGGTTTCTCCCTTTCTCTCCAAATCCCCAATAAGACTCCCCACTGGCATGGCTATAGGGTACAGATCTCAGCCTAGTGGGCAAGGTAATACCTCCAGCACCCTCTCTGTCCAACCAGTGCTTCATGTCCTGGCCCAAGTAGCACACACACACATTTTGAGTTATGAGTTATATACAAACACACAGACACTCCTGGGGAAGGTTGGCACAGATTCTCCAGCTGTGCCCCCTTCCTGCCCAGTCTAAAAGGTAGTACCAGCTGCCACCACCCACTAATATTTATCAGCTACTAAAAAGGCCCTTATCAAAGGGTGTCCAATTATTACTGTGCAATATTATTATCCAAATGCTAAGTGTGACTGAACAGCAAAGCTTATTTGGAGTGACTTGGACAACATCACTATATACATGCAATGTACTCTAGAGCTTAAATTATCTCTACACAAAACAGCCACAGTTGAAAGGTTTAAAAACTATTTAATAATAAATAATAAAAACACAAGACAATACTTCTTACTATACAGTGCTAGTCAAGAGTTCAGACACAGGAAAATGCATAAAATAATACAGTAGAATAGTTCTGACATCAATACAAAAAACAACTGTCTAATCTTCCTGTTTCCTAGCTATTTCTAAAAGAGACACTGACGTTTAAAATCCTACTTACATACAGAACATAGGCAGATACTGGTGAGTGGATGTTCTCAAAACAAATGTAAAAATGCTCTCTGATTCTCTCTTTAAATTGTTAACACAGTCCTGCTTCACATTACATCATGCTTAACAATTTTCTGTTTTCCCAGGCTAACAGAAACTCAAAAGTTAATAGCCCTTTTAATCTTGCAGCTGGTCAGGAAGCCAGAGCAATAAAAGAAACTATACATGTAAATTCTAGCCATTAACTCTGGCCTCAAAACAATAGGAATAATTCCTTCATTTAGATATCTTGGCTCTGAGTTTTTACATCAAACAATAGTTTGACTTATCAGCCTTCCTACAGCAGAGTGCACTGTTGTTACATTTTTGCAGTTCCACATTGAACAGCATTTTCTTCCATTTAAGAGAACAAGCCTGTGGCTTATATTAATATTTACATATGACAGAATTATCTACAAAATTCTATCTGGCTAGGCTGGCAGCCTTCACCTGTCTTCACAGTACATATCCAGATGTGCAAGATATTTGTAGATTGATATATATATATATATATATATATATATATATATATATATATATATACTATATATATATATATATATATATACTATATATATAGATATATATGTGTGTGTGTGTGTGTGTGTGTGTGTGTGTGTGTGTGTGTGTGTGTGTGTGTGTGTGTGTGTGTATATATAAGGAAAAGCAATATAAATGTGTGTGTGTGTGTGTCTACAAAGCAGATGTTGGCACAGATAGTTAAGGCTGTGAGTTGTACACTCTGTGGTACAGGGATTGATCCTGTCAGTCATTATTTGCCATCTGTGTGACCTTCAGCAAGTTTCTTAACCAGACAGTCCTTGGGGGTGAGTGGGAATTTGGACTAGGCTCCTACTTAGTTCACTGCAATACAAGCCTAGTAAATACCATAAATAAATATATATATATATATATATATATATATATATATATATATATATATATATATATATATTATTTTTATACTTAAACATGTGTAATATGTGGCATATGTATATGCACCACTGAATGTTATTAAAAGTGTAAAATATTATACATAGCCGGTGTTAGGCACCCGCAAAACCTGTGACTCACTATATGTCAGGGCCCCCACTGGGATGTAGCCATCAAGATTCGGTAGGTGGGTATCAAGGTTTAGGCAGTAAAAATCTCAGTTAGGAGATTCAGATTTGTGTTTGTACATTTTTACTTGTACTTCCTGACTCAAGAGGTGATGACTGTTGGCAAAAGCTGCAATCCATCAGATCTGCTTTAAGACCTGATTGGTTGCAACTTGAAAAAAGTTTTTTTTTTTTTTAATTGAGAACGTCACTATGAAGAAAGGACCTCACTGGTCCAGATGAGCTTGCAGCACGTCTGCATCTACAGAGATTTACATTCAGAAAAGCACATGCTGCAAAGCTTTGCTTTATTAGTGCTTTACTAATAAACATTTAAGACGTGAAGTCAGTTTTGGATTTGGGGTTGAGGAACAAGTGCTTAAGGGATTATGGAAGCCCTTCTTAGTAGGAACTTTTTAAACTATGCTTTTAACATTTAAAGAGCTATTTTAACTATGCTTTTAAGTGCAAAATAATTTGCTCAAAAGAAAAAAATGCCCTTTTCAGGACAACAGAAAGCTCTTGTGGAAAAAAGTCAGTCTGTTATCAGGGTAAGCAATTCATACCTCTCAACTGTTCAGATTTTTGTAGAATGTCCAGATTTTTTACTAATATTTTTGTTTTTTTCAACATAAAATTTGTAGTTTTATGGATTTTTGTGGAAAATCAGAGAGGACTGAATTCACTAAATAATGACAGGCATTTGAGTTTCAGACTTCATATTTTCCAGAAAATGCATGGTAATACAAGACTTTTCATTCTAGCAACTTTTTTAAGTTTATAAGAGCAATATTTAAATCTGTCCCTATTTTTGGGGCTTTGTCCCTGTCAAAGGAAAATATACTTTAAAAATGATCAAAACATGGTAGGTTCAGGTTAAGGCACTTTAACCTTGCAGCAAGGAGACAAAAACATGCTAATACAGAGTTTGTCTAACCAGAAACAGGAAATACTTTCGTTTTTATACATTCATAAACTGGTTGTATCCTACCATGCTGACGTAACAGATTACCACCTTTTTCATCATCATCTGCTGACCATCTTTCCCATGATTTTCTGCTGATTTAACAATTTTTATGTGAAACTTCCTGAGGAAAACAACATGGCCTTGGTTACTCCCAGTTAGATACATGTTATGTTACATTCAAGATACTACGGCTAAATCAAGCACAATGCTAGCAGTTCATTTCTCTAATAATCCTTTGTCTACTTTATCTCTAAATTACTACAGCTGCAGAGGTTCCCATCCTCTGGACAGAGCTGTTTGTCTAAAACCATTACATTTATAACATAAGGTATTGTTCATTCATTCGCTTCTGACCCAGCAGATAAACACCTGCTTCGCAAGTACACTTCCACAAGGCATAATCATGAATATTGCTGTGCTAGCAATTACTAGGTCAGAGGGCAACTTGCAAGTTTCTGAAGGCACACTGCAGTTTTCAAAAAGCATCTTTTTCAGTCTCATATGAAACTCAATTTGTATAAAATACAGTGCATGAAAAATAGAATGAAAAGCGTATTAAAATACTTGATTATTAATTGGCATTAAGCATACACACATTAATACATATTTTTCTAATATTTCCCTCCTGTTAATACTTTTTTATTCTATTTTCAAAAAAGAATAAACAGTTTGTTTCTTTTCCTAACCTCTTCCACTCAGGATTTGCAGTTAAGAAAGTCATTCGGTTTAAACTTTTATGAAAGTGTTTTGCATTCTAGCAGCTCTTCAAAATCAGTACTTTAATACATAGTCTCAGATACGGATATATCTATGAATTCTTTAACTAATCTCTTCATGCAGGGCATTCCACAACAAATACAAACTCCTGTTAGGAGTAATCCTACCCCAATAGCAATCAATATGTTCATAAAAATGGAGCCCCACCCCCCAAAGGCATTCTGGAAAAAGTCTGTCAGAGGGTTTGGGCCTGGCTTGGTCATGGCCGACACTTGCTGAATCACCTCGAGATGGTCATTAAGTTCATGCTGGTGATCAGGAATAAACGCACAGCATTCTTCTTTGATTAAAGTGCACGTCCCACCCCTCACCGCTAGGGTGAAGTCAAGAGCCATTCGGTTTTGGAGCACTACAGTTCTCATGGCATTCAGTTCATCAGTTATCAGTTCAAGAGCAGAAAAAGTCACATTACTCATTACTTCGAGAAGTTTGGACAGTTTTCGCAGCTCCCATATTGATTTAACTCCGCCATACATGGGTGATATACCTGCCCAGTATATGACAGCATCACTCAAGTCCATGTGCGCAAGTTCGGTTCCCACATCATGATGGTCTTTCCAGCCTGCTTCGATCCATCCCACTGGATTCTCCGGTTTCTTAACAGTCTTTTTGGTTACGTCTCGAGTATTTCGAATATTCCCTTGAGGCAAAACTGTAGTGTGTCGGATGGCCGGAACCAGGTACCCCAAAAAACAACTGCCAGACCAATTCTCAGGTAACCATTTATATGCTTTTTTACCACACACAAAATAACAGTCCTCTACCTTAGTTATTACTTTGTTATGAAATGACTGCCCTGCATGAAACATTTTCTTGTCTATTACAGATAACTGTTTAAAAAGCATAGGATTACGTTGTACCTGGTCAAGAGTCTTATGCATAGATTTCAAAAATTAGTCATAATCTGTACTACAAAATCCACTCAAATCATTTGGTTTTCTATAACATTTATATTGTACTATAACATTACACTTGCTCCATCCCACTTGGATGGTATCATTTTTATAGAAACATACAATTCCTTTTTGTGTCACAGGCAAATACAGTGCTATGTTATCATATACTTTAATAGCAACTGTGTCAAAAAACAGATTTTCCCAGGTCTCATTGACCCCTAGGGGGATAGCAGTCATTAATAAACCCCCATATGCTGTTGGTATGGCCGTACAGACCCAGCAGTTCGAAACATTAAAAGTCTCTGCGTACACGGTAATTGCCTGATAAGTGTTAAAGTTCGATGCCAGTCTATGTTTGGTTCATTACGCCTAATTAGTGCAACCTTTGTGGCAGGAAAAAAGAATGGCCAGAACAAAAAGAAGAGTGTGATCAATATTGCAATAAAAACGATCATACAAGTTTTCTGAGGTTGCTCAATGTCTCTACTCACTCTGTACCTGGCCATTTTGTTCTTGTTGTGCAACAGTAACAAAGTTTTTGTCCAGTTCAAAGTTTTTAACCAGTTTACAGTGCATCAAATGAATCCAGGAAGCTCGTTCTGCAATCTTGACTGCAGTGGGTGTCGACAGTAGTACCTGGTACGGACCTTCCCACTTCGGAGAACTCCAATTCTTTCGCTTCACAATCTTCACCCAGACCCAAGTGCCTGGGGCTACTGGTGCTTCCGATTTCAGTTGCTTTTTATCTGAAACAGAATTTTACTGCAAAAGTTTGTTATTCAAAAATTGCCTCATATACCCTGCAATTGAACTGTCAGCCTCCTGCTCTGCAGACATGAGAGGTTTCCACTGAGGTGTATAATATGCCCTCCCAAACAAAGTTTCAAAAGGAGTTAATCCCTTTGCATTTGGAACATTTCTCATACTCAACAGTGCTAAAGGCAAACAGTGCACCCAGTTTTTCTGTGTTTCTGCTATCAACTTTCTAAGTTTATTCTTCAACACCACATTATGCCTCTCTACTAGCCCTGCAGATTGGAGGTGATAAGCGCAGTGGTTCTTTAACGATATCCCAAAATAGCGACTAAGTTGCTGAATCGTTTGGTTCACAAAATGTGTCCCGTTATCACTATAAATCTTTTCCGGTATACCAAATCTAGGTATAATCTCTTTAACAAGGACCTTTGCAACAGTAGCTGCATCTGGATTTTTAGTTGGAAACGCTTCTACCCATTTGGAAAACATGTCTACAATAACAAGGCAATACTTCTTATTTTCACATTTATTCAATTCTATAAAATCCATACAAATAGTATGGAACGGATATGGTGGTGTAGGAAAATTCCCTTGCTTAGGCTTCAACGCCCCTTGTGCATGATGCTTGTTACAAACATGGCATGCTGCACAAACATTTTTTGTATAATTGGTAAATCCATAGGTTGTAAATACTCGATTCACTAACTGTACCATCCCCTCTGTTGAGACACGGCTCTGCCCATGGCTCAACAACGCTGCATATCTAAACAAATTAGATGGCAAAATTGGTTTCTTCTCCTTGGAGATGTATAGTCCCTTTTCGAGGATTGCTCCTCATTTTATCCACTTTTGTTTTTCTATATTTGTAGTAAGTGTCTGCATTGTTTTTAACATTTCTAAATCTAAAATCTCAGAGGGTTGTAATTCCTCACTCAAATGAAAAGTTTCTGTGGCTGAAGCTGCCTGCTTCGCAGCTGCATCAGCCCGTGCATTACCTTTTGAAATCTTCTCCTGTTGTTTCGTATGAGCTATGCATTTGCAAATAGCTACTTTTTTAGGTAACTGAATTGAATCTAACAAGTCTAAAATAAATTGCGCATGATTGATCGGTTTACCAGTAGATGTTATCATTCCTCTATTTTTCCACTGCTGCGCAAAAACATGTACAGTAGAAAAGCATACTGACTGTCAGTATAAATGTTCACATTTTTACCTTCTGCTAAGGTACATGCCCTTGTTAAGGCAATCAATTCTGCCGCTTGTGCAGATAAGTTATGTGGTAGAGATTTTGCTTCTAAAGTTTCAGTATCAGAAACGACTGCATACCCCACTAGGTTCTGTCCTGTAGGACCCCTCCTGCACAAGCCGTCCACATAGTATGTCACCTCAGCATCATCCAAGGGAACATCCATAAGATCTTGTCTAGGTAATGTTTTTTGCTCAATCTCCTGCAGGCAGCAGTGTGGTTTGCCATCTGCAGGGGTTGGAAGCAAAGTTGACGGATTCAAAGTTGTGCATCATTCAGTTGTCATATGAGGTTGGCTCAACAGTATGATCATATAGGAAAGATGCCTAGCTGGAGAAAGATATGCTACTTTTTCTTGCAGTAAAATAATTGCGACTGCATGAAGCACTCTCAATGTGAGAGGGTGGGATAGCACTACTGAGGCCGAAGCCTGCACTGCCATTGCAGCTGCAACTACTGCTTGCACACAGTGGGGCAGGGATCGTGCCACTGGGTCTAACTGTGATGAATAGTAAGCTATGGGGCGTTGTTTGTCCCCATGTTGCTGTGTCAATACTGATGTCATATAACCTTGCTTACAGTCTACAGTTTGAAAAAACTGCTTGTGATAGTTTGGTAATCCTAGAACTAAGGATGATGCTATCAGTTGTTTTAGCCTACAGAAAGCTGCTTCTGCTTCAGGTGTCCATTGTAATAAATCCTGTGCTGCCATCGGCTTTTTAAATATAAAATCAGCCAGCTGAGAAGATTCCAAAGCATAGTTCGGTATCCAACTCCGACAAAAATTAGTAGTTCCCAGGAAGGACATTTCCTTCTTGGTAGTTGGTCTAGGTGCATGTAAAATTGCTGTTTTTCTCTCTTCATCTAATATTCTACCTTCCTTGGATATTACATATCCCAAGTACTTAACTTGTTTTCTCCAAAGCTGTAACTTGTCTTTGTTTACTTTGTGACCTTGAGTAGCTAAAAATTGTAATAAAGCTATCATGTCCTCTTTGCATTCTTGCTGGGTGGGGGCTGCCAGCAGAATGTCGTCTACATACAGTAGAATCTGACTACCTTTCGGTGGGACAAATCCTGCCAGGTTGCTTGCCATTTCCTGTGCAAATATTGTTGGACTGTCACAATATCCCTGTGGTAATCTTGTATATGTGTACCGCTTACCCTGAAATGTAAATGCAAACCAATATTGGCTGTCAGGGTGTATTGGTATAGAGAAAAATGCATTACTAATGTCTACCACAGAAAAATATTTTTGCTTTGGCTTCAAATCATTCAGTAAGGTGTGTGCATCTGGCACCGTTGCCTCCCTGGGTATGACTGCATTATTTACAGCTTGCAAATCTTGGATCATACGCCATTCCCCGTTTTCTTTCATGACAGGAAATAAAGGTGTATTACATGGTGAATCAGGAGATTCTATTAAGACTCCTTCCTTAAGTAAGGCTGCCATAATAGGCTTGATTCCTATCTCTGCATCTTTCCTCAAGGGATACTGTCTTTTCTGGGGTCTAAAAGCTGACTTTGGCGTTATGGTAACTGGTCCTGCTGTTCGTATTAGTCCTACATCTGATTTCCCTGCTGACCAGAGAATGTCTGGTATGTCTCGCAAGGCTTTTTCCTCTTCTTCCAATAAGAGTAATACTCAGCTATTCTCACTAGCCTGTGAGTGCACAGCTGGGTGTGTCTGTGTAATCCAATTCAATTTCTGTTTCTGTACTCCCTGTTCAGAGAGCTCTAATTCTGTCTGCTTTTCCCACCTTGTGACTTTTTCACCTAAGTCTGCCCATTTCAAATTTTTGTTCTTAGTTAAACTAACATGTGGTAGTCGATTAGATTTATAAAGTGCTAAAAATTCCTGGGGCAATGAACAGCTTGCTACACTGTTCCCCTCTGCATCCCAGTACAAATTTCGCAATACTAGCCTGTTTCCATGGTTCTGGAACAATTCCTGTTCATAATCTTTATCAGGTCCTGGTCTATTACAGTAATATAGAGTACAATGCAACAAATGCTGTTTGTCAATGTCGAGGGAGGGGGACTTACTGATGGCTACGTTCATCAGTTCTTCAGTTACTGCCCCTGGACCAGTCGTAACTAAGTCCTGGCTGTACCAATAATATGTCTCACCCTCCGGCCGCACTACAAAAGTATCCATTTGTCGCTGTGCTTCCATACCCTGCATGGTTGGAACTACGGCTATGCCAAATATCTGTATCAAGTCTCTACCTAAAAGATTTACTGGGCATTTTGCAGAAACTACAATTTTACTTTTTTGGGTCATTCCTGAAACGGGGTCTGTTATTGCTATGTCATGGGAGAGTGGCTCCCGATACAGCTGTCCATTAGCTGCTTTCACTAGTATATAATCTGGTGATTCTGAATCTTCCGGTAACTTGGAAGGGTGTATCAGGGTCCGTGAAGCCCCTGAGTCACACAGAAATTTAACTTCCCTCCCCTCTACCAGAAGCGTCACTTCCGGTTTCGTGTCTGCTAATTAAAGCTCTAAGCTTAATAGAGCTAAGTCTAAAATTTCATCTTCTTCTATGTCTGCGAATTCATGTACATCCCCTACTCCTTGTGTCACATCCTCTACTCCTGCTATCATATTTGCACTTACTTTTTCTTGCTTATTCTCATTCAATGATTCCTGACTATCATATAGTCATTCCTCATCCTCCTTATTTTCTGAAGTCACCTTCTTGTTTAGCCTGCAATCCCTTGCTAAATGTCCTTTTTTCCCGCACTTAAAACACTCACCCTTTTTCTTTCTTTCTTTGAAATCTTCTGATCGTTTGTCAGATTGTTTATTTCCCTGGGTATTTCTCTTACCCTTTTTCCCATTTTGTACTACAAATACTTCTGACCCATCTTCTGCCAAAAATACTTGAGTTTTCTTTTTCTTCTTACTATTGAAATGTCTTTCTGCATGTCTAGCATATTCAAGTAATGGCTGTAGTCTACTTGTTCGATGATCTACCATATGCTTTGTAATAAAGCTGCTAATGGGAGTTATACTACCCTTCAAGAATGCATTCTTTAACTGTTGCTCATATGAGGAATCTTGTGTCTGGTTTTCTGGTATCTGCATTCCGCAGTGATTATTAAAACACTCTAACAGTCTAGCATAATATCTATCAACTGTTTCACCTTCCTGTTGAATGCATTGATTAATGCAAGTCCAATCAGCCCTAGGCTTCCACTTTTCAGAGATTCGGTCTGTCAGACCTTTTACTCTGCCATCCAGTTCTGCATTAGTATGTGGGTGTGGTCTAAGTTGTGCGTCACGAGGATTCCAGTCGCCACTGATCATGTGCCAATCTGGACCCACAATTTGTCTAACTACTTTTTCTACCTCCTCTCCATTTAAATGGTAACTTAATTTCATACCCTGTAAGTCTTCTAAAAATTTTCTAAAATTCACTTTTGGGTGGGGAATTTCCTCCATGGCTTTCCGGATATCTTCCGGTGTCCACGGTCTATAAACTAAAAGAGTCGGATCCTGTCCCGCCTGTCCTGCCTGAGGATTTGACACTTCTATGAGCGGACATATCTCTTCTTCACTCATAGTCTGTGATTTTCTATTTAATTCATTTAACTCAATCTCCCTCCTCAAGTCGCGTGTTCGAGACCTGGTCTCGATAGGATCCCTGACAAACGGTTGTGATTTTGCAGGAACAACTGGGTATAGCGGAGGTGGATCAGTTTGTCCACCTGCTTCATATTCTGGTAACGGAAGCGGAGGGGGTGGCAGAGGGGCTGTTGCTATTACCAAGTTATTGTCTTCTTTGTCTAAGAACATTGTCTTTGAATTTTTAATTCTCTGCTCTCTGCGATTTGCTTCCTCAAGCCACCTATGTGCCTGAGGAACTGCTACTTGTCTTTGCTTTTTTAGTTGACCTGTCGCGTCTATTTTTAACTGTTTAACAAGTTTCATGAGTGCAAGTTTATCTAAATTACCCTCGAATTTATACTTATCAACCCATTTGGTGTAGTACTTAATATTATCGGCACGCTGTAATTGCATATACTTCACGTCTTCAGTTAGGGGTGGGTCTTGGGAACCTTTTGTGCACTGATTTCCCATTTCTGTCTTAGCTTAAGCTGTAGATTGTTACGTAACCCTTTTTATCACATGGTACCACTAACCTATACCTTTTCACAGTTTATCTAGAATAACTGTCTACCTATTCTGTTTCCCTGATCTATGACAAAAACAGTAACCCCTTTTTCTGTCCCTGATCTGCACATGCAAATCTACCTGACAAAAAAAAACAGTTCTGTACTTAGTCCCTGATCTTAAAACAGAAATAAGGTAATTCCTCCTTACCTGACCCTCCGTGAGTTGATCCACCGGATCGTTGACTCGTCCTCCAATCCCAGATCAGAAACAGTGGCTTGCCCCTTTCGAACAACAATTCAGTCAGAGGTCTTTCAAAGCAGAAGAGCTGATTTGGCCTCTTCTCCGTGCGGATGCATGCCACCGGGCCCAATTCTGACCTAGGCCTAGAGCGAGAGGTACTTTCTGGTCCGAAGGACCAAACTGTCAAAGGAAAAATATACTTTAAAAATGATCAAAACACGGTAGGTTCAGGTTAAGGCACTTTAATCTTGCAGCAAGGAGACAAAAACGTGCTAATACAGAGTTTGTCTAACCAGAAACAGGAAATACTTTTATTTTTATACATTCATAAACTGGTTGTATCCTACCATGCTGACGTAACAGATTACCACCTTTTTCATCATCATCTGCTGACCATCTTTCCCATGATTTTCTGCTGATTTAACAATTTTTATGTGAAACTTCCTGAGGAAAACAACATGGCCTTGGTTACTCCCAGTTAGATACATATTATGTTACATTCAAGATACTACGGCTAAATCAAGCACAATGCTAGCAGTTCATTTCTCTAATAATCCTTTGTCTACTTTATCTCTAAATTACTACAGCTGCAGAGGTTCCCATCCTCTGGACAGAGCTGTTTGTCTAAAACCATTACATTTATAACATAAGGTATTGTTCATTCATTCGCTTCTGACCCAGCAGATAAACACCTGCTTCTCAAGTACATTTCCACATGGCATAATCATGAATATTGCTGTGCTAGCAATTACTAGGTCAGAGGGCAACTTGCAAGTTTCTGAAGGCACACTGCAGTTTTCAAAAAGCATCTTTTTCAGTCTCATATGAAACTCAGTTTGTATAAAATACAGTGCATGAAAAATAGAATTTAAAGCGTATTAAAATACTTGATTATTAATTGGCATTAAGCATACACACATTAATACATATTTTTCTAACAGTCCCCCCATTATCTTTGGCTTTGTCCAGATTTTATATGCCAAGAGGGTGAGAGCTATGGTGAGCATGACTGGCCAGGTTAGCTAGTGGTCCCATCAGTAACCACAAGTTTACATAAGCAGAAGTTTAATAAAAACTGACTTATTAGCAGTAATGCAGGCAAATACCATCTAACATGCAAACAGTAAAACTGACAGAATTACTATGAAGAGTAGCTGAGCAAAGAAGGAAATCAGATATCACACTCGGGCTGTGTGCTATCCAGAAGTGAGATCCAGTTTAGAGTGGGGGTGTACTGAAATAAAGCTGCAACAGTAAATATATGAATAAAATAAAGCATATGCTAGTGTTGGTGATTTGCAAGGAAACATAGGAAGGAGCAGGCTGGTTGGGAAGGAGCAAGTGACAGAAAGAAGGATCAAGTGTCTTTTTAAAATATTTTAGCTTATTGTGAAATTTGTAAAGAGCCTCAGTGTTTCTTATATATGGTGGCAGTTCATCATAGAGTTTAGGGATACAGATTAAAGAAGCTTAGCCCAACAAAGTAGCATGTAAACTGGGAGCCAGAAGAGTAAAATAAAAATTGTGACCTAAATTATAGGATGAAAGTCAAAACGGAGTTTTGAGACTAGCTAGGGTGAAATAGTGGTTGTATTACAACCATAACCAGCTTTAGGCACCAGCAAACCCTGTGGTCACTGGGTAGCCCCCAACCACAGCACATTTATCTTATTTTGATATTTTGTAACATGTCAGTAAAATCAACAAAAGCTAGTACAGCAATCTTGTGTACTTAATAAACCAGGTGGGTAACAGTAATTCTTATTTATATCACCTTTAAAACTGAACGATACCTGTAGTTATAGTAACAATATTTTGTCAAATAACAGGCTTCACAATTTAATCAAATATTTTACCATTGACACAGTGCCCTTGGCTTAATTAAATCCTTCTGGTGGCCATTTTCCCCACCAAAACTAACATCATAGCCAGTTTTAGGCACCTGTGATACTCATGGCTGCAGGGTGTCACCTTTTATCATGCTTGACTGTGTGGGGGCCCTTTTAATCATCCTTGACTGTGTGTTGGCACTCAAAATGCCTGGTGCTGACTTGCAGAAAAAAAAGAATAGAAATCCAGGAGAACAATGAATCTCAAACATCATCCTTCTTTATTTTCTTTTTTTGGAAGGGGCAAGCCCCCTGCATCGTCCACAACCCAAAACTTATATATATATATATATATATATATATATATATATATATATATATATATATATATATATATATTTGGCCAATCAGTCTTTGTACTTCAGGACTCACAATAAAGGGTCCTGGCATTTCAAATGGATACCCAGCCTGTAATAATAAATTATTTACCAGCAAATCAAATTTAATCAAAGTTTTTTATGGGGAGATAGCTAAATTCTGAGGCAAAAATCAGAGACAGTTTGTGAAATCAGGGACAGTGACAGGTATGTATTACTCCTCTATGAGGTAAATAAAAGTGACTTATCCCGTTTGATGACTGCTAAACAACAGCTACTGATCTGGTGTGTTAATACCAGTGTTGTACAACATACTGCTATTTACTGAAATAAGTACAAAACTAGTAATGCTATGATGTGTGTGTGTGTGTGTGTGTGTGTGTGTGTGTGTGTGTGTGTGTGTGTGTGTGTGTGTGTGTGTGTGTGTGTGTGTGTGTGTGTAAGAGTAACACTCTGGCTATGATGTATTTCACTTTCTGACATTATCAGCACTTCCATTATGCTTGTGTGGGTGGGGATGAGTGGTTGCAGTGCACTTTAAAGTAACAAGCTGGCCATATTTTCTTACATTTATCATTGCATGCATAGACCTTACACATGATAGACAACTATCTATTAGCAGGAAGAGGATGTATGAAAGCAATTGTTCATTGCCACTATGGTGCAGTGAGTAGCATTGCAATCTCTGAGTGCTTTGCACTGGTTGAGTTCTTGGCAATGTGAAGTCCGCATGCCTTCCCTTGTCTATGTGAGTGTCTATTCATGTGCTGTGGTTAACCCCAGCACCTCAAAAACATGCAGCAGGTGAAATGAAATTCCTCCCTTTTCCCTGAATGTGAAAATGCAGTGTGTGCACACAGGTGTGAAAAATATCACTGATTTTCATCTGTGCATACACACTAATGGTGGGACACATACATTAGTCTTATAAGTTCATAGGTAAATAATAAGCTATCAGTTTCTAGACTATTACAAACCTAGCCAATAACCAGAGATCAGAATTAAACCCTGTACTTTGTTAGATAAAAGCCTTAACCCTTATGCCAAGTCTACCCCCTCTTTTTGGTAACAGTAAAAAATGCAGTAATTATATTTCAAAAATAAGGCATAAAATATATCACAGAACATTCAGACACTTTGATCTTCTAGGAGTCTGGTGGACTCCACACCCCAGACTGTATAAATGGATTTTTGACATGGACTTAGTGGTAGCCTCTGCCCTCATCTGCACCCATTCCAAAACCAGCCCTGCTCAGGTGTGTGTGTTTAGCGAAGGTTGCTGCTGCAGGTTATATGAGGGGTACTGGGGATTGTGTGGTTATTTCTTTAATTTTCATCACAGCCAAACCTTACAGGTATGTACAGGAGGTCATCATAACTTGTATTTGGACTGAGAACAGTGTGGCCATTGCTTCTTTTACCTTTGTCATAAACCTCAGAGGTCTACAAAGAAGGTTACCATAGCTTGTGTAGGGGCAGTGTACTGTATAGCAGGGACAAAGTGGAATAAATTAGTGTAACCATTATTTTTTCACTTCCCTCACAATCACACATCAAGCATGTATACAGATGTCTGTCTTTAGGGGGCAGGGATGAGAAGTGAGGAGGCATGCTGTGTATATGTACGAGTGTGGTCACTTAAAATATATGACTTTGGCCATTTAAACCAGATGGATGTACAGGTAGTTACTGTCTTTTGGGGGGGGGTGTTAGGGAAGTAGGCAGTATTCTCAGGCAGAACTTGTGCATTCTCAAAACAATACAATTGTCTTGTTTATTATGAGATACTATTTTGTTAGATGTGAACATTAAGCTTTGGACACAACTTATGTCTACCTTGAAAGAAAAAAAATGACTGAAATTCTTTTCTTACTAATGATTTTGGTTCAGGCCACCATTGGATTAAAATGTTACGAAATGCTCTAAAATGCATCCTAGAATATCTATGGTTTCTGGGGTCCCAGATTAATTGAGTCATTTACTAACTGGTCATTATTGCACTGTTTTGGTCATAAAAGGTATGTTGAAAGGATGAAAATAACAAGTACCAGGTCCAAGAAATGAAAACAACTCACAACCAGTCAGTAAAAACGTTTAATGGTTAAGCACTTGAGAAAAGGAAGAAAAAAGTAAAGTACATTGTGCGGGGTGTCCAAGATGGGGAAAATAGAGGGGATCACTGGAGGGGTGTGCGGAGGGGGGATAAGAAACAGCAATCAGTGCCTAGGGTGCCATTTCGCCTAAGTCCAGCCCTGTACATAGAGGAGTTGTAATGTGTTATTGTTGCAACTAAATGTCAGTAACTGTAAATGTCCTTTTGTGAGATGGGCCAACATAGTGTGGTACACAGGCCTATCAGAATATAATAGCATTATAGCTACAGGTCATTATGTCTGTACTACACCTAAATCTTTGTAGCATGAACAAAGAGGTTGCTTAGGAGGGGTGGTGGTAACAGAGTGATACTTAGACTGGAATTGCCGATGGGGGCCCTCAACTTGACATTTGCTGGAAGCCCCCAAAATGCTAACACCGGCCCTGATATTATATATAAAAAGCAAAGAGTGCCTTTTATCCTGTCACAGGAGACTCACCTTTAATCATACACACATATGAAAATGGGTAAGTCATGCTTATAAGTAACTGTCTTCTCCACCCTCCTTCAGGTAAAAGAAAATCTGGATGTTCCCCATATTACATTACTTAGATGACACCATCGAGTCCTGAGTCACTAGTACACCACTTCTAGTATACACTTCTTTGAACAACAGTGATGAATAACTGGGCCCAAAAGTCTGTATATTACCTTGAATCCTACTAACTGTGTCATCTCGCACTGAGAGGGTTCACCCGTGCCCAAGACCTTGTCTCCAAGTTCCCACATGGTCTCCTTTACTTCCACGGCATTTTGTGTGTGCGTGTGTGTGTGTGTGTGTGTGTGTGTGTGTGTGTGTGTGTGTGTGTGTGTGTGTGTGTGTGTGTCTGTGTGTGTGTGTGTGTGTGTGTGTGTGTGTGTGTGTGTGTGTGTGTGTGTGTGTGTGTGTGTGTGTGTGTGTGTGTGTGTGTGTGTATGTATGTGTATATACACACACACACACACACACACACACACACACACACACACACACATTAATATTTGATGTCTACTCAAAGCTCATAAGCAAACTTTCACTGACGTTGACAGTGCTGGAATGAGAAAAATAAGTATGAGAGGCAAAGCCCTCACACAAGGATGCAGAAAGACATACCACCTACATGTACAACTGCTGGATTCAGGAGATTTATATATATATCCTGAAATTTGTTTTTACTGCAGGACTTGTGTTTGGAGAGGTTGTATACTAGAACCAGTTTCAAGCAGTAGGACTGTGCAGATATGCTGTGTGTGTAAACTTAGAATTTTTATATGAAAGCCATTGTAAAAGCTTTTATTTAATTAACTTTGGACAACTCAACATTATAATAACTATTGTATGAAAGCCAATAACAAACAGAGGCAAGAAAATTCACTGTTTGTCTTGTCTCCTGTACTTTCAAAGTTTGATGCTACAAAGAAAACAGTAGTTACCTGTTTTGTATCCAACCACTGGTTTCCCACCACTCTACCAACAGTGTAAAAATGCACTGTAAAACCAGGGAAGGCTGATATCCAAATGCAGCACTGTGAGTCGTAGGCAGTCTATCCAAGTTTCCTATTGGAGTAGGGACCTATTAAATCCCAGCTACTCCCCACTGCTGTTACAGATTGTAGGGGCACTGTTTTACTCTGTACTACATCCTTCTTTCTCAGTGATTCTGTTGATCTTCCCTTAGGTGTTTTTGTTGTTCTGGTTGTCATCAGTGGGGAAGTTTTGGGGTGCAAGATATACATTCCTAGGGACTGCAGGCTTGTGTGACACTGAGTTCACAGGTGCACACTGTTATTCGGGTATTACCATGTCTCTTTGCCTTTCTGCAGTAGGTACCCTCTTTTCAATAATACTTGAGATAATTCTGAATTGAACTCCATCTTAAAACTCTTTCTTGTAGAATGATAGTTTTTCCTGCAGTGGCTGGTGATACCTAGAAGAGATATAGGGTTGAATGACTTCCATGATCCAAAGACAGCATCTATTTGTTAAGCTTGTGAGTACACAATGCATACTACTCTAAAATCATTTGTACAGCTATATCTATGTACGTTTAAGCACAATCTGAAACTATCTGAAAACCCATTGGTTATGTACCTGTACAAATCCTGACTAATCCTATCTGCTCCCTTCTCTCTCTTGCTTTAGACCTTATATCTGCTCTGACTTTTGTCAATATCCACCTAATTACCTATCCTTTATAAAGACATATCTTACCCTTTACAGCCAAATTTAACTTGTATAGCCAAGTCTTTGTAAATACAGTAAAAAACACCCCAACTAATGCTTCCAACAAATTCTGTACAAACTGTGCAAGTTGTTTTTTTTTTTTTTTTTTTTTTTTTTTTGCAATTGCTGAAACTTTAACTATGTATCTGTACCACAACTTGTTACCTAAATTTATGTTGAAACTGTGTAAATTTTTGAACTGTTGAAACTTTAAGTTTGTATCTATATAAATTAACCTTTATCTGAATAGTTGTACTAATGTAACTTTCTGGAGCTTATCTCCCTGGGACTCTACTGAAAATGGACATGCATCCAGTTAGAACATCCAGTCAACAAATGTAAAATAAAATAAATATATATATATATATATATATATATATATATATATATATATATATATATATATATATAGGGAAGGTGGTAATCATATCTCAACTTCTCATTACCTGAATCAGTGACAAAGGCAAAAAGAGCATGTGTGGAAGAACTCAAATCAGACTGTGAAATCTGTGAATCACTGGTCTGGTATCTCAGCCTGCAGCCTCACTCTACAGGACAAAGCAAAAGATTAGGAATAAGGCTAACTGTTCAGAATGTTTGATCCTGGCCACTAACTTAACAAAACTTAGGAAAAATAAAGCCTCTTTCCATAGGAAAAAAAAAGTCCAGTTAAGGGACTAAGCAGATCTGTCAGTGATGGCCGAGCTTCTTGTCGGATTCCAAACTGCCAAGTGAGAAGCTTAAACAGTATCATTCCAGTGGGAAGTATCAGGTCTGCCTTGGTAGAAATGGTTTGGTTGGTGGAAAAATTAAGCCACCATTTTTATAGTCAATAGAAAGGGGTTCTACCTGGTGTCTCCATGTTTCCCTGAAGTTACAAAGTCTTATATCTTTTCATGTTTTACCAGTGTTTTCTCTCATAAACAGTACATGACAGAAGTGGTAAACTGCAACCTTAACTTAAAAAAATTAAGTAAAACAGGACAAATAAGGACAAAATTCAATCAGAAAGTAAACATTTGGAAACTCTTTTGCCTTTAGGCTTCCTTAGGTCCATCTCAAAAAGTCCATTGCAATTTTAAGTGTATACTGCAGGTTTACTATAGTTACACATGTGTGGCTGTAAATCCTTGTAGAGGGGTCATAGTTTTATAATTTGATGTGCCCTCTCTCACAGGACTCATGCTGCTAAAAGTGTGCAGTAAAACAAAGAATCCTATGCTGCTGAAATTATGCAGTGATGCAGGGAATCCCAGCCTAGAAATAGTCTAAAATGCAGCGGGCAACACACACAAATGTGAACAGATCTTGGTGGCTCTTTTTTAGACAGTGTGATGAAGTTATTATCCCCTTCAGATCTTTTTGTTTGAGGCAGAAAATGCCACAAATCACACTTGTGACCTTTTGCAACTTCCTTAATTTTGAAGTAAGTAATTTTTATAGGGGTATAAGAAGAAAAAAAAACATTTTATATAGCATTTTGGAACACAATGGCAAACAGATCTTGATGGATCTTTCCCAATGAGTGGGGTTTGGGTGAGATAATGATCATCTTCAGATCTTTTTTTTTTTTTTTTTTGAGGCGGGAATGGCCATTAAACAAACCTGAGATATTTTTGCCAACTTCCTTACATTTCTGAAAAGATCAGCTTTTACACTGAGTATAGGGAGAAAACATTTTATATAACATTTTGAAGCTCATTTCCAGGGCATCCAGTTTTATGACAGTTTAAATAACTTTTAAAAAGTTTTGAAACATAAAATGAATGATTCAAAAAATTCACTATTATATATGGAACATGAGTTAAATCAGGCATACAATAACTTATACAAATACTGTGTAAAATGGTAATGGGAATTTTGCACGTAAAGTCCATAAATAGTCAAACAGACATGAGAAATATTGCAAAAACAACCCATGAAACAGAATTGTCACCAAAGTCCATAGTAAGGTGGTTTTAAATATTTAGACCATGTTTAAATGATCTTAATTTGCAGCAAAGTTAGTAGAAGGGTATATGGTGGAACTTTCTCAGAGTCAAGATGCTTTTGATTCAACAAGTGGGAGTTTATTCCTGGTGCCTTGTGGGCATTGAGTTGTATCTGCCACATTAGCTCCATTTTCTCAAGCACAGCGTTTTTGTTTCCTTCCAATGGGCTCCTCTCTAAGATGTCCAGGATATGGAACTTGAAGCCATTATGTTCTGAGAAGTCTTTGCAGTGTTTTACCAATGGATTTGTAAGTTGTTTAAGCCTTATGTCAGAGAATTGATATGCAGTACTTCTTTTGAATTTATTGATTGACTTTCTGACATAAAAGAATTTGCATGTATTACACTGGGCTTTGTATACCACAAACTCAGTATTATAATCACCTCTTAGGGTGTTTCACATTATTTGCATAACACAGTGCAGACAAAGTGGTTTGAGTTGCTGAAGTATTGGCAGAAACTGTTAGGAGGCCCACAACCGTAGGTACCCCTGTTGGTGATATCAGGTTTGCCCTCACTTTCTAGCCTGTCCTTCCACTTTTGAGTTTTTTGAAAACAAAACAAAGGTAAGGATAGGCCTCAGGATACTTTCCACTTGCTTGTTATCTGTTGTAATGCCCAAGTGGTCAGTCATCACTTTCCTGATATCCTTATAGTCTTTAGTGAAAGTCATGGTTATACTTTGTTTTCTGTCCTCTCTGGGGGTCTCTGCAGAGGTTGTTCCACTGTCTAATGAGTCATCCTGGAGGGTCATGTAGGGTTGGGTCATTGTTTTCTTTTAAGGTTTTAATCATATATAAGATTATTCTCATCATGGTGTCACTGTATCTCCTAAAAAGAAAGTATCTTTCTAAGTTCCAGACGTTGGTGGTAAAATCATTGGTTTCTTTTGGCACTCTGGTGAGCTTCATCCCCTGAGACTTAATCACATTCCTCTTCATGACCAGTGGGTATATGCTGTGGTTATGTAAAAGCACGTTGGCCCTTCTAATTTTTCTGTCCAAGTTTTTACTAAGGGATCCCCTGTTGGGGTCCTTGGAAACAGTTACATCCAAGAAATTAACTGAGGTTTTTCTGTAGCAGGTAGTAAGCTTGAGGAATCCAATGGTGTTGTCGATATAGTTATAGCATTCTTCCAGAAATTTTTCATCTCTCTGTCAGATGATAAAAATATTGTCAGTAAAGCTCAAATAACACTTTATTGACTCCTGGTGGACACTATTGTAAACTAAATCATTCTCCCAAGTGCCACGATAGCTAGGTTGGTGGCCTAAATCAGGGACATTTTTTAATGTTACTTTCACTCATTTGGAATGCTGACAATGTTGCAGTTCATGAATTGCCAGGCCTATTCTGAAAAGGAAGAAGTAAGGCTGTTGCAATGATTGATAGTATTTTTATGACCTACCTGGTGTTTCTGAAAGTTTCACTGGATATGAGTGTCGCTTTGCAATAGTTATAGTTAAAATCAGAGACATCCCTGAAAATAAATGATTACTGAGAAGTAAGCTACTCCCTTAAGCAGTTCCTAAATGCTCTATCCCAATGCACTATCCCCTCCAAATACCAATGTTTTGATACAGTAATTATCATTAGCATAATACATAAATATAGATCTTAGAAAACGTGAGGTGAGTCTAAACAGGACTGGTTAATTTCAAGCTCCAAATGGGATAATTGGAAAGGCTTAAAATGACCTGCAAGAATGGTTAGCCTAGTAGTAACTTAAGAACCTATGTAAGCACAAAAGGGGTTGGAATGCATGCATCTGAGAGCAGCTCAGAAATTACTAATTCCCCAACAATGTTTTATTTTTACAGTGTGGAGCTCAAATAGTGCCACTAGAATGCTGAAACCATTTTACAAGGACAACGATGGAATATCTGCATCAATTTCTGTTTATTAAGATGACTTTCATCCCTAACATTCTATTCCAGCAATGAGGAATGAAAATAAACCATTAGTTAGTTTGATTTTCATTGTGTTTACCATTTCCTGTGTAATTGTAGTGGTACCGCAAGTCATTTTCATTTTATTTTCATCCTCATTGTGCATTTCTAACTGTTTGGGCACTCCTTACTACCGATCATAACACCCATTTTCATTTTTTCCACTTTGTTTATCAAGGGAATACACCCTTATAATTTAGTATGCATCTGAAGCTCTGATCCAACCCTTGACCATTCACAAGTACTTCCTCCTTTAATTTAGGAACCCATTTTCTAAGCACACTTCCTAAACATCTTTATTTTTGTAAAGTGTGTGTGTGTGTGTGTGTGTGTGTGTGTGTGTGTGTGTGTGTGTGTGTGTGTGTGTGTGTGTGTGTGTGTAAATATCAGTAATTCTAGGGGCAGCATTTCATCATTACTGAAATTTAACATGTCTTGGTGTGTGAATTTTGCTTCTGATTATTTCTGTCTTTGAACCCAAGTCTGGAGATAAATAGTTGAGAGCAGTTTTATTTGTTAATGTACCAGCATCCAGTTTTACATGATGTTTATGCCAAATCATTTTAAAAC
This sequence comes from Protopterus annectens, assembly GCF_019279795.1. Taxonomy (NCBI): domain Eukaryota; kingdom Metazoa; phylum Chordata; order Ceratodontiformes; family Protopteridae; genus Protopterus; species Protopterus annectens. The sequence goes on from NC_056730.1 coordinate 1,019,776,947, forward strand.
TAAGACTGCTTAATATTACTTAAAAGTATAATAAATAATATTGGGTTTAATCAAAGTGCCATCGAAACGTCTTCTTCACTGCTCCTGATTTTGCAGAATGTCCCTTATTTTTCCTCATATTTTTGCCACTCTCCTGATCAAATGTTTGATATTCTGTTTAATTACTGAGGATTTCAGAGAGTCAGTAATGCCAGACATTAATACTTCTTTTTGTTAAGTCATGCTCATGCAGACACCTGTTCTATTAATTAACTTTTTAAGTGCACTGTATGCAAAGAAGTTGAGGAGGCGGTAGTGTATTAGTAAAGTACCTCACAGGCCAGTCTGCGCAGAAGCCTCAGTGACTGACAGCTGAAATGGGCATGTCTTGGTATGGAAAAGATACGATTGACAGCCATGCAAATTTTAGTGTGACATCATGAATACATTGACTGTTGATCAATCATACATTCACTGTTGGTTGTGGAGTAACTGCAAGTATTTTTACCTTCATTTTTGCAGGTGGGGGGCAAGCCTCCCTGCACCCCCTTCCACAAACTAAATATACCAACTCCGAGATCGCACTACCTTGAGGAAAATGGAAAGCTACAAATAGACAATGAATATTCATACTGCTATTAGTATAAATATTACTTTACTTTCACAAATTGTTGGATGGTGGGGTTTGGGCGGGACTTGCTACTGCACATCCTGCGAGGTACATTTCTAATACAAAGCCAAGGAGGCTGCAATGGGTACAAGTTTTTAGTAGTGTGATTGGTAGATGCTACTGGTGAGAGAAAAGGATAGGCTGGCAATGCTGTCAGTCTGAGCTCATCCATTCAACTTTGTTAGTTTTCACTTTGATCACACACCCCTACACTTCACTCATTTCTCCTAATCTTTTGCTCTGCAACAATCCTTGTTGTTAGATCACTGGTCCATTGATCCTGTCTTAACCATTTTGTGTTATTTATCTCCCTGTCTGTAGATTGTCATCTTCCCCACTTATTATAATTATGTCAGATGAGTGCAGAAGATTAAAGCTACAAGTTACTGAAAAGCATCTTCTTATGCTGTTTACTTTGACTTATACCTCTCAATTGTCCTGAATTTTGCAGAATGTCCTGATTTCTGCTTTATATTTTTGGTCTTTTCCACATACAATTTGTGGTTTTCTGGCAAACCACTGGGGATGGATGTCATTAAACAATAACAGACAGCTGAGGGTCAGAATTCATATCCTTAAGAAGGGAGTCACCAGAATGATCTTTGGAGAGTCCTTCTGAGTTTTCATAATGATATTGGATATTATTGGAAAAGCATACAGCAATATTCATGTCCACAGTATCATGGATGGAGTTTTGGAGCAGAATATTGCCAACTAACTGTAGTGTGTTGAGGCAAAAAGATCTGTTTAAGGTGTTCCCCACAGCTGGATTAAATTCCTGGAAGATTCTCCGATTCAATTTCCATTCATGAGAGTCTCTCCTGGTCTTGCTCAGTTTTTTTGCTACAAAATGTTGCTCTGATTAAATGTAAGATGCCTGTAGAGTGACATTGTGCTAAAAATCTATATCAAAGCTCCCATGGCTAATCTACATGGAGGGTAGGATCCAACGCCCCAACATTACATTACAGAGGGGGTTGACTGTAAATACTTGTAACAGTCCTGAGGCAATAGATGACTGAGAGTGCTGAGAGCATTTATAACAGCCAACATCACTTTTAAATTTATGTTTTGGTCAGTCTTTTCTGTTAAAAACGTCCTGCACTTTCATCTCCAGAGATACTACTCCCCAAGCAAAGTCTGAGGTGTCATTTGTTACAGACTATTTTGGAACTGGAAGGGAAAATGGGAGATCTGTATTCTGATAAAATTGCTCTCTCTATCAAAGAATCTGTCTTTTCACAAACCTATAAACTGGAATCTGGAATGTCAGAGGATGTTGATGTTGGTGTCATACAGATTTTAAGTACTACTAAATTTGTCTTGTGGAGTTTTGCCAGAGGAAACATGAGAATCATTGATGCCACGAGGCCCAGTATCCAGAGAAAATCTGATATAGAAGTCTGAGTGGAGAAACTCAGGAATAGATGTTGAACTAAGGTATCTGGGAGACACCTCAGGAAAACAATCCTGTGTGGAGGGTTTAAACAAAACTTTTACACAGACTGGGGTTCCAGGAGAACATATATATAGATTTCACCTAACAGAGAGCTTCATTACACTTTGAAAAAAATCTCTGCAAAGATAAGCAAGTTGTCTAAATAAGAAAACATGTGAGTATCTAGACACTTTATTAATACCATTGGAACAATGGCTAGACAAAGGGTAATGCAGAGAACTGTTAGTGTGATCCAGACACAGAAAACCTTATAAAATGTCTGAAATCTGAAGATATATGAATATAATAGTATTTTAAATCTCAGGTCATCAAAACTGAAATTTGGAATGACAGGTAAAGAACTGTAAAGAGACAACATTTGAAGTTGGGCAGTACCGCAAAATGGTTTAGGAAGGAAGAAAAGATGCAGAACTGGCCTCTATGAATCTTCTTTCTTTGACACTTGAAACATTCTTGAATAAAACCTTTCTTGTAAATGAGGAGGAAGGAGAGCTTCCCTCACCCCAACTAATCAGGTGCTGAACAACAGAAGGGAAAAGAGGAGTTTGAAGTGACATCAGCAAAAGCACATTTCAAACAGAGAGTAGCCACTTGAGACACAGAAACAATCAGGTAACACAAAGATGTTTTTCCCTCAGAAGAGGAAACAGATGTCATAACATTACTCATTTTCTCAGAAGAGGTAAACAGAAACTTTAACATCTGAGCTTGATTGATGAGAATTCTAAAAACAAGTCTTGCAAAAGAACACACATTTTTCCCCAGTCTATCAAGAGCTTTCTCATCCTTGTCAAAAAGGTAGGAATTAGAATTAACCACATATTTAGCAGTGGCTAGGTTCATCAGAGAAATAACTGCCAAATCTGATCTGGGATTAGTGTTTCAAACCTGCTAGACAAGATTGAAGAATCTTATATAACTTCTTTGCTTTCTTGAGAGCAGCAGGTTGGCTGTCAGACAAGTTACTATGCTGAAAGAACTGAAGAATTGTTGTTGGCTCAGGAAAATGCAATAGCAATAAATCATAATATGTTTTATAGACAGAAGAATGTCAATGTTATCAATAAAATGGTTCATTCTGGAAATAGTTTTAAAAAAAGAAAATCCTTCAAAGGGACTGTCAAAAGCTATGTTTTCCTTAAAATCTGACTCTTCAGAAAAGGAAGAATCTTTTTTATCTTTCCAGAAACAGCTGAACCTGAAAAGCCAAGAGCCTAAAGTAAACCCTGAGTTAAGTCTGAGTAGACTTAGCAGCAGGTGCATTTCTAGAACCCTTTTTACCCTTGGGTTGAGGGCAAGATTATCTGTGAACAAAAGCAGATTTAGAAGGGTAATTCCTCTGAAATGTAGGGATGGGAGAAACAAAAATAGGTTTGAACTCCTGCAAGGCATTGCCCTTATCCCGGAGAGATTTAAAAAGTTCAGGAGCAGCAGAGCCAAAAAGATTTTTATTATCTAGAGGAGCATCCAATACTCTACAAGTGTAGTAGGAATCTCCTCTAATACTGCATTCCTCAGAATCCTTCTCAGTCCCTCAGATATAATCAACTGAGGTTTCTCCTCAGCATCTGGAACAGACATCTGAAAAGCCTCCAAGGACATGTGAGAAGTAGGATCCATGAGGGCCTCTGATGGAGTCACGGCAGAGGAATCTGAAACAACAACTGGATGATCCTTCTGTCTTTCACCAGCCTAAGCAGAGACATAAAGGGGAGGCTGGACAGCAGCTGTATCAGACCTGAGTTTTTTGTCCTTTTACTTGGCTGACGACTGACCCTCGGGATGGGAAGACTCAGTCATAGCATTTTGTGCCAACAACTTCAGATATTGGTTTTCCAGGTAAATAGAGAAGGTGGATAGGTGACTAAGTAGGGTCGTAGGGACAAATGCTTGGCAAATAGGACACTGCGTATGGTCATGAGAAGCACCCAAACAGAAGAGATACTGTCATGACGATCTTTATGGGGAATCTGCCTCCCACATTGACATTTTCTCTTTCTGGAAGATATGCAAACCAACAATACTAAAATAAGAGAAAATAAGGAAGAACCCCAACAAGGCAGTTATCTGAAAATGGCTTGGCAACCAGCACAGAAGGGCATTCAGAACAATGTTCAATGATGGTGTTCAGACTGGTGGCAAAGAAGCTCTGAGGTGTGTGCATCCGTATGTCTTCTTTATGCCCTACTCCTTGGGCGGGGAGCATACATGTTACATACGACACCTGTAAACACTTAAGGCTTTGGTATATTGGCCGTACATCTGGTTATCCCTGACAGGAGATCCCTTATGTAAAGAATACCGCAACAATGATATGGAAGGACATCGACCATAGCAGATGTAATACTTCCATGCTGTTGTCAGACCCATTGCTGGTGTTATTTTGCATGCCACCCAGTCATAATCAACATTCCAAAGCTATGCTGAGATATGGTGTAGGGCCATCCAGTTGTCTTAGGTACTGGCTTACTGGTTACTGAAAGCTGTATTTTGAATAATTTTTATCTGTAGCCAAGTTTGCTGTGCTGCCACATTGACTCATGCTGCATCTGTTTAGAATGACAATTACTCAACTAAAGCCAAATATTTTGTCTTGTTGTCTAGGCATCATTCATGTTGAATCCATGAACCTAATAAAGAGTATTGTCTTCCAACATGTGCGTAAGTTCCATCATGCTTTGCTGTATGCTCCTTTATTGGAGGATGTTTGTTTTACAGTTAAGTATGCATAACTGTGGAGATTGTTTCTGGTTTTAAACTATGTCCTGAGGGTGCCAAAGGATGATAGTAAGTAGAGAGATGTGGGAAGGGATGTATTTTAATGATGGCACTTAATTGTATTTGTGATTGGTTGTGTAGAAATGCCATCAACATGGTATACAAAGTAGTTATTGGCACTCATAATAATTTCATTCCATTTGATGATGAGGCTTTCAATGTGCCTTCCATGATCAGGGTGCTAGGGGGGAGCCATTTAAGGTAACTAGCAATTGCCTGTGAGATGGTATGACATGGTACTGACATCTACCTTGACTTGTACAGATTCCATTTGCATTGTCTTTCAAGATCTTCTCAAGTAACAAGATGGTTACAAACCAAAAACAGATATGGCCCCTCATCTTCCTGTGTAACTGGGAGTGTTTATGTAAAATTAATTTGATTGCAAAGGTAAATAAACACATATCTATATCTTTTGGGTTACTTTCAGTTTTGCTGGTCACCATTATATGCAGCTGTTTTAAGACACCAGTACCTTTACTATGCATCTGCAGTGTAAGGTTTATCAGCCACAAATTCTTTCAAAATGATACTGCTGTTGACATTTGTAAATACCTTAGGGCATTGTCTTCATCTTGGGATCCCATGACTTATTGTAATGCTTCCTTCTACATTTATTCATGGAGGAGTTGTAATGTCTGTATAAACAATTCCTCTGCTTAGCATGATACTTCAGTTCTTTTACTACTTTCCTGTCCTGACAGTCACAGTCAGGTTCATTGTTATTCATCAGGCTTCACAATTTATGCATATGTAGCTGCTAAGACATCTAAACAGTGCCTTACCTGCATACTTGAACATTCTTTAGAAAAACTGTTCATATAATCTTTGCATTTATGCAGTGCTGTTGCTATGAACTTTGGATACTTTGTGTCTGGCCTGCACTTTGAAGCTGTGGCACAGCTATTTAAAACACTTTGTCCTTTGTAGTTGAAAATGAAGTGTTTCAACATTTTCTTTTTATGCCTCACCCCAAATGGCCTTCTTTGTGGTACATGTACACTGATGTTTCTGTAAATTTCTACAACGTTTTGTCATCAGACTAAGGGGATGTTTGGTAAGTTGATGACCCTGGGCAAACTAATCCTTCAGACTTGATTCCAGCTACAGCAACTGAATTTATCATATCACAAATATAGTATAGTGTCATATATCCAGTACACAACATTCTGCTTTCATTTTGTCACTAAACTGAGCATTGAGAAGGTGTCAGTTTTTTTTCTGCTCAAAAGGAGAACTTCTCCTTCGCTACATGCAGTGAACTGGGTACTGCATATTCATTAATTTCCATACAAAAGTGGCAGTTTATGTGAAATGCCATTTCCTCATTTCACTTTATCTTTCATAATGCATTGCAAAAGGAGTACCATTGCAAATGCAATTTTCTCTTGTGTGTAGAGGATGACACATCTGCATTGCAGAGGTGGTTGTAAAGAGGTGGATAATGGCTCATATTTGGATGGTGTATTGTAATGTGTTAGATATATGTGCACTCTGTAGTTGTAAGACAAAAATGTAGAATACAGCTACATGGGCACTTGTTGCTCAGCTGTTTTCCATCTTATGTAAGCAGTGTGTGTGCTTACTGCTACAGCTATGCGTGTGGTGTTAAGCTGACATACATTGGTCCGTTATCGTCATTGCTGTAATTTTTTGTTTCTTTTTTTGGAAGTAGGTGGTTATTGCTTAGTGGATGACTGATACATGTTTGAACAGTATTGATCAGTCATTGTGGGTATGTCTGTATGTCTGTTTTGTCTGATTTTTCTGCTTGCAGTGGATATCTGCAGAGTGACTATAGTGTCTGACATAAAAAGTAATGAAAGTGAGACGAGCATTAGAGGCACTGTGGAATGGGGCAGGGAGGGGGTTCGCTAGATAAATAGTACTGTGCATTACCAAAAGTGTTACTTGGCCAACCACAAATTCTTTCAAAATGGCTGTGTTTTAAAACTTGTTGGCTGAGATAGTTACTTTTTTGCATTTCAAGGAACTGTCAGAAGTTTTGGATAACACTGGATAGAAAATGTTTTTGTAGCAGTGTACACTGGAAAACACTACTGACATTAACTGAAGCATGCACACTGTTAGGGTCAGTGACAGTAGGTATTCTGTCATGGTAAGGAAGAAATATATTGAATAACATCTGGAAAATGCATAACGTAAACATCTATGAATACAGTAGCAAGTCAATTATCTGAACTAACTGGGACCTAGGGTAGTTCGGATAGTCAAACTGTTTGGATAATCAAACATACATTGAATTGGATAAAAAACTTCTAAAATCTTGGGGGTTTTTTGCATGCAGGGAATACACTTTTCAACCACTGAGCGATTCCAGTGGACAATAAAAAACATTTTTCACACATGAGCAGGCTACAAGCTCAAAAAACACACACAAGTGAATACAATTACATATTCACACTTTATGATTTTTTTCTACCTGAAAACGTTGGATGCCTGCATTCTGATAACTGACTGTTCAGATAATTGACATTTGGACAATCAATTCGGATGGCACAGTGGTGCAGTGGTAGCATTGTCACCTCACAGCAAGAGGTTCTCCTGTTCAATTCTTGTTGAGTCTGCATGTCCTCTCTGTGTTCATGTGGGTTTCCTCTGGGTACTTCTGTTTCCTCCCATGCTGCAAAGACATGCATCTGGAGTGTATTTTCTTGGGCCGCTACTGAAAACTGGCTTTGTTCCAAGTTGGACTTTCCCGGTTAACAAATGTTAAATAAATAAAATAAACTCTGTACTGTATATGGTTACGAAAGCAATAGTAGAAGGCAGCATCGCTGACCTGTTTGAGAAGTAAACAAGTCTGAGGACTGCATTGTTAATGTAAATATCTCTTTGAAATGAGACCATTCTGTGATATTACTTTTCAGCCCTATCTATGCCTGTGAGCAGCCACTATGAATTATAATCTATGCATGCTACAAGGCATAGTTTCTCGAATACTTACATAAAAGCATTTTGCAACATAATTTAATGTGAAAGTGTTACTCAGATCAAATGAGTGAACACTTTTACTAGCACACCAGGCAGCTTGATCTGTGACTCTGCTGTGCATTGTCATGCATAGCAGAATAATTAGTTGAACTTTGTAAGGCAGGAAGCGTGATTCTGGCCCGCTGAGGGAGGGATATGGGAGGAGTAACTTTAGATGCAGCAAAAACTGATAAAGCTTCACTCTGTAAAAAAGTCTGTTATCTCAGCAATGAGTTGATACTTACAGGAGGTTTTTTTTTTCCCACAGAATGTGTAACACATCAGTAGGAAACACATTTGTAAAAGGCACTGAAGCAGAGTTAATGATACTTTTATTGTGGCTTTTCAAAGTTAGTACTACTACTTCTCAGTTCTTCCATTCTAAGTGAATGGAACTTTGATGTGACAGTCCAGCCATGAGAATTGTAATCTCATAAGCAGTGCCTTCAGAGTGCATTATGGGGAAGATTTAGCCTTACAAGAAAACAAATTCTCATCAGGATGTCTGCCCGCAGGAGGGCATTCAGGGTTACAAACAGAATAAAATTACTAATGAATATTTTTCTTGTGCATACTTGTTTGCAATGTGTAGAAATTCAGTAAAAGATTAAAAATGTATATTTTTTCATCTTTTTCCTATAATGGTTCTTTAAGGACAAGAAATTTAAGTGGCCTTATTAGAGTTATAATTTGTGGAGGTAAGAGATGATGGGTTCAGACCTAGAGTTTTAGTTTTTCATTCTGTAGTTTAGATGTACCTCCCTAGACTATATGAAGGCAGACATTATGGAGCTCTCAGAATATGTGTCCCAGGCTGGTATGAGCCTAGCATTCAGCAGCATTTTGCCTTCTCCAAGGATGAGTAGGTGCAATATTTATCAGCATAGAAGGAGATGGTCAACAGACCATGCTGCTTTGCCAGAGATCGTCTGTACCTCTCCCATCTAGGCTTTCGAATATTAGCTAAAACGTTGCCTTCCCCCATAGTGTCTTTTTTTGGCAATGCCAAACTGAAAGTACTTCCAATATAGCAAATCCAAACCAAGAAACTCTAAAAGTATCACTACCCAGTGCTAGGAATCTAAACAAAAAACTCCACTCCCTAGAAGCTCTCTTCACCCTAGAGAATGCTGACATCTCTGTGGTCACTGATACATGGTTTAAAGCCATGGACAGCACACTGACAGTGCAAGGTTATAATGCCTTCCACACATTTAGACCAGCTACTACACAGACAGAGACTAAAGGTGGAGGTGTCTAGCTTTACATCAAAAATAATTACACCTCAAGGCTGGTCAAACAGGACAAAGGACTTGAGCTTCTCCATCTTCAAATCACTGTAGGCAAAATCCAATACCACTTCCTTGCAAGATATAGGTCCCTCTCTATGACCCAGGAAACCCATACTGTATATTCAAACTTATTGAAAACACTCAAAATCCAACCTAATACAATATTCTTGGGTGACTTTAATTACGCCACTATTGACTGGGAATCTTATACAACACCAAATGTACTGGTACAGAGATGCCTGGATTTTGAAAACACAAACTCCCTGGACCAGATCGTCAGTACACCAACCAGGGGTGCAACCATACTGGATCTGGTCCTCACTAATGAGGAAGAGTGCTACACACCCCTAGTGTAATGTCTTCCGTAGAGGCCAGATCACAAAATCGTCTCCTTTGAAGTAAAAATAAAATCTGGATCCCCAGCTAAACTTGGAATATTCAGGAACTACTCTAAGGCTAACTTTCTGTTATTAAGTGATAACCTGGCAACATTTCAAGCTCCCATAAATCCTGAGAAAACTGCTGCCTGTGCAGAAATGTTCACAGAAACTCTATACAAGCATATTAATAGCTTCACAGAGGCAGCTTTACCTTCCAGGAAGAAGTATAGAACTAACTAAAAAAAACAAGCCACCTGGTTGAATCAAAACATCAACAGGCTGTGTAACAGAAGGAAGAAAAGCATGGCAAAAAGTAGGAGGTGCAGCACTCAGCAGGATAAAAGCAGTCTCATCAAACTAAACAAAATACTCAGAGGACAAATAAAGTATATGGAAGTCATATTTGTGGTAAATTTGGCATCCCAGGCCAAGGACAACCACAAGACATTCTTTGTCTATGTCCGCAACCTCAAAGGCAATACCCAATTATGTATAGAGCTCATTGTAAATGGAGCCACCTATACTGAGCCAGAAGATATAGCAAACCTACTGGCCAACAAATTCAGCTCCAACTTTAACCCTCTCTCCCTCCCTCTCAACCTTCCCTCAGGTAGAACCATTAAATATAACTCTCCCTGCAATCACCAGGGAACAGATCCTTAATGCTCTCTCTATGGGCACAAACACTGCATGAATGTGCCCAGACAGTATCCCAGAAATCCTTCTAAATAGCATGAAACATGAGCTATCAGGCCCTCTGGAAATGCTATTTAACTTTAGCCTCCAAACAGGCTTCATGACTTATGAATGGGGAAGAGCAACAGTCACCCCTCTGCACAAAGGTGGTCCATCTACATACCCTAGAAACTACAGACCCTTTAATGTCATTAGTCTCATATGCAAACCCATGGAAAGAATTATCATGGAAATGATCAAATAGTAAACCTCCAGATACTAGACCCAACCCAGTTTGGATTTGTCAAGGCAGGTCATGCCTACTCAACCTGGTAGATGTCTTTGAGAAGGTCACCAAAGTGAGGGTAAAATGGTTCACACTGCCTACCTTGACCTGGCCAAGGGATATTACACAATATCCCACTCAGGCATTGTTGACAAACTCAGGAGGTTAGGTACAAACTTTTATGTCACTGGGTAGCTAACCAACTGGCTCACAGACAGGACCCAGGAAATTATAACTGGGAAGGTCACTTCTACACAGAGGCAAGTCACAAATGAAGTCCCTCAGGGATCCATCCTGGGACCACTCCTTTTGGCATTTACTTCTCTGAAGTCAAGGCTAATGTCAGTGGCCTCTGTATGACTACATTTGCAGATAATTGCAAATTAGGAGCTCTCATTGAATCCCACACTGACACAAATGTTGTCCAAGAAGGGCTGATGCAGATAGGCAACTGGTGTCAGAGCCATGGACTAAAATTAAATGTCAATAAATGCATAATAGCAGCCTTTGGGAAGTCATCCACTCATTGTAACTATCATATTGACAACACACCCCTTAGAGATGACCCAGTAGTCAGGGACGTAGGGACACACATAGACAGTAATCTAGCCTTTGGCCATCACATGTCTATAGTAGTGAGGAAATCATTCTATGTTGTGTAACTTATAAACAAAGGTATGGCATCTAGATCCAAGGAAATCATTGTTCCACTGTATTCAGCATTCATCAGACCTGTCACTGAGTACAATACTCCCCTTGGTATGTACCTAACCAGGCATATCCAACAACTGGAAATTCCACAGAGGTTCTTCACTAAAAGAATACAGGACGTAAGTAACATGTCCTATGCAGACCGCTCAAGGCCCTATCTCTGTATTCTGTCTCCTACAAGGTGTTGAAGGGAGATCTATACCTGGTCTAGTGGACCTCCTGCATATCTGCAAAACAAACAGCACCACAATTACCAGTTCTAAAGGCTTAAACCTTGTCTGTGATATAAATAGGACATGCTGGAGAGATAGGTATGTATCCCAGAGACTACCCCATCTCTAGAACAGGCTCCCCATCCATGTGAAACAGAGTGCCTCCCTAGCCCAATTCAAGTGTACCTTGGGAAATTGGACAGGGAACAGGAAATTCATCCCTGGTTTGGCACCTATGTCTCTAATGGACACAGGCAGCCTGTAACTGGTTCATTTCCCAAGCCCCTGTTTACAATTATCAAGGGTCTCAGAATTTGTCAGAGATTTGGGATGCATGGCTAGGCTTAAAAAGGCCCTTGTAGTCATTAGCCTAGTAAACACCTATAAATCTATGAACCTAAATGGTGTACTGCACTGGTTTCTTTTCTGCACTAAATTTTACAGTACTACAACTGTTTCTTTCCATTTACAGTATTCTTCTCCATTACAAATACTCCAGTCTACTTAATTAAAACAATGATAAAAAGGTAATCAAAGCAGCAATCACTTGCAATAGTTTAATAGCCTACATTAACAGGGAATGTGTATGCTTTAAATTAACCCAGCTAAAGTTGTAATACTGATAGTATTGTCTGCCATTGAACAAACATGTAGCACTGATGATACAGCAGGCAGTGGTAGCATATTGGAATAATTCTGAAGTATGTTAACTCTATGAATGATAAAAAGTGACAATTTAGTTGAAGAATTATTGAATATAACAAGTTATATTAACACCTACAAGAAAGGCTGGACAGAATGGAGCAAGGGTGATAGTCTGGAGAGTGCTGTCAAGGAGAGGGTTATGATTATCTAATTACCACAGCAATTACTCTTAGGGTCTACACTCTTCGATGTGTTATGATTCAGTATATCAAAGGACTTAGGAAATGCTCTGTCTATTTGTACATAACAGTAGTGAAGGAGTACAGTAGGGATGGGTGGTCAGCTTCAGGAAAGAACTAAGAAAGCTTGTAGTATTGGCAATGCTAAATAATGCAAAGTATTATACCCAGATATCAGCAGTCCTGATGCAGAGCACATGCTTGAATTTAGTTCATCTCAGGGGAATACATCAGGAAACATCTGCAAGTGGCTAGTAGGGGCACACATACTCTTCCTCAGTAAGGCAGTACTCATGTCACAGATGTTTGAGTTGTATTGCTCAAGGGAATAGCTAGTCTTGAGTTGCTTCTTGCTGCATGTAGATTTACTGTCTCAGTGATTGATTGGCATTCTTTATTTTATTTTTTTTTCTGTTTTCCAAGATCACAACTCATGGAGAAAGAGTGAGATGGGGTTTTCATTGTTTTTCACAAGTTTGCTCTTTCTCCAAGGGGCAGCAAACTCAGGTAGAGAGCAGTGATATAAAGGGGGTATGGGGTTACGTCTCCCATATCAGAGGTGGTGAAAAATCAGCAGCTGTTTGGTTAACAGCTAGAAGCAATAACTAACTGCCCCAGAACCACATATACACATGGCTTACTGCATTGTGACTTCTGTATATGATAGGTTCATAGGTTCATAGGTTCATAGGTTCATACTAGGCTATCTGCCCGAGGGCATTTACAAGCCTAGCCCATCGTTTTCTGTGCCTCTGTCGAGCAGTGACACTGAGGTAATCCCTGGGGTATACTCCCATCCATTGGTCAAGATTTCTCTTGAACAAGGCCACTCTGCCTCACATGTTTTGTTCCACAGCATAGGGAGTCTTTGGGTGATGAATCTATCCCTCCAAAGGTTTAAGTCTCCGCCCTTGTGGCTCTGATGGATCTAGATTTTTGAGGTGAAGCATATTCATCAAATCTGGGTTTGACATGGCCTTGTATGTTAGGCAAAGGTCACCTCTGAGCAAGCGGATGGCGACTGAATAGAGCTGGAGTTCTTTCAGTCGGGCAGCATAGGACAGATTTTTGAGACCCTTTATCCTTTTGGTGAGGAACTTTGTGGCCTCTCCAGCTGCTGCAAGTGTCGGGTCAGATACATTCGAATGGGGCATTGTACTCAATCATTGGTCTGATGAGTGATGAGTAAAGGGAGACTATGACCTCCCTTGATCTAGATGAGAATCCCTTCATGATAAGGTGGGCAATGTAGAAGGTCTTCCTAACTACTTTAGCTACATGGGTGTCGAATGACAGACTACTATCAACCTGGGTCCCCAGGTCCCTGATAACTTCTTCTGTGCTCAGTGGATTGCCACCTATTTGGTAGCTAATGACTATGCATTTTTGGCATTTAACTTTAGGTGGCTCTGGCACCAGTTATCCGTTTCTGTGAGACCCTTCTGAAGGATATCTGTGTCAGATGTGTTTTCTACTATGGCCCAGTTTGCAGTCATCTGCAAACTTTGTCAAAGTAGATGCCAAACAAGAGTGGGCCCAGGACTGAGCCCTGTGGGACACCACTTGTGACAGGCTTTGAGTCTGACATGTCTGACCCTGTGGGTTCTGTCACTCAGCCAGTTTGCAACCCATCTTGTGATGTATGGGTTGACATTTAAGCTGATGAGTTTTTCAATGATACCTAGCCAGATCGAGGTAGGCTGTATGGACTGCCTTTCCCTCATCAATGGCTTTGGTGACTGTTTGAAAAAGTCAACCAAGTTTAAAAGGCATGATCTGCCTTTGACGTTGGATCCAAAGTGAAGTGGTACCACAGTTGCAGTGGTAAGACTTTGATTAAACAGCTGTCCTAGCTGTGGGTTTAATTCCTCATTGAGTTCATGGAGCACACAGGGGACACCATCAGGTCCCATGGATGCTGTGGAGAGCAGTTCTCACGGAGATGTTTGGGGGCTGCAATCGTTTGGTATAGATATCTCTCCTTTTACTGAACCTGTCAGCCAGTATGTTGGCAATGTCTGTAGGATCAGTAATCTTCACATCATTTTGAACTAGCTCTGAGCATATCTGGGAGTTTCCTCCCAGGTTTCTAACATAGCTAAAGAAGGCCTTATGATTGTCTTTTGAGTCTTTAGCTATTTTTCTCTCGAAATTTGCTTTGGATGATTTTATGAGAGCTCTTAGTTTTTTACTTATAGTGATCAAGGGTGTCTTACCTTTTAAGGATTTTGCTCTATCTTGTAGTAGCTTCCTCCTTTTGTTGTAGAGTTTGTTTATGGCTGGGGTCCACCAGACTGGATGCTTGCCTTTGGTACAAAGAGTCTTTGTTGTGCTGGTAGAAGGCATTTGTAAGTGATTCAGCGGCTTGAGTACTGTTTTCCGGAGACCACACTAGTCTTTAGAAGTGTTTCTTTACTGTGGTCTTTTTATTTCAGGTGGGGGTGGGATGAGGACTGTTATCTCCTCTTGTGGGGATGGTGACTAGTTGTTCCATGGCATTTGAGTTTATGAATTCCAGGAACTTTTGGGCTAGGGTGTTTGGGCTTGAGTAGTGTTCCCAGTCTATATTATGAAGTCACCTAGTATGATGGTGTTTGGTGATACATTTATCCCCTCTAGTGTTTTCAGGAAGGCCATGTGAGGTTCCTGAGTTTGTGAGGGTGGCCTGTAACATGCTACAATTTGCAGAGCAGTCTTGCCTATGGTTAATTGCACCTGGATGGTCTCCGTCTTGAGGTGTGGGTGTCCTTGATGAATATGGATACCCCCCCTCCTTTCTTGGTATTGTCCAGATTTTGGGGCCGGAACGCATGATATGAGGTAAAACCTGATAGCATTATGATAGATAATGATGTGGTTAACTGTCTGAAAAAGCACAAACAGTGTAGACACAAATGGAATTGTCAATGATTACTGTCAAATGTGGTACATTATACTGGATTATTTCAATTAAAAAGAGAAAGGTATAAAACAAGCCTATTTATATGAACATAACAGATATTAATATGGTAGATGATTTGAAATGCATAATGCTTAGAATGTGTATAACAACTGTTTGAGATACTGAAAGGAATGGTAGCAGAGACAGAGCATCAAATGGCCCTTGCACGCTAAGTAGTGATTTAGACAATGTCGAAAAAATCAGAGCCAATACATTCAAAGTGAAATACTAGTCTAAGAAACTTGCCCAGAACAAGTTTTAATGTGCAGTATTATGACTACTTCGACAAGGCTTCCGATCTCAAGGGAAGATTACAGATAGTGAGTACAGACTACAATCCTGTAACCAGTAAATTGCACACATCTCAACTGTTCCTTCTAGTTTTACACGTGTCACCGTCCTTTGTAAAATTGTTGATTTAAGCAATAACTAATGGCAGTGGTGTTGTATATTGAAGATTTACCCATGGTTGGCATGGTTTAATCATGAGGGCAAAGCCTGAGTGATTAAATAAAGCAACTGTGGGTAAATTTCAATATACCACACCACGGAGTCAGTTATTGCTATTATACAATGACATTATTTAAGAAAAAAAAAAACGTACTTTTCTTAAATAATGTCTTTGTATAATGTCTCTGTGGTGCCCTTCCACATATTTCCGGTACCCTGGGGCTTTTTCTGATGTACTGCGCATGCATATGGGACTTGTGTTGCCATGCTTACACAGTACATCAGTTCCGGGTAAAGGTAGTAATGGAGAAAGGAATTTTTTTTTAATTGAAAAGAAAAAAAAGAAACCGGGAGGCTTTTAATGTTTGGGAGTGCCGGAACAGACAAAATAAAAGGATAACCAGGTAAGTTTCTTTAGTTTTGCAGAACATACCTGATTATCCTCTTATTTTTCTCTGTACCATCTCCCTCGTTCTTTTGAGGTCTTCCGTTTTCTCTTTTTGTTAAAAAAAAGAAAGAAAAGTAAAAAAATTACGAGATATACTAATGGAAAAAAGTCCAGGTGACCAGACCTTTTTCCGTTGGTATATTCTCGGATTTACAATGGGCACGCTGGCTGGGTTGACCAATCAGCGTGCTCATTTTTGAAAATGAATGGCCAGTCATTGTATAATTTCTGATAAATTACTGAGAATTACAGTCAGGAATATCAGGCATTACAGCTGCACACTACTTATTGTTAAGAAAATACATGTTGAAGCAAAACCTGTTCTATTAAGTTTTTAAGTGAGAGCAATATTTAAAAACTGTCCCTGATTTTTTGCCTGTGTCCCACCAGTACTTTTGGCTTTGTCCAGATTTCTTGAAGTAACAGGTTGTTAGATACACCAAACACTTTGAAGGAATATGTACTAAAACTGAGAGCAAAAAGAAAGCACAGACTGTCTGTAACATGCTGCAACATAATCAGCTGTCCTCTGTGCAGTTGTGCTGTTAGTAAAGAAACCAGCAGTAAGTAAGCTTTTGTCAGACCACTAAACAGCCTGCCTGAAGTTAGCTGTCAAACACGAGAGCAAATATTACAAATTACTACTAACCCTTTGACACCAAGGGAATACAAGTCTGTTGGAAGATGGAAGAAGAGTTGAAGAACTACAACAGAGGCATAAAAAAACTGAATTAGGCAATTTTGAAAGCGACAGTTAAGTGCACTCAGAAAGCACATTTTGACAGATGAGCTACAAGACGAACAAGGATAGCTATTCTACCACACCAACTGATAATTACACCTGACTGAGTAAAAAAAAAAGGCAGGAAGTCTCTGTATTCCCATGTTAAATAAATGCAATGACAAGATGGCTGGGTAATGCAATCTTACAAAGCCACACAGAAGGTAGGCTAAAAAATCTAAATCATGTCAAGATGCTGGACTCCATGTGGACAGATTACATTATAACACAGTAAAAAAGCCATGTAGTGATAGAATGGTGTTAACACTGTAAAAATTCCAAGTCATGATGAAATAAACATATTATTTTCAGTTTTGGGATGTTGGTCTCCTTTAAGGAAAAGATCAGCATCTAATTGGTCTAAGATAATAGCATATCTCAGTCAATGTTCCACCAGCTTGTACAAAAAATGAATAAGTCATCTTTTTACCAATAAAATTGTTTCATATATATGTAGACTTCGTTTTCTATTAAATAATTATATTTCGTAGTGCTTCTTTTATTTTGCAAACCTATTGCAAACCTATAAAAATGTAGATTTTATAGTGTTACTGAGATTCTCCTGTGTACTACTTGGAGTTCACATTGATCAATCCAGTCATGAAGAAAACACCATTCTTATAAAAACTCTAACTCTGCCTTGAGGTTGTATGCTATGAAAATTATTAAATAAACTAAAGCTTAAGAAATCTTATTAACCTCCACATGACATAAGGCAGAATGCAAATATGGAAACAAAGTCTGCCAAAGCAAATCAAATAAATAGATAAGTAGTATTTGTTAATGTACTAACCCCATGTATAATGTTTATCATAAAAGAGAGGATAGTCTGAGTGTCTACATACTATAAAACGCTAATTTTCTACAACATGTCTATCTTAAATGCAAAGAGAAAGAGAGAGGGAGAAAGGGGAAGTTCTTAAGAAAAAGTTTTTGCAATGCATAGGTGGTGGGTGGGGTCACAATAACTGACTGTTATTAGAAAAGCTGTCAAATGTAATGGATACATTCCAACTCCTACCCTTCAGAAATACCAGCAATGGTACAAAAATATTGATTTAACACATATAGTTAGGTAATGTCTGTGTGATCAGCTGTCAATCTGGGACAATTGTTCCTATTAGGAGAGTTCAACTTCACATTATTTAAAGAGTTACATAGTTTTGTGAGTGTTTGTTTTAAGTTAACAGGTTATGAGTCTATTCTTCAGGAGTGTTTTTTTTTTGTCTGAGGGTTTTCATTAAAACAAAAAGTCTTGTAAAATGGAACATAGTCTCAAATGGAGATGACAAGAAACAATTGTATAAAAGATCAACCTGCCAAACATTAGTGGGTGCAAGTAACACAAAATCTGGAAATAGTCATTTAAAAATGCTGTCATATATAATAGGTAACACTGATAACTTCTTATCATAATGATAACACTATCCATATTATTTTGGAATGTGGATGGTCTCATAGGAATATATAAAAAAAGAAAGAGTATTGAATTATATTACGAAATGCAGAGTGCAAATATCGATGCTACAGGAGACATATTTGGAAAGAAATAAACATGTAATTTTGATAAAGAAAGGACTTCAGGAAGGATATTCAGTACAGTATCAGGGACAAAGGAAAAAGGAGTATTTATACTAATTGCTAGAGGAGCTCCATTACTAGAGGAGTCCCAATAGTGATATAAGAGGGAAAAAGATAATAATGGCAGATTTGTGGTAGCAAGGGGTTACTGGCAAGGGAAGAGGATTACACTGAAATGTATTTATTTTCCACCTAAAACTGCTATTATGGAGCTTAAGAAAATTTTGTGAGAAATAATCAGCTTGCAACAGGGGATATTAATTATAGGTGGGGAATAGAATTTTATTTGCAACAGTGCAAATGTATCTAGGGGACCAAGAATGGAAAGCTTCCTCAGATGTTAGAGAAAGTATTAATTATGCTGTGAAAATGCTTATGTGTTTTACTGGTTTAAAAATAAAATCGTTTGCCCTGGATTCCAGCCATTTGTCTTACCTTGTTTTGTATTTTACTGGTGAATTATTTAGAAGTGTTGACAAAGTTTAAAGTATTGCAGAATACGGGAAATCTCACAGAACAGGTACAGGCACAACCACAGAGTGTTAAATTAAAAATAAGGGAGTATCTGGATAATATATATGAATTTAGAAAGACTGTTGTTAAACAACTGTTTTTTTTTTGTTATTATTTTTATAGTAGCCCAAGAGCATAAAAACGTTTAGCACATTGACTTAGGCAATAGAAAGTAGAAATGGTTGTTGGCAACTTAGGGAGCCTATAACAGGAAAAATAAACAGAGATCCTGTGGAGGTATAGAGATAATTCAGACATTTTATGAAAATGTATATAAAGTAAAGAAATGTGGAAATCAAGAAATACCTCAAATGGGAATATTTTTGGAAGACTTAAGAATGCCAAGTTTAGAGATAGATGAGGCTCAACAATTAACAGTTAAGATAGGAGGACATGAGATAAAAAATTGTGACATACAATCAATCTCCAGAAACATCTTCATAAATAGATGGTATTCCTGTGGAGGTTTGGAAGCTAGGAGGGAAGGAAGTGATAAAGATCTAGAAAGTTTTAACAGTATTTTAAAAGAAGGGAAAGTACCAACATCCTAGAAGAAAGCTGTGGTGGCTGTAATACCTACACATGGTAAAGACCACTCAGACCCAACTTCATATAGGCCCATTTCAAATTTAAACCACAATTATAAAGTGTTTTTGTCTATAATATTTAAAAGAATGGCAAAGGTGTTGCCAAAATTAATACATATGGATCAATGTTGTTTTGTGGAGGGGAGGCATGCATTTGACATTAAAAGAGTAAGGATGAGCCAGAGGTAAGTAGAGTATAAGAAAATGCTGCTGTTGTTAGTTGGTCTTGATACAGAGAAAGTATTCTACAGAGTAAGCTGGACTGCTATGTGTAGGGCAATGGAAGTATTCCCCGATACAATAATGAGGTTAATCAGTAGGATATATACATATATATATATATATATATATATATATATATATATATACATATATATATATATATATATATATATATATAAGGACTAGAGACAAAACTTAAAGTGGTAGAGTCCCTCTCTGGCAAGTTGTGTCTGAATATAGGAACCAGGCAAGGGTGTCCATTTTCCCCTTTGCTATTAGCTTTATATTCAGAGGCATTGGCAAACAAAATAAGGGACTCATAAATTCAAATATATAATTGGTTTGCTAATCAAGAAAAGTTGGCTTTGTTTGTAGATGATATTATTTTGTAACAGATAAAACCAGAAAAGACATCTCAGTGTTGTGTATCATCTCAAGACAGTTTCAAATTGGAATGCTGAAGTGCTTTCAGCTAAACTAGTATATGTTAGAGTTGTATTTAATCTGTCTTCTAAACTGAAGCCATTTTGCTATAGCCTTTTACTGTAGGCATGCACACTACTGCCCCCCCCCCAATTTTTTCTCTTCCTATTGTAATCCTGGGTCAGTTACATAAAACTACTTTCTTTCTCTTGGAAAAGGTTTACCTATGCACCTGCAGCCCAAACATATTGTTTTCCCTATAGAAGTGGTGATCCTTTTCACCACACTGTACTAGATTAGTAACACAAGATTTCTAGTTATTAGGAAGCTACTGCAATACACTGACCTGGAATTGACTGAACTTGGTTTTCCTGATTGTTTTCTTGGAAGCTGGCCTGGTCTAGTTTTTCCGGCTCATCCCTCTCTGTTTGACTTCAGCCTCACTCCGCTCCCCTAACTACCTACCCTGATTCCCACCCACCCCTGGTATCATTTCCTTTATAGCTAAACCCGCTTTGCTCCACCTCCACACTAGCCAAGTGATATTCCTCTCCTCTACATCTCCTCTACATCACCATTAACTGTAACACCCACTCCCTACCCCTCTTGAGCCTTACCTGCTTTTAACTCTTTTAGTCACTCACTTTAGAAAACTCCTTTAATTAATTCCTGATTTATTCTACTAACCTTAAATAAATTGTTACCCTTTAATTATTTCTGAGCTGAAACTAAATAATGGCTATACCTTTCAAACCTCTATTTCTCTCCCTCCTATTTCTAATTCTTTTCTCAGCTCTAACCACTTACCATACTCCTCACCTGCTTATCACCCCATTCTCCACACTCTCTTATCCCACTACCCATCATACAAATAACTACTCCACCCCTATTGCCCCTATCTCTTTAACCATACCACTATATCATTTTACAAGTTCAAATGCCCAACCTCTCATCAAAACAAAACATCAGTTCCTTTGCAAATATTTCTTTATACAAATAATTCAATGCACAATACTACTCTTATCTGGTGATATTCACCCCAATTCAGGCCTTTGCCAACAGCACTCTAACCATACTTTCCAGCTGCCTCACAAATAACTCATTACAATCACAAGCCTCCAAAAATCTATCTTTTTTCAATGAATATACAAAGCATTGTCAATAAAAGTATCCTCCTTCATGCCTGGATTTCTCAATGTAATCTAGATATACTTGCTCTATCTGAGACTTGGCTAAAACCTCATATTACAAACTGCGAAATCCCCCCCCCCCCGGTTATAATATTGTTTGACTGGATAGAAGTAAAAAAAGGGTGGAAGAGAAGCTATACTCTTCTCCGACCACCTCTCTCTCTCTGCCCTCTCAATAGCTATCCCTGATTTCTACCCTGCTGAAATACTTATAGCAACCTGTAACTTAATTCAACACAAAAAACTTGTCATTGGAGCAATCAATATACCCCAAGGTAAAAACATTCCCATACTCGAGCAGTTTCTTTCTTGGATTTCTATATCCATTCCCTATCAAACCAATATCCTTGGAGATATGAATATTGACTGGAACCTTGTTAATACTGCATTCCCTAGCTACTCTATAAACCTTTATGGCTTTACCTAGCTGATCACCTCACCCATGCACCAGCAAAAAAATTCCCAGAAAGGTTTGGTTATCAACTGGATATTAATATCTAACCCCCAGTGCTATCATAACCTTTCCACCCTACCTACCTCACTTAGTGGCCTCCTCCCTACCTCAGTAGTAAGACACTCTCCCAATCTTAACAAGCGCCACCAATACAAAGAGTCTCATAACCTTAAAAACTACAACCCTGTCTCCCTAAACAAATTACTGTCCACTGTAAACTGGTCATTCCTACACACATTACACTTTAATGAGGCTGTGCAAAGCTTCATCAATTTATTCCTAGAAATCCTTAACACCCTGACTCCAAGTAGGAATAATTAGGCTAAAATGTAATTATGCACCATGGCTAAACCAGGCAACTCGATCACTTTTGAACAAGAGAGACAGTGCCTGGAGAGTATGAAAAAAAAATAACAATTCAGCTTTCCCCCTAAACTTATATAAACAGCTTCACAACCAAACAAAAAAGCAGATCCTACTAGACAAAAACAGTTTTTATTAAAAATCTCTGAGCAACCCATATTCCAACTCAAAGAAATTCTGGCACTCAGTAAACAAACTACTATTTCCAGGGAACCCCTCTTCAGCAAACCCCCACTCTAACAAACCTTCTAATGAAACTGCAAGCCTGCTTAACAACTTTTTCATTGAAACAATAGAAAAGGTTACTAAACCAGAAACTCTTGATATAAAGACTCCACCTCCCACCTCATCTCTTCCATTGTTCCCCCTAGCACTCATAGCAACTTCCTTCATCAGATTACTTTTGAACAAACTCAAACCTTGTTCCCCATCAGCTGACAAATTCCCTCAATTTTTTCTCAAACATGCAGCCAAATCCATAACATACCCTGTATCTATACTTATCAATAGATCCATCCATGAAAATACAGTATGAGATATCTGGAAAAAATTCTTCATAATACCCCTCCATAAGGGAGGAAATTCTACAGAACTCTCAAATTATGGCCTATTGGCATATTATTCCCCTTATCACAAGATTCTAGAAAAATGTATACATAGACAAATACTAAACCACCTCTTAAAGGCAAACCTAATTACACCCACACAGCATAGTTTCTGACCCTTGCACCGTACTACCACTGCCTCCTATCCTTCACACACAACATTGTCCAAGCCAGAGATAATAATAAACTCCTATCATCTCTGTTCCTTGACCTATCCAAAGCATTTCATACCGTTTTCCATCCCATCCTCATAAACAAACTTTCCAGCCTACAACTCTCTACCTTCACTACCTCCTGGTGTAACAGCTACCTTTCAAACAGATATCAGTCCATCAGATGGCAAACATCTTTCTCCCCTTTCTGTCTTAAGACCATGGTTCCCCAGGGTTCTAGCCTGCCCCCCCCTACTTTTGATATATTTACAAATAACCTTCATGTCTCCTGCCTCCACTCTACCTTAATACAGTATGCAGATGATTCCACAATTATTAACACCTCTGACAATATACAAAATCTCCACACTGTCACTCAACAATCTCTGCACCTAGTAGAACAATGGCTAACTAAAAACAACCTGCTTCTCAACCCCAAAAAGAACAAGCTTCTCGTTTTCCTTCCAAAAAACCTCAGTCCAGTTAAAGACAACTTCACCATCTCATCCTTAGATAATACAGTTATCACAACTGCCTCAAACACCAAATTGCTTGGTGCTACTATGGACAACCAATTAAAATTCGATTGACATATCTTAAACTGTAATACCACAAAAGTTGACACCACAAACTGTTGAAAGACAAGAAATGCAGGACAAAGCACCTCAAACACCAACAAACTCTTCAGCTATTCAGCTCTTTAGTTAAAATTAATAAAAGATGGACAAACCACAGTACCACACTGTAAAGTTAAGCGCTTTTTGTCTGGTTCTATGACCAGACTTCTTCAGACAAAAACAGCAGGCACAAAAGCAGTTTATTTATATATATATATATATATATATATATATATATATATATATATATATATATATACTAGTTTGCACTTCCCTCCACCCCCTAATTAAACAATTGATTAGTTAATTAATCCACCAAATACAGTCCCTGACTTCTACACTTCATTCATTTAAAACAACTAGTACAACATTAAAGTTAGATGAATACACTCACTAGGAATGTAATCAACAGTTGGTGTACCACAAATTTAAGCATAAAATTCCTTACATGTATAATAATTTTCATACATAATTTCAATAATCTAAACACTTAAAAATACCTAAATCAATTTTTAATAAATTAGATATATTTTAAATATATACAAATCACCTTGTACTTAATATTATTTACACTGTAGAAATGTAGACCTAGCTCCAAGAAATTAAAAGTATAAGCTATTACATCCACTACTAATCTATGTAAGACACTGTGTTAGCTATTACCATGAAATATACTACTAAGAACAACATCACATAACGTACTCAAAGATTACTTATGCTAGTTAATTATCTAAATAAACTTTTCAGTTTTAATAAACATTGAATAGAGAAACTATCATTAATGCCAGGGAAATGCTAAACCAATGTATCATATCAATTCTCACTGATGAGGTCATAACAAGGCCGAAATATGCATATCCACAGCTAGTGGAATTTGGCTTCATTGGCCTGAATTATCCATTATAATGAAGAAACAAGTCATGGGCATTCAGAATTGCCAATTAGCTGAAACACCTGATATTAATAAGGGTCATTTGCATATATCCCATGTGCCTCTGATACAAGAGGTTTAGGAGGTCACTCAGTGGATGTTCTAGCTTTGCTGGAGTTTTCATTTTGTTTTTCCTGATTGTTTTTTTCAGTGACCTTCTCTTATTGTTTTTTTTTGTTGTTGTTTTGGGATATTTTGCAGTGACCCTAATGAATGGTCATCAGCTGGTACAGCCCAAGTGTGTTTCTTATGCTTAGTCAAACACTTTTGCTTGTGTGATGCTGATGCGGTCATAGCAAGCAAATATGCATATCCACAGCTAGTGGGTTTGGCTTTATTGTGGCCTGTGGTCCATTAAAATGAATGAACAAGTCATGGGCATTCAGATTGCCAGAATTAGCTGAAACACCTAATAAATATGAGCTATTTGCGTTCTAGCTTTGCTGGAGTTTTCATTTTGTTTTTCCTGATTGTTTTTTTTCTAATAATAGAGACCTAGATTGGTTTAGATGCCTGTCATTTCCCTGGCATTAATGATAGTTGCTCTATTCAATGTTTATTAAAACTGAAAAGTTTATTTAGATAATTAAATAGCATAAGTAATCTTTGCATACGTTATGTGATCTTGTTCTTAGTAATATATTGCATGGTAATAGCTAACCCAGTGTCTAAGGTAGATTAGTAGTAGATATAACAGCGTATACTTTTAATTTCTTGGAGCTAGGTCTAAATTTCTACAGTGTAAATAATATTAGGTACAAGGTGATTTGTATATATATTTAAAATATATCCAATTTATTAAAAATTGATTTAGGTATTTTGGAGTGTTTAGATTATTGAAATTATGTATGAAAATTATACATGTAAGGAATTTTATGCTTGAATTTGTGGTACACCGACTGTTGATTACATTCCTAGTGAGTGTATTCATCTAACTTTAATGTTGTACTAGTTGTTTTAAATGAATGAAGTGTAGAAGTCAGGGACTGTATTTGTTGGATTAATTAACTAATCAATTGTTTAATTAGGGGGTGGAGGGAAGTGCAAACTAGTATATATATATATAACTGCTTTTGTGCCGGCTGTTTTTGTCTATAGAAATCTGGTCATAGAACCAGGCGAAAAGCTTTTAACTTAACAGTGTGGTACTGTGGTCTGTCCATCTTTTATTAATTTTAATTAAAGAGCTGAATAGCTGAAGAGTTCGTTGGTGTTTGAGGTGCTTTGTCCTGCATTTCATATCTTAATCTGTATCAAAAAGTCCAATCAAAAATTAGGTCTTCTATACTGCAACAACAACTATATACCTAACAAATCTAGACCTATATTGGCTCAAACATTTATTCTAACATCCCTTCTGTACGCTGCTCCTATACTTATTAACTTCCAAAATAATCTCTTAACCAAACTAGAAACCACCTATAACAAGATAACAAGATTCACAGCCAGTAATAGCTACAAATCCCATCATTGTATATCCCTGAAAAGCTTAAGATGGCCTGAGCTCCTCCACATGCTTCAAATATCACAACTACAAATTGCACACACCATCCTAAATAGCCTCAACTCCTGTCCTGCCCTTACATGCATAATTGCACCCTACACACCCAATTGTGACCTTAGAAGCACACAATAAAACCTTCTGCAGATGACCAAGCCAAACAAAAACATTGGAAAAATACTATACAGTCATTCAATTGCATACTCATGGAACAAACCTCCATTGTCCCTTCGCTCCACTGCCAAAAGTGGCAAATTCAAAAAGCAACTAAAAATTAATTTCCAACATGCACGAATATGTACTTGTCAGAAAATTACCTAATGAATTTTTCTTCTTCTCTCAATTAAAATATCTGCCTGGTATCTACCTAAACTGGCAACATACAATACTCTCTCTGCAGTTAGTATTTATGCTATTAAATGCATCTTTGCAGTACAATGCCATGATGTTACTCTGATTTTTTTTTATTTTAGGTATTGCCACATTCCTTGCAAATAACTTAATGCTTACCAAATTTCTCAAACATATTGTTACTGCATTCTGAAAATACTGTACTTTTGCCTTGTATATATTTGTATTGTATATTTCTCTCTTTTTGTACTGCTAAGTATCTTACAACTTGAATTATTAGGTTTTTCTTATTTTTTAATTGCTTTCCTGGACCTTTTCTCCTCGCATCTCCACTGAGAAAGATCTCTCTGGGCCCACTCGAACTAACCCAGTTAAATGTAAAAATAAATAAATAAAAATTAACAAAGGTAAAACAAAGGCTATAACTGTAAACTATGTACCTACACATGAACTGGTCACGCAATACTCATATTTATAGAGGCACAATAAAATTATGTACTTAGGAGTCTGGATTAAAAAGGATTTTGCTATGTCAGCTAAGGATATGTGGGAAAAGACTAAATCTCCAAAGCAGACATCCAAGCAACCTCCACCCTCAAACAGCAACCATGTATCACATACTCCACAAAGTCAGTGTGCCACGCAACCACAGCCCTTAAGGCTTAACAACACACCCAATACACTAGTAATAGGTGACTCTATTGTCAGGCACACTGACGTTCTACTCACTAGACTGAACAAGGAGAAGGTTACTGTAAGCTGCCTGTTGGGTGCCAGGATCCGCCACATAACACAAGCACTCAGGTCACTCCAAAATAAGTACAAATATGGCTCTGTCATTGTACATGTTGGTGTGAACGACCTGAGACGTACCTCCCTGGACTACATGAAAACAGCCATAGAGGAGCTGTCTGATCAGGTAGCCCAGGCCGGTATGACCCTGACCCTGAGTAGCATCTTGCCCTCACCAAGAATGATGCCACAGTACAAAGAAAAAATGATCAGATTTAACAATTGGCTAAGCTATTGGTGTCATTCAAAGGGGATCCAGTGTCTGTCAGCCTGGGACGACATGCTCGACAAGCCACGCTGCTTCACCAGAGATGGCTTGCACCTGTCACCCTTAGGCTTTCCAATACTGGCCAAGGCTCTTGCCACCCCCTTAGTGCCTTTTTTAGGCAAGGTTCAAAAGACAAACCCACCTCCATAAACAACACAAGTAACCAAAAACTGAGGGTAATGCTACTCAATGTCAGAAGTCTAAACCTCAAAATGCATTCACTCGAGACACTCCTTAGCATGGAGAAAATCGATGTCTGTGCAGTAACAGAAACCTGGTTCAAGGCTCCAGAGAGCACCCCAGCACTACCAGGCTTCAACTCATACCATACCTTTTGGCCCCAAAACCCAGACCAAAATACAAAAGGAGGGGATGTATCCATTTTCATAAAGGATACCCACACCTCCAGGTTAGTAGCACAGCACGAGGCCTCAGAGACCATCCATGTGCAACTAACAGTGGGCAAAGCTGCTTTTCAGATCATAGCTTGCTACAGATCACCTACCTTGTCTCAAGACCCCCACTCAGCATTCCTGAGAACATTGGAAAATATGAAGGTCCTACCTAACACCATGATATTGGATGATTTCAACTACCCAAACATTGACTGGGAAAACTACTCAAGTACAAACTCCTTCGCCCAACGCTTCCTAGAGTTTGTAAACTCAAACGCCCCGGAACAGCTGGTCACCATGCCCACAAGAGGTGACAACATATTGGACCTGATCATCACCAACATGGGGGATCAGTGCTCCACACCAGAGGTAAACACCTCACTGGTAAGATCAGACCATAAACTAATCACACTGGACATCCACATCCTGACCCCACCCCCAGTCAAGGAAACCACTGTGAAAAACTTTTCAAAAGCCAACTTCACACTTCTCAAGACCGAGGTGGAAAGTTTCAAAGCCCCCTTGCTAAAGGATAATGCTGCCCAAACCACAGAATTCTTTACAAATCCATTCTATGAGCACCTACAGGAATGCATGGATCGAGCCATCCCAAGTAAAACCAAGACTCACTCCTCCAAAGAGAGGAAACCTGCCTGGTGGTCCCTGGCCATAAATATGCTATACAACAGAAGGAGGAAACTATTACATGATCGAGCAAAATCCCAAAAAGGAAAGGCAGCCCTGATCAATATTAGCAAGAAACTACAATCCCTCATAAAATCTTCCAAGGCCTGTTTCAAAAGAAAAAATTGCCAAAGACTCTAAAGATAACCACAAAGCCTTCTTTAGCTATGTCAAGAATCTAGGTGGCAACTCTCACATATGCTCTGAGCTAGTGCAAAATGGCAAAAAATACCCTGAACCAACTGACATTGCCAACATCCTGGCTGACAGGTTCAGTGCAAACTTTACCCCCCCCTCACCCCCAAAAGGGCCTGTGTCCATCCCAGAAGGATGTAGAGCCCCAGACATCACAGACACGCAGGTGAAAACAGCCCTCTCCAAAGCTAAAAACACAGCATCAATGGGACCAGATGGTATCCCAGACTGCATCTTACATGAGCTCCAAAATGAACTAAACCCTCACCTAAATTCACTGTTCAAACTCAGCCTTACCACGGGCTATGTACCCAAAGAATGGCGTACAGCAACAGTCATCCAGCTCCACAAAGGTGGTGCCACAACAGATCCTGGGAACTATCGCCCCATAAGCCTTTCTAGACTGGTCTGCAAAGCTATGGAGTGCATCATCATGGAACTCATAAACAGAGACATTGGGAACCTCGAGACACTGGACCCTACCCAATTTGGCTTTGTTAAAGGCAGATCCTGCCTCCTAAATGTAGTTGACTTCTTTGAAACAGTTACCAAGGGAATAGATGAGGGAAAGGTAGTCCACACAGCTTACCTGGACCTTGCTAAGGCCTTCGACACCATTCCCCACTCTGGCATCCTAGATAAGCTCACCAACTTAAACATTAACCCCTATGTCACGAGATGGGTTGCCAACTGGCTCACGGATAGAACACACATGGTCAGAGTTGCGGGTGCCATGTCCGACTCTAAACCAGTTACAAGTGGCATCCCACAGGGCTCAGTCCTGGGACACCTCCTGTTCAGTATATACTTCTCTGAGGTGCAGGCAAGCATGGGAGGACTATGGCTGACCAAGTTTGCAGATGACAGCAAACTGGGGGCAATAATCGACTTTCTGGCTGACACAGACTTCCTCCAGAAGTGTCTCACGGAAACAGATATCTGGTGTCAGAACTATGGCCTCAAGCTAAATGCCAAAAATGCATAGTCATCCCCTTTAGGAAAAACAAAGTGCCCACGAATTATCACATAGGTGGTAATCCAATAAGTACGGAAGATGTAATTAGGGATCTGAGGACCCATGATGAAGCAGATTGCAGAAGGAATCACCACAAGGAAATACACCTCCGTTGTAATCCAAAGTAAACTTCTTTTATTGCAGTACAAAAGATAAAAATATGAGCGCTTTCGCGTAGAATGAACTACGCTTCTTCAGATATAATTTTTCTAAGAACCATTCACTATTTTGTACAAACTTTTGGCCGTCAAGCCAACTTGTTACACAATTAATCAATCAATTGTCTTGTAAAATTAGTTATTTAAAGTGCTCTATGCCTTTTAAAGTGCTTTTATGCCATTTAGAATGCTATTCAAAGTACTATACATATTTAAAGTAAATAAAACATATATATAACAGTATAACAGCTTATCGTGTATATAATTATAAATTTTTTTGTAAAATAACACATTATCTTACTGGTCATAATAGAATTTTAGCAGATATCACACTTGATTTTATAAAGCCATAAAACCTTAAAAGACTTTAAAAAACTTTTAAAAACATATTAAAGCATATTATCTATACACATAAAATATAAAGGTCATATTCAGTCATAGTTTATTGCCATTCTAGAAATCAAAGCTTGTTATAGTAATATACTTATGGGATGTTTAACAAACTATCATACCCATTCAATCTTTTGTTATAATATATCTAAATATGCTCTTATGTACATGAGAAAATATATTATATCAGTGTTTTTATTATAAAAATTCCTCAAAATTTATTAATTTACATAATACAATTTATTTAAAAATCCAAATATAACATAAAATTATAAATAAATATATTTATAAATCTTGTAATATATGGGAATATTTATAAATACAAATCAGATATAAAAATCAAATTCTATTATATTCATAACTTTCTATTATTTAATACAGGTTTCACTGATATAAATTGATTAATACCTGGTGTGACGTGTGCTCTTAAAGTCAGTATCCATTTGAGTTCCACATTAGCCAGATGATTAATCTTGTCACCTCCTCTAAAACTTGGAATAACTAATTGCAAAACCTTAAAGCTAAATTTATGTGTTCTATTATCTTCTACATGCTTAGCTAAGGCATTCTGTTCATTTCCTTTCCTTTTATCGTATAGGTGATTGTATACCCTGTCTCTTAGTCTCCTTTTGGTTAGGCCTACATAAAATGCCTGGCAGTCATCACATGTTGCTAAATATATAAGGTTAGTACTATCACAATTAGAGTAACTGTTTGATGTAAATGTATATAAACCATCAGGATGTTTAAAGGTTTGATTCTTAGAAATATAAGGGCACATGTGGCAATGGCCACAAAGGTAAGTTCCAACTTGGGCACATTTAACTCTATCAAATATATTACCTTTTTCAATACATAATATTTGCTTTAAATTTTCACAATTCTTATAGCTAAACCTAGGATAATCACCAACTAGCGTTTTAGTAAATGAGTCCATAGTGAGGACATTCCAATTCCTGTTAATTATCTTTTTTATAGTATTTACATCACTAGTATACTTCATTACATATGGTATTTTTTCTATAGACTTCTTTTGCTTTAATTTTCCTGTATGAAAAACTTGTTCATAATGAAAATTCTCATTTCCTTCTTCTAATAATACGTTACCCATTATTTGTTGTTTACTACTTTTAATCACTTTATTGTTATAACCCCTTTCTTTAAAAAATATTTCTAACTTTTCTGTTTCTGATAAAAGTGTATTTATTTCTTGACAAACTCTTGTTATTCTAATAAACTGGCTTTTTACTATTCCAGGAAATATGTGTCTTGGATGCATACTTTCATATCTCAGTAGAGTATTTCTCCAAGTAGGATTTCTGTATAGAAAAGTACTAACTTTACCTTTTCCATTAAATTTCAAAGATAAATCTAAAAAATGAATCTGGTCTTGTGAAACTTCCATTGTGAATTTCAAGAAGGAAGTAGTAGTTTCCAAGTAATTAAAGAATTTTTTAAAATCAATGCTATTGCGCTCCCATATAATAAGGACGTCATCCACAAATCTCCGATAGAGTTTAACATTTTTAAATTGGGTGTGTTTAAACAAAAAGTTCAATTCCCATTGATAGACTACAAGATTTGCATAAGTATTTGCACAGGGGGTGCCCATGGCAACCCCCCATTTTTGCAAATAGTTCTTATTCTTAAACATAAAAATATTGTTATTAAGTATCAATTCTAACAGATGGTTTATCAAAATTTGTCTGCTGTTACTACAATTAGAATACTGTACTAAAATCTCTCTTATGGCTTGTAGTCCTATCTCATTGGGAATACTTGTGAATAAATTTTTTACATCCATCGTTATTAGTAAATATTCTGACACATCTTTATCTATTCTAAAGTCTTTAAAATATTCTATTAGTTGATATGAATCTTTGAGAATACTAGGGATATTATTTACTATTGGCCTTAATAAATGTTCAACAAACGAGGAGATAGTTGAGGTGGCCCATCTCTCACCTGACACAATGGGTCTCATGGGTACTGGTAACATGTTTTTGTGTATCTTGGTTAAGTCCTTAATTATAGGGATGGTGGGGAACTCAATTAAAAAATATTCATAAATTTCACAACTTATTTGACCAGACATTAACAAGTCATATAAATCTTGTTGTATATCTTTAATTATGTTCTTAACTTGATCATTAGTAATTATCTGATAAGTATTCCTGTCTGAGAGAAGGGAGTTCATATTAGCTTCATAGTCTGTTGTATTTAAAATCACAACACCCCCTCCCTTATCTGCTGGCTTAAGTGTAATACCCGCATCTCGTTTTAACTTGTTTAGTGACTGTTGTTCATTTACTGTTATATTAAAATATGTACATCTTTTATGTTTTGTTGCAAACAAATCATAAATATCTCTCTCACATAATCTCATAAAGCATTCAACGTTGTGCGGAATAGATGGCATGAAGCTACTTTTACATTTAAAAAATTTTGCCATGGTTTCAGTCTGCATAGCAGTTTTATCTTTAAAAAACATTTTTAATGCTACATTACGAACAAACAACCTAAGATCTATTAAAACATCACTTAAAGTACTAATTTGTGATGGAATTAAATTTAAACCTTTATTTAAAAGTGAAACATCAGATTCAGTAAGCGCTATATCAGACAAATTGTATATTAAATTATTCATTTCCTTTGTTTCCTTGTAACT
The DNA here is from genome assembly GCF_019279795.1 of Protopterus annectens. Lineage (NCBI taxonomy): Eukaryota > Metazoa > Chordata > Ceratodontiformes > Protopteridae > Protopterus > Protopterus annectens. Next base: position 1,019,809,942 of record NC_056730.1, read on the forward strand.
CCGTATTTTTCTCCCGACATTTTTCTCTTGCGTGGCCCCCTGCTGTGGGAGCGCCCTCTCCAGCTCATTTGTTGTTTTACTGGGAATGGTAAAAAACGTGTGTTGACTGTATTTGGATCCTTTGGCTTAACTCCTAACTTATTAGCTGTAGAAAAGATCTTGGCAGCTTATTGATTCGGAGGGGGAGTGTCACTGAAAGAACAGGTTGCATTACTGCTGTTAATCAGTGTTGATGCAAATGATGTTTCTTTACTTGAAGCATCATTGGAGTTAAGAACAAGTGGTGTTGTTATCAATTCATTGGCTTCATTTATATTTGTAGCATTGTCAGTACCTTGTGGTTCAATAGATGTCAAATTATTCACTGTATTCAAATTAGCCTGTTCTGTTCTCGGCCAAACAAACACCTGGCCGAGCGCAAAGTCATTAGAGTCTCTAATAAGCTTTCTCTGTTTAGTTTGTTTAAGTCTTTCACTAAACAAGTTCACTTGAGCCCATACACTTTCTAACCTCTTAGCATAATATTCAGAATTGAAATGTTCATAAAGACTCTTTTGAGCAACATCTATTTTATTTCATAGCTCTATTTCTAAAGGTGAGAAATATTCTAGTAAGAGCTTCATGTAACTGAAGCCTAAGTCAATATTCAAGTCTTGCCACTTTCTAAGTAAGATAGGATGGCTATCGCCATACGTGGGCATACAAAAGATCTGCATTCCTCTGGGAACAATGCGGAAGTGAAGACAGGCTTCTAAATGCAATCTTTGCCAAGCATATCTTTGTAACTTGAATAAATCATCTTGAAACTCTTTACATTGTCTGTTAAATTCTGTAATTTTCTCACCGTTTGTAGAGACCTGCATGGAAACTGGGTTATTATTAAGTTCCAGAGCCAATAAAGGGTTGTCCTTTACATGCAGAAGATGTCCCCAAGCGGGCGTTGCTGCAGCCCTCGTCTCCGGATGGAAATCCAGTTCTATATCTACTTGCTCCATGTGTTTAACCAGCAGCAGTAAGTGAAAAAACAAAACGAATAAATAAGAACTGTTGCTGATAATTAAAGATGCCTTCCGAAAAGTAGAACAGGTAACTGATGAAGCAGATTGCAGAAGGAATCACCACAAGGAAATACACCTCCGTTGTAATCCAAAGTAAACTTCTTTTATTGCAGTACAAAAGATAAAAATATGAGCGCTTTCGCGTAGAATGAACTACGCTTCTTCAGATATAATTTTTCTAAGAACCATTCACTATTTTATACAAACTTTTGGCGGTCAAGCCAACTTGTTAAAAAATTAATCAATCAATCAATTGTCTTGTAAAATTAGTTATTTAAAGTGCTCTATGCCTTTTAAAGTGCTTTTATGCCATTTGGAATGCTATTCAAAGTACTATACATATTTAAAGTAAATAAAACATATATATAACAGTATAACAGCTTATCGTGTGTATAATTATAAAATTTTTTGTAAAATAACACATTATCTTACTGGTCTTAATAGAATTTTAGCAGATATCACACTTGATTTTATAAAGCCATAAAACCTTAAAAGACTGTGCAGCAACAGTCATCCAGCTCCACAAAGGTGGTGCCACAACAGATCCTGGGAACTATCGCCCCATAAGCCTTTCTAGCCTGGTCTGCAAAGCTATGGAGCGCATCATCATGGAACTCATAAACAGAGACATTGGGAACCTTGAGACACTGGACCCTACCCAATTCGGCTTTGTTAAAGGCAGATCCTGCCTCCTAAATGTAGTAGACTTCTTTGAAACAGTTACCAAGGGCATAGATGAGGGAAAGGTAGTCCACACAGCTTACCTGGACCTTGCTAAGGCCTTCAATACCATTCCCCACTCTGGCATCATAGATAAGCTCACCAGCTTGAACATTAACCCCTATGTCATGAGATGGGTTGCCAACTGGCTCATGGATAGAACACACATGGTCAGAGTTGCGGGTGCCATGTCCGACTCTAAACCAGTTACAAGTGGCATCCCACAGGGCTCAGTCCTGGGACACCTTCTGTTCAGTATATACTTCTCTGAGTTGCAGGCAAGCATGGGAGGACTATGGCTGACCAAGTTTGCAGATGACAGCAAACTGGGGGCCATAATTGACTTTCTGGCTGACACAGACATCCTCCAGAAGTGTCTCACGGAAACAGATACCTGGTGTCAAAACTATGGCCTCAAGCTAAATGCCAAAAATGCATAGTCATCCCCTTTAGGAAAAACAAAGTGCCCACGAATTATCACATAGGTGGTAATCCACTAAGTACGGAAGATGTAATTAGGGATCTGAGGACCCAGGTAGATAGCAACCTCTCCTTTGATAATCACATTGCCAAAGTAGTTAGAAATTCCTTCTATGTAGCCCACCTAATCATGAAAGGGTTCACATCTAGATCAAGAGAGGTCATTGTGCCCCTCTACTCATCACTCATTAGGCCCATGATAGAGTACAATGCCCCATTTAGAATGTACCTTACTCGACACCTGCAACAGCTGGAAAGACCACAGAATTACCTCACCAAGAGGATCATGGGCCTCAAACAAATGCCCTCGACTAAAGAAACTCCAGCTCTACTTGGTTGCTTACCGCCTGCTCAGAGGTGATCTCTGCCTGACATACAAGGTCATATCCAACCCAGAATTAATGGACATGCTCCACCTCAAGAAAACCAAATCTCTTAGAGCCACACGCTCCAGTGAATTAAACCTCAGCACAACAATAAACGGGACATGCTGGAGGGATAGATTCCTGTCCCAGAGACTTCCATCGCTCTGGAATAGAATCCCAATTTATGTTAGGCAAAGCCCCTCACTGAATCTCTTCAAGAGAAATCTTGACGAGTGGATGGGAAGTCGTAAATTTAACCCTGGGATCACTTCAGTGGCCCTGCTAGACAGAGGCCCAGGAAACTAATTTAAAAGGGAGGCAAAAGCCAACACATTCTGGCTAGGCTTATAAATGCCCTTGGGCAGATAGCCTAGTACCTACCTATGAACCTATGAACAAAAGTTAATACAAAAACTAAGAAACTGGAAGCTCTTATTTATGGATATGAATAGCAGGATGCATGAAGTGAAAATGTTTTAGTCTCTTCAGTTTTACATACAGATAAGGTATATTTTTATCAACCAGAGGAGAAGTTGTAGACTATAATTAATAAATAACTGAAATAATTTATTTGGGAAGGGAAGAAGGCAAGGCTCAAGAGGGATAAGCTGATCTCTCTAACAGAGCAAGGTGGTTTAGGATTACTTAATTTGAAGGGATATTTTAGAACTACATGGTTAAGGCTGATATCCATAACAGAAGAAGAAATCTATAAATCAAAGTGGAAAGAGATGATGATGAAACAGGAGGAATTTGAGAAATTAGGGAACAGTGGGATTTTGGATGTAAATCCTTAAGGAGAATAACAACAGCCAAACAAAATATTATATTCATAAAACAGCATAAAGTATTTTAAGAACTAAACCAACACTAGAATGGAGAAAAGAGATCTTGCTAATAAGGATGACTGCAACTATGGGTACAGAGAATAGGTGAAAGGGGGCTGGAAGTTATTGGAGGAAACTGGCAAACGGAAATATATTTGAAGCAAATAATTAGACAGAGAGAAAAATAACAGAATGGCAAGATGCTAAGGAGACATTTGGACTGCAGGCTAGAGAATGCCTTCCCAATCAGCAATTGATATCAGAATATAGACAAAAATAAAGAGATAGGGGAATCCTAAGTGAAATACCTGCCCTGGTAGAGTTTTCAGTTGACTCTACAACAGAAGCTGTTGTTAAAATATGGGATAATTAGTAGGCCATATAAAATATTGCATGATAAATATAGGAATCAATCAGATGAGGTTAAAAAGATTGGTAGAAGAGATTGGATAAGCAAGTCACAAGGAAATAGTAGCGAAACTTATGTATTGCTTCCAAGTATACAATAAAGTCTAGAAGATTTAGGATTTTTGCTCAAAAATATTTGGATAGGCATTTTTACACTGCAAGCAGACTCCAAAGAATTTTTCCTCAGGTAGATAGCAAATGTTAGAGGTGTGATGGGGAAGAAAGAGGTAACTGGGAACATAAGTTTTGGGAGTCTAATGAGTTGGCAGGCTTCAAAAATTACATACAGAGTAGTCTATCAGAAATATTGGGTGAGCTAATGGGTATAACTAAGGAACTCATTTTTTTGAACTGGGATACAAGATCTGGATTAAGTTTAATTCTGGTGGCTACCAAAAAGCAATTACTAGAAAACAGAATCAAAGTACAAACCAACTGTATTTCAAGTATTGAATATTGTAACAGAGCTAAAGAACTAGAAATGAGATCTTGAGAAAAAGGGTCGGAGCAAATTACATAGAAAAAAATGTAAATTTATGGGAACACCATATGCAGAATATTGTTTCAGAGGAGGAGTGAGATTTAAGAGAAGGAAGGAATTGATCAATTTATGTAATGTTAGATTGATGATAGTTATACAAAAAACATACAGGATGTATATGTTTGTAGCTAGGAACATGTTAATATGTTTTTTCTTTAATATAAATGTATGTTTGCCTATGTCTTAAATGATAATTCAATAAAGGTATTAAAAATGCTGATTTAACTCATTTAGTTCTCAAGTTGTTAATTTTCCATTTTCTGTAATGGATTTCAGTTAGTTTAATGTATGTAACATAGATTTTCTTGGCATACAATATATGGGTCCACACACCACCGCCATTTACATTATATTATAATATGTATGGAGCTGTAATGCAGGTAAAAAAAATCATTTGGGGTTATGGTACCACCTGGAAAATGAATGAACATTATCAAATAACATCTCTTCAGCAAGCTACCCATATATAAACATTAGATAAAGAAGTGGAATTCTTGAAACAGAGCCTGGCAGTGATAAATGTGTCATTAAAATCATTAACAGAGACACAGGATAAAGTAAGGGTGGTATAGCAGCTAACTCTGACAAAACTGATTATCCTGAGAACAGATCAAAGAGGGTAATGTATGTATAGTAGGAGTACCTAGCAGCATTGCTGATCGAGACATGAGGTCTTTTGTTGTTCATGTTATGCTCAAAGTTATTGGACTACACTCTTTAGATGGATCTATTGAGAGGATTCTTCATGTGGGCCCTCTTCACAACCCTAGAACAGATAAAAGAAGTGTTAATAGTCATGCATTCAGCTAGAACATGTGAATGGTTAATCCTGCTTAGTAGAAGCCAGAGAAGGTTACACTGGAGCAAATATGTTCTACACTTCAAGTGTAAGCATTCCCAACAATTTTTAAGTTAAGACAAGTCCTTGGGGCATATAAAATGAGAGGAAGAACACTTTCCAGCATAAAAGTACAGACACAGTACCCATATACAGTATAATTGATTGTATTTTTGGTTCATAATCTCACAGATAAACCAGTTTCAACACAAGGACTTCATCATCTGTTCAGGCCAACAAGACTGTCTTATATAATCTCCTAATGATGACATTATCAAACAGTGACCTGTGCATACATAAAAAAGTGCAAAGTATATAAATAAATAATAAAATAAAGACAGCAGTACATAAATGAAACATGTATAAATATGATAAGTGCAAATATAGCTAGGAACGAATTTACGAACCTTAAAAAATCATCGTAATGTTCATTTAAACCAGATATAAACAAATCACCTAACATGACAATCCATTGCTTTTCTTTTTTGTCCAAAATCTGTTGCCAGAGTGATTTACTTGGACTTTTTATATATATTCTATCTATTCCTGTAAACCTGAAAGAAGCATTGGTGTGCCTAAACACGTTTGAAACATCAACTTGTTTGTTTATTACATCTAATGTCGCTAAGATGCTCAGAGATCGCTGTCTTACAATTTTTAGAAGTTTTCCTTATATAGAATGCTGAACCTGTGCATGTAGCTAAATAAATCATCCATTCACGTTGACATGTAATCAAGCTATAAATATAAAAAAAAATCTTGATGTGTTAGCAGAAGAAAAATTTTTTATTTTACTTCCTGCATTACAGTCTGTACAATGTCCACATGGTGTGTACCCCATAACGGTTCTTTCTGTAAGTTCAACTGGTTGAGAGCTTTCACATAATCAATAGCCTGTTTATAGTGAGTAAACCTTTGTCCAACATTTTTTTCTCTTTTACATATGTAAATTCGCAATAGACAGATAAAATTTCTGCCCGTTCTTGTTCCACCCTAAGAATATCCCAATATTTACGTATGAGAGATGTTAGTGTTTTATCACTTGACCTAAACGTGGTGACAAATCTAATCAGTTTCAAACTTATTAGCTTTTTCAGTATATTCCAGTAACTCATTTCTGACTTTCTGAGCAGCCTTTTCTTTTGCTTCCTTAACTAAACTAGTTTTATAACCCCTTTGTATAAACCTTTGTGTCAAATCTTGTGAAAAATTAACACAGTCATCATTAGAGGCTTAATTATTTTAACTCCAAGGAACTGTGAAAAAGGAATATTGTTTATAATATATTTGGGGTGCATACTATTAGCTTACAACAAAGAATTTTTTATGGAATGGTTTCCTAAATAATGATGTTCTTACTGTATCATCTTAATTTTTGGTCACCTGCACATCTAAAATAAGCCAATGTATTCTGATGGCATTCAAAATTAAACGTTGTGCCCCACTTATTATTTAGATAATCCACAAATTCCTGAAGAAAGATAAAATCTGATATCCATGCCAGCCATCAATAATTCAGATATCTGCACTACATATAATTTACTTTGTATTAGATCCAGAATACAATACATAAGTGAATTTCTTAATCTTATGGATGATTTATAGATAGAAGCATCTTGGTATATGTGTAGTTTACATGTTAATTCACTATAAAAACATGCCACATTGGGCAGGACTATTGGCTCTTGAATTTTGGTTACAGAGAACTTACTATATAACCTGGGTTTTAATACATTCCTTTTATGTCTTACAGAACTTGTTTTCAGTAACAATGTGTTTTACTTTGATAATAATTGTCTTTTGTAAATGAAGGGGGTGGCTAAGGCTGCTTCATTTGCATCTAGTTATTCCAACCAATTTATGGCATATGTAGAAGAACAACTTATTTGTGACATAAAGAACGAACACGCTAAACAGTTGTTTGTGTGCATTCTCTTCCTGTTTCAGTGGTGACATTGTTTTTTTATTTATGACATCAGCCACAACATCTTCATCTGTGTCAGTGATACTTGATTTCTGAGCACTTTACATACCGGGCAACTGCATTTAAGAGCCTATGTTTTTGGATTGTCATATGAAAAATGGGTTATTTAGTTTAGGCTACAATGTCTCTATAAAGTATTCAGCTCTTCTTATGGTTGAAAAGGCAGAGGAGTGTAAGGCCACCATGAATTGCCTACAAGAGGCATGTGAGTTTATCTCAGATGTTAACCATCAGTTGGACTCTATTGCTGGCAGGAAGGAAGAGGGATACTGGACTAATAGAGAAATAGAATTGGACCTCACCAGTGGTAAATGACAGCATCTGTTTTTGTCTGTTAAATTGCTTGCTTCTCATAAATATCAGAATAGTCCAGAGATCGCAACAGTGGTGAAATACAAGGCAGCACATCCCATCAGATGGGGGTTCACCAAGGGGATAGCAGCTCTTCGAAACAGGAAAGATTTGCTGCATCTCTATATCCATCTACTTCTTCCAACGCAAAAATCATCAGAGCAAGATGCATTCTCTCAGTGGTCGTTGATGCATTCTCTCAGTGGTCTAGGCAACAACCTAGAAGTTCTAAGAAAATGGTTATGTTTGCCAGTACTCCCAGGAAATCTGGAGCCCATCTAGTGGCATCTGTCTAGGCAATATACATGTTATTTGCTAACTTGTTTATTTTGCATATGTTCCTTTTTTTGTAGCTATCCTTGATGATGAACTGACTGTACAGGGAAGGCAAGTGTACTGGGAACCATAAACCTTCATGTGTTATTGTGACCCCTTCCTTACATATTTCATATTCAGATCTTTTGCTAGACAATTAATGTATATTTAGCTCTGTTAAATACGTTGGAGTTGTTGGTTATTCTCAGACATTTAGACTATGATAATTTTCAGCTGTTACCAAGTACTTTGATTTTGCCTACCAGTCAATGCCTTTAGGAAGTGTTAAATGAAGAGGTAGGGAGAGAGGTGGCTTCAGTTTTAAGGCTATTACTTAAATGCTTCTATTATATTGTTTTATAATGATGTTCCTCAAAGAGTAGGGATTTGGGTTTTTATATTTTTACTGTGGTATTTGGGATGGAATGAGAGTACAACTCTAGCAAGTCCTTATTTCTCTAAATAGCTCCTAGAGGATTCCTTTTTCAGGCATAGTTACATGTGGTGCCCAAGAGTATTTGTTAGCCTAGCCCAGTGGATGCCTCTAGATTTTTCTAGGGGGGGTTGTCGTAATGTTTAAGGTGTTTACCTCACAAATACAGGGTACAAGATTTGATTCTTACCTTTGAGGGAAATGGGCTAGGCTTAAAATGGCCACAAGGAGAGAGAGACTGATACTTATCTATGAACCTCTGAGCCTATGATCCTATGATGAATTGCCCAGCTGTCCCACAATACTCAAGGAGAGACGCAAGGGGAATGAAAGCTTTCAATATTTTCTGCACCACATATAAAGTTGTTTTCATGGAACATGGTAGGGGGTTGCTCTCGTCTTATCCATGGAGCATGGATATCTCAACGTTTGCCTTCAGAAAACTAAACTCAGAGTTAGGAAGCTAGTCAATTCTGCCCCAAATTCTTCAGTTTAGTGGTAGTGGATCATAAGCTGATGGGGAGGGGGTACTGATCATGTTCAATAACCAATTATCAGTGGTGACTATGACAGTTCTCAAAAGTGGGAGGGAGATGGATGATTTTGGTAGATGCAATTAATGGAGAGTTGTGCACTGTTGTAATCTTTATGCACCAAATAATGATGGCAAAACATTTTTTTGCTACAGTTTGGACCAAATGGTAAGGCATAGCCTTGTTGGAACCTTTTAGTGGGCTTACAGGGGATTTCAACATGGTTACAGATGATCATTTAGATAGGATCTATGGCAAATGAAAAGTCATAAACATAGTCAGGTGATGTTGAAATCTTACCTGGCTCAGAATGGCTGGATGGATATATGCCATCAGTGCCACCCACATGACACAACCCCATTATTTCTATAGATGTGTCTCAGTAAGGTAGTAGGCTGGACTTGTGCCACAGCACTGTAGGGGTAGGGTTTATTCTCCCCAAATTCATGAAATCAACTTGTCTCACTATGCCCCCATTACACTTCTGGTCAAACCCACTGCTCAAATGAGAAAAGTCAGACCTTGGAGGTGGGCACAAAATAGGTGGTGATCAAGAACAGGGCAAGACAAACTGAGAGGAGTGTGGTACAGGAAGTGTTACAATGTAACCCAATTCCAGGGAAGGGGTGTCTAACTACCTGATGGGAGGGTTGTAAATTTGCTTTATGGTGGAGGTAGAATGGAATGGGGAGGCATAATGAGAATAAATGAGGTCACTCTCCTAGCTAGTCTTTACAGAAGAGGCTTACTACCTCAGGGATAGGGACTTAGCCTTAAAAGCTTGCATTAATGTATTAGAAAATTTACAGGCAGAAGCCAAAATGCTTAGGTTTATAGGTTCATAGGTTCATAATCCTTTTTTGGCTCAAGAAGGAAGGAGACCTCAAATGTGTAGCCTGTTTTTTTTCAGTGAGAGAGCTAGTAAATCCTACATTTCTGTAATTAAGGATGATTCTGGTCAGCTTGTTAATATAGAAGAGCATCTCAAAGGAATTTTCCACAACTTTTAGTATATGTTATATAGTCCTGCTCCTAGGTCTATGGCAGATATTTGGGAGTCTGAAGCTGCACAGATCATCAGACTGTCTGAATAAGGCTCAGATATGCTTAACAGCAGTATTGAGATTATGCAGGTGAAACAGGCAATTTATCACTTGAAGTCCCATAAGGCTCCAGGTATTGATGGTCAGAATTATCCAGTGTTCTGTGTGACATCTTTAACTGTGACCCGTTAGTAGCGTCAAGGGCAGTGGTTTGCAATCAAACAATTATTATAATTATACCTAAGACCAAGGATATACAGCCTTCTCTGGATACTTTTGCCCTATATCTCTTATTTATGTTGATGCAAACTTTTTTGCAAAAATACTTGCAGGGTAACTTGAACCCCTTTTGGCCAAGGTGATAGCTGAGGGTCAGGTAGGTTTTGTCAACTTCAGGGTAGGGTTAGATAATTGGACAAAAGTAGCATGTTATTTGCATAAGTATGCAGGTATGGAGGAGAACGCTGGAGTTGTTCTTTTCAATATCAAGAAAGCCTTTGATTCAGTAAATTGTGATGTTTTATTCACTGTCTTAGATATAGGAATTTTGGGCCACAGTTTATTTATTGCATTCAGTAGTTGTATCAGGATCCAACTTTCAGAGTCATGGTTAATGGGAGCCTTTCCTAGGTGGGCCAAATAGGATGCGTACAAAATTGAGTTGCCCACTTTCATAAAATCTTTCCCTCCTAGTTATGGGGGAAATGTCATAGCAAGTGAGGGTTGTCTTGGAGTTGTAGTGGATTGCAGATGCCTCCTATCAGGCCCTCTTGATGTTTAATGATGGCTTTATATTACTGAGCTCTAATCTGCCTTCAGTTTTTGAGAAGGTGCTGCAACATTTTTGCACGTTTCAGATTTCTTCTAGCCTTCAATGTAATTTTAAGAAATCAGTCATCTTTTGTGCGGAAGACAGGTTCCTACACTCAGTACAGTGGGCATTATGCTGAGTGACAAAGCAAACA